>NC_140584.1:922715274-923113358 GCF_964204655.1 Triturus cristatus
CCTGGCACAACACGTTCCAGGCGTACAAAACACCATGGCAGATCTGCTCAGCAGACAAACGCAACAACTACACGAATGGGAACTGCATCCGCAAGTTCTTCAGCCGTTCTTCCAACAGTGGGGGCATCCTCAGATAGACCTCTTCGCCACCCACGAAAACAAAAAATGCCCAAGCTTCGCCGCCAGATACCCACACCCATTGTCCAAGGGCAATGCGATATGGATGAACTGGTCAGGCAGATTTGCATACGCCTTTCCACCTCTCCCACTAATTCCATTAGTGGTCAGGAAGCTACAACAGCACTCCCTCACACTCATTCTGGTAGCTCCGACGTGGGCCAGGCAGCCGTGGTACACCACGCTACTACAACTATCAGTGGTACCACATCAAAAACTGCCCCTATCCCCATGCCTCCTAACCCAGAACCATGGAGAAATCAGGCACCCGGACCCAGCTCAGCTCAACCTGGCGATCTGGCTCCTGAAATCCTAGAATTCGGATACCTTAACCTTCCCCCTGATTGCATGAACATCATCATGGAAGCCAGACGTCCTACCACTAGAGCATGTTATGCCGCAAAGTGGAAAAGATTTGTTATTTACTGCCGTAACAATACAATCAACCCTTTAGATGCATCCATACAGCACATCATATGCTATCTGCTCCATCTTCACAGGTGTAACCTGGCATATTCATCCATACGCCTACACCTAGCAGCGATCGCTGCTTATCTACAAAACAGACAGCATTTATCTCTCTTCAGAGTGCCCGCTATTAAAGCCTTCATGGAAGGCCTTAAACGAGTAATTCCTCCCAGGGCACCACCTTCCCCTGTATGGAATCTAAATTTAGTTCTTACACGACTAATGGGTCCGCCCTTCGAACCAATGCATAAATGCGAGCTACAGTTTCTCACCTGGAAAACAGCTTTTCTCGTAGCTATCACTTCCCTTAGAAGGGTTGGTGAAATACAAGCGTTCACTATACAGGAACCCTTCATACAAATACATCACAGCAAGGTCATACTTCGCACAAATCCGAAGTTCCTGCCCAAGGTCATTTCCCCCTTCCATCTCAATCAATCGGTGGAATTACCTGTCTTCTTCTCGCAACCTCAATCTGTTGCAGAAAGAGCCTTACACACACTTGATGTAAAAAGGGCCTTGCTATACTACATACAAAGAACGCAACCCTTCAGGAAGACTAAACAATTGTTCGTCTCCTTCTCTCCACCACATAAAGGCAACCCCATTTCTAAATCAGGGATAGCTAGGTGGATTGTAAAATGCATACAGATTTGCTACCAAAAGGCTAAAAGAACATTATCTGTTCCGCCTAAAGCCCATTCTACAAGAAAGTTAGGGGCTTCTATGGCCTTTCTAGGGAATATACCCTTAGATGACATCTGCAAAGCAGCCACATGGTCTACACCGCACACCTTCACAAAACATTACTGTGTAGATGTGCATTCCAAGCAGCAAGCTAGAGTGGGCCAGGCTGTACTAAAGACACTATTTCAAACCACTGCAACGGATACCGGTGGTCGCCGCTAGGGTTGGGTACTGCTATATAATCTATGCTAAGTGTACAATCTGCAGCTCATATGCCTCAAACGGAATATGCTACTTACCAGTATGCATCTGTTCTTGGCATGTAGAGCTGCGGAGTTGTACACGCCCACCCGCCTCCCCGGCTACCTGTATCCGTTCCAGTACATCTTATTTAGATACTACACACATGGGTTTCTCACTGTGATTACCAAGCTCCATCATTTCCCTGTTGGCGAAAAACAATCTGAGGATGGAGCCGAAGCCCATGCGCAGTACGGACCGAAGGAGGAGTCACCAAACTCGTGACTTCCAAAGACTGTCCAAGAAGAAAAACAAACTGCAAACATCCGGGCCCAACACCAGATGGCGATCTATGCTAAGTGTACAACTCTGCAGCTCTACATGCCAAGAACAGATGCATACTGGTAAGTAGCATATTCCTTACTGTAGTCTTCCACAAACTCTGTAAACAGGCCTTTACATTTTGTTCTTATCATGTTGCATTTACTGTGCATTCAAAGACAGAGGTGAAATTACAGTCTGTCTTCCTCCAGGGAGCTGCTTGTTGTACTCTGCTTTCGCTAACTTCAAAGTGAGAGCCTTTATAGGAAAGAGGAATGCAGACAACTCTCCCCACTAGCTTTCTGTAAACAGGCCGTAAACTATTGTTCTTATTTTGTCACGTTTGCTTGGCGTTCAAAAACAGAGGCCAAATTTCAAGCGGTCTTCCGATGGAGCTTGTTTTATATTAGCAAAGACCTAGCTGCTCCCTAATAAATAAGATTTACAAAAGCAATGACAATACAAAATAAGCATTGACATAGCCAAAAGGCTGGCAGCCAACTCCAGACCGATTGTCTTTGCCAGCTAAGAATGAATGTAACGAGACTACTGCAGTATTTATTTTGAAAATAATTTTTTTTGTTTAATCATTTAGCTATGTGGCACTCAATCTTGGCTCGCACCGTCTAACTATACCGGGCAAAATTGGGGTGAGGGCCTATATTTGCAAGTTTACAGAGCAGTGCTTCCGTAATATGTGATTTGACAGAACTGAGGTTTTCTCGAGTAAAAGTGCATGTGAATATATTACCGCGGTAATCAGCCGGCAGAAGCACAGCCAGTCGCTGATGCAAAGCCTTCCCAGTGCCGGAGCACAAAGAAAGGCTGTCCTTGAAAATAAGCACTGGTGTTGATATTAAATAGCAGGTTGCTGAGACGCAAAGCTACAGGTGATCACTGCATAGAGAAGCCCTCAACAATGTATGCAGGTGGATAAACAACAGTTTTACCAGGGGCACCACTGAAGAACCAATGACACTCATGCACTACAAGTCCACAGCCCACTCCTGTGTAACTCTTGATATCCTATTCATATTTGCTAGCTATCTCTTTATTCAATAAGGTCCATCGAAGAGGACATAGCTTTTTCAGTCTGGCTCCTCTTTGAAACTCACTGCCTCCCGGTCTATCCTCTCTCTATCTCTTTTCCTTAAAACTTTAAGACTTGGGCCCTTATGTATCCACACATATTCCCATAGACATAGAATGGGTTAAAACCTTTGATACATCTGCCCCCTGGTCATTCGCAAGTTCTTAATGAATTCAGGTGTTTACAGTGACTTTACCACCCAGCACCATGAAACCTTAAAAGATCTCTGCAAATTAAAAAATTAACTTAAAGAGGCTTGAGGGCTGTTTTTTTATACATGTGCATCAGTGCTGACCCATACCCCATAGACCCCTACAAACAGCACCCAATTAACATAGTCCGACTCTGTCTTCATTAGGCATGGGCTCCCAGTTAACAGTTACCAACCTAGTATCTCTGCCGGCGGCCCAAATTTCACATGTGCAAAAGAGCTGCACCTAAGAGGAAGAGGTGTCTATGGTTGTGTGGTTTCAGCAGGGCTGAACTGGATGTAGCAGGCACCAGGCGTTTTCCCATTGGGCCGGAACGGTGGGGGCCAGTGGGAAACGTTTTTGTTCCTGGGGGCCAGTTTTGAAGCAGTGCTGCAATATCAACCCCCAAAACAAAAAGCAGCAGCAGTGTTTCCCACCAGCACACGCCAGTCTGACTTAATTGCCAGGGCTGGTATACTTTCTCAGTCCGGCTCTCGGTTTGAGGATTCGGGCACTACCTTTTGGGGCCTTATTCATACTAAAGTCCTGCTACTCCGTGACCAAGACATTTACAATTGGGTGAAAGCAACTGATGTTACCCAGTAGTCTGGAAATTAGTGATTAATATCACATGCATGTATAATAGCAAATAACCTGGCATATCGACTTACATAAAGTGCCTGAGTGATCTTAATTGGCATGGCGGTGCCATTTAATGTTGTATCTAATTTGTCCAACACACGAGTGGGTGCCAGTTTTTAACTAGGCACATTATTACAAATGTGAGCAGGGACGAAAGGCCACCAATATGTACCTTTTTTAAGGTCGCCAACGGCCCAATTAGCAGAATCAGGCCGTTTGCGACCAGAAAAAAAGCCTTTTGCTATGTACTAAACCCTAATTGTTATTTGTTACTCTATTACCGATTGGTGTTAGGGGTGTGTTAAGGGCGTCTCTTCCTAATACTGAATCACAGCAGCTTGTAAGAATGTTTTGCGACTGAAATGCGGTCGCAAAACATTCGCATTTTGCCACCAACTTCAAGTTGGTGGTAACCCTTCGCAAAGGGGAAGGGATCCCCAAGAGACCCCTTCCTCTTTGCGAATGGTAGTGCAAAAAGTTTTCAGAGCAGGCAGTGTCCCCACGGACTACTGCCTGCGCGTTAAGACTTAAAAGAAAACTTTTTATATATATATATATATTTTTTTTAAACGGGCTGCATTAAAAAATATATATATTGCATTATTTAAAAGCAATCGCAGACATGGTGTTCTGCTGACCCCATCAGACCACCATCACAGTGAATTTAGCGATTCCTAATGGGTCAGAAATAGCGGACTACCTCATTAATATTTGTGAGTTAGGTCGATGCATCCCCCTAGGAATTGCTAAATGATAGTAATGGAGTTTCTTACATCAGGACTAGTGATTACATAATTGAGATTTGCAGAAAATCATAATTAGCTAATCTCTATTTCCTAATATTGATACATGTGGCCCAAAGCACTCTTACTCTGGCGTGAACAGCAGACATGTGTGGTGCAGGTAGAAAAGGGCTGTGTAAGTTGGCTGCAACCTCTATAAAGTAAGATGGTGCTTATACCTGGTTTTCCTGCTCCCAAGCAACATGCCCTTACATTTTATACAAGGGTGGCTACGTGGCATGCTAGGCCTGCATCGCTGGCTGTAGGAGATGAAGAATGATAAAAAAAAAAATGGAGGGGCGTGGCCAGGTGGATGTAATCCACTCCAGAGACCCATACCAAACGGAGAGCGCATCCAAAGCGCTAGCGACCTCAAATACCTGATTCGGCCCGTAACGATTGAGGGAGTCAGCGGAGCGGTCGGCTCTGCGGAGGATATGCTGCAGAAGTGAGGATGGCCGCTGTGGAATCAAGATGGCGTAGTGAGGGCGTAGGTGAAAGGCCAGTTGCGGGAACGACTCGGAGGACCCGTTGCAGCATCTGGAGGGACGGTGGAGCACTGACGATCCCCCGGGAGGCAAGACGGAGCGGTGGGTGTGAGCCTGGCGGGGGTCCTCTACCCTGCAACACTACGCGTATGCGGCAGCAGGGACTCCGAGTGTTACGGAAGGCCCGTGAGCTGCAGAGACTCCCGTTTGTCCCCCCTGCAACAGCAGAGAGTGACTGGGGCGGAGGACTGATCCTCAAAGAAGCACCAACGACTCCCCCTCTCCCATACACACACACACAAGTCGATTTGCTGACACCGGGGTATGACTTAACGGAGTCCACAAGGGGATCAAGGAAGCCTGCCTGACTTTAAGATGGAGACCATACGATGAGAGCCTACCAGCAGTGGGGGCACGGAGTGACTGAATAGAGGTCTTGCCTACATGCCTGGGGTATGAGGGAGTCGAGCTGAAACTCTGCCCTCTAAAAGTGCATGCAAGGGCTGCGACGCAGTAGCTAACTGTTGATAGCATTTGCCTGACTCCAAGATGGCGCCTGGGAAGCAATACTGAGACACAGTGGGGGCCCAGACTTTCAGTTAAGAGACACAGCATGTTATGTTATGTTATTCGTGATTTGTACAGCGCACGGCTACTCCAAAGAGTGTCCCGGCGCTACAGGAGACCACAGACAACCTACCAAACGAAAAGACGCCCCTAGTCGGCGCCCTATAGAAGAAAAGGAGAACTAAAGCTGAAAAAGCCACGTCTTCAGGTTTCGTCTGATGGTCAAAAGATTAGAATTTTGACATGGTGAGATGGGGAGGCCATTCCAGAGACGAGAAGTCATGACCTGAAATGATTTTCCTCCAACCCGCATAAGCCTGAATATTGGGATTAAGGTCAGTGACTGGGAGGAGGATCTTAAAAAACGTTGAGGCGTGTAAGGCTGAAGTCTTTCCCGTAAGTACGGGGCCCCGATCCCATGGAGGGCCTTAAAAACCAGAACCAGGGCCTTAAAATAAATTCTTTTTTTTCACCGGGAGCCAGTGGAGTGAAGACAGCAGATGTGAGGTATGCGTTCTGGGCTTAGTTAAAAAAAATAGCCCTGGCAGCCACATTCTGTATGATTTGTAGCCGATTCAGTAGATACTCGGGAAGACCCAAGTACAGAGAATTAACATAATCAAGTCTTGATAACACCAGGGCCTGAACCACTGTTTTACGATTCGATACTGGGAGAAGTGGAAGAAAATTTTTCAACATCTTCAAAATCCCAAAACAGGTGCCAGCGACAGATTGGACCTGCGTCTTCATAGAGAGAGCAGAGTCCAATTTGACCCCCAGGTTCTTCACAATCGTCACTTCCGAAAGTGGGGGAGACCTATCCTGTGGCCACCAGGAAAGCCAAGCTTCATGCGTTTGAGAGCTAAAAAAGATAATCTCCGATTTATCGGAGTTACATTTTAACTGGTTATCGTTAAACCATGCAAAAATCTCCCCGAGGCAGTTTTTTATACAGTCCCCGTCAAACTCCGAACCCTTCTCACTGGTGAACAACAACTGAGTGTCGTCCGCATATGACACTATTTTAGCTCCATGTTTTTCAGCGAGAAGGGCGAGGGGGGCAATGTACAAATTAAATAGCGTAGGACTAAGGATAGATCGCTGCGGAACCCCCACATTCAAGGCAGGAATTTCAGCTGAAAAAGGTGGTGTCCACACCATTTGGGAACGATTACTGAGAAAGGATCTCATCCATTTCAGAACCAGGCCTCCAAACCCGCCCTTCTCCAGCCTTTGCAATAAAAGTTTGTGAGGGACGGTATCGAAGGCCGCGGAGAGATCGAGCAACACCAGAACTGCGCTACCGCCCCTATCCAGCGTGGTTTTGACCATCTCGGCCATCTCCAGCAGGGCAGTTTCTGTGCTGAAGTTGGCTCTAAAGCCTGATTGGCTAGGGTGAAAAAGGTTATTTGCCTCAGAAAAATTTGTAATAAGTTCATTTAAAAATTTCTCCAACACTTTGGAGAAGAAGGGCAAAAGAGAAATCGGCCTATAATTGCTAACATTATCGGGGTCGGCCTTAGGTTTTTTTAAGAGAGGTAAAATTTTAGCACTTTTCCAAGCTTGAGGCATAAGGACCTCCTGCAGAAGAGAACTTAAAATAGTATTCACAGTGGGGTTAATCACTTCTGCAATGGCTGATACATTTTTGGCGGGACAAGGATCTGAGGGCGAACCGGATTTGAGACTTTTCATGAGAGAAAGGGACTGATTTGGGCTAATAATAGGGAACTGCAAAAGACCTACATCTCGCCTGTAGTCCGCTGCCTTATCTTCCCAAGGTTTAGTCTTAAGAGTTTTGAATGTTCAGAAATTTACCATGGAAAAAACTAGCCATCCGCTTAGTCCAGTCACTGGAAGGAGTGAACGGGCATCTGATGGAGGAAGGAGATGAGAAACCTTTCACAATCGTGAAGAGTTCCCGACTCTTGTTGGCCGCCTGTTCGATTTTTGTCATCACGAACGATCTTTTCTCCTCTCGCACTTTCTTATAGTAATCCTTTAGGGCTTGGCTATAAGTGGATTTGTCTGAGGGACTATAATGTCTACGCCATATCCGGTCCAAGTGTTTGCAGGCGCTTTTACTGGTTTTTAAGGTAGTAGAAAACCATGGCGCTGAAACTCTAGTGAGTTTTTCTACCTTCATCTTAGGAGGGGCCAGAATCTGAGCCTGCTGATTTAACCAGCTTTCCAGGGCGAGTACATCCCGTTCGGGCTGACCGCTCAGCAGGAGTGGACACAGGCGTAAGGCACTCTGTATTGCCTCAGGTGACATCAGATGAAAAGGTCTAAAACTACTGCGGGAGAGAGATTTACCCGTAGGCCCTGCTTTATTTAACTCTTTCCTGATGTAAAACTTTATTAAGTAATGATCTGACCACGTTAAGGCAAGTGGAGCCTCGAATACGATCTTCATAGAGGAGAAAACTTGATCTAGAGTATGTCCCTTTTCATGGGTGGCTTGTTTGAGGTATGGGGTAAGGTTGAAAATATCCAGGGATTTATACAGTTGTATGGTATCAGAGTCCTGTGCCTTGTCCATATGGATATTAAAATCGCCCAAAACCAGACACTGGCTATGATTAGCCGCAATGAAAGCAGACACCTGACTTATGGATTCAAGAAATGTATTGGCCGGGCCAGGGGGCCGGTAAATCAAAGCCCCCGCGATCGTTTGATGGGCTGAAACATTCAGGTGAAAACCCAGGCTTTCTGCACCGTCTAAATCTGGCAGTGATAAAGAGGTACAGTTAAAAGAACTTTTAAAAATAATAGCTAAACCGCCGCCCCTACCAGAAGGGCGATCTTTCCTCATAATCAAATACCCCGGCGGAATAGCGTTGGCAATAGTAGGGTTAGAGGCTTCAGTGAGCCATGTTTCAGTCAAAAAAATTCACATCGGGATTAAGGTCAGCTAACACGTCATAGATCTGAAACTCATGTTTCCTCATGGAACGCGTGTTTAGCAGGAACATCTTTAAATGATTATCATTATATTCCTGCGCAGACCTTTGCAGAGTGGAAGAAAGAGTATCCCTAGATGACTCCAGAACAAGTTGTGGCATCCAACTGCAATCTCTACACCCAGAAAACAACTCACTATCAGGGGCATGGTGGTGAGGGCGGCACAGTGCATACCTGCGGATGTCGTGAAGACCCCGCGCGCTGTATTTGGTAATGGCACGCTGCTTCACAAGTAATTCGGCAGCCTGTCCTGCCCCGGCCGCTTCCGGGACGCGCTGTCAAAAGGAAGGCGGTGACGGTCCAGAAGCTGGACTATCATAGGATCGAATTCCCCCTATGTTCATTAAAATGCCCCACCACGATGTAACATAGCAACACAGTTTTCCCCGCGCAGGATAAGAACACACAGTATTTCACAGCTAAAAGTAGTTTTACGGAATTAATTTGTAAAATTTAAAAAAAAAATGCCTCAATATTATTTTAAAACGAACATTAGCAGCAAGAATGAAATAAGTAGCAGCAAGACAGTGCAGCAACGCAGAGTGTAACATTTATCAGTTTCAGGGCTCGCGCAGCGTCGCGTTTAAATAAGGCCAGCTTGAAAGAACAACTAGACCGCGCCGTCAAAAGGAAGGCGGTGACGGTCCGGAAGCTGGACTATGATAGGATCGAATTCCCCCTATGTTCATTAAAAAGTCCCAACACGATGTAACATAGCAACACAGTTTCCCCCCCATAGAATAAGAACACACAGTATTTCACAGCTAAAAGTAGTTTTACGGAATCAATTTGTAATTTTTTTTAAAAAAATGCCTCAATAGTATTTAAAAACGAACATTAGCAGCAAGAATGTAATAATTAGCAGCAAGACAGTGCAGCAACGCAGAGCGTAACGTTCATCAGTTTCAGGGCTCGCACGCTCCTGCAGCGTTGCGTTTAAATAAGGCCAGCTTGAAAGAACAACTAGACCGCGACGTCAAAAGGAAGGCGGTGACGGTCCGGAAGCTGGACTATGATAGGATCGAATTCCCCCTATGTTCATTAAAAAGCCCCACCACGATGTAACAATAGCAACACAGTTTTCCCCCCGTAGGATAAGAACACACAGTATTTCACAGCTAAAAGTAGTTTTACGGAATTAATTTGTAATTTTTTTTAAAAAAATGCCTCAATAGTATTTAAAAACGAACATTAGCAGCAAGAATGAAATAATTAGCAGCAAGACAGTGCAGCAACGCAGAGCGTAACGTCCATCAGTTTCAGGGCTCGCGCGCTCGCGCAGCGTCGCGTTTAAATAAGGCCAGCTTGAAAGAACAACTAGACCGCGCCGTCAAAAGGAAGACGGTGACGGTCCGGAAGCTGGACTATGATAGGATCGAATTCCCCCTATGTTTATTAAAAAGCCCCACCACGATGTAACATAGCAACACAGTTTTCCCCCCATAGGATAAGAACACACAGTATTTCACAGCTAAAAGTAGTTTTACGGAATCAATTTGTAATTTTTTTTTAAAAAATGCCTCAATAGTATTTAAAAACGAACATTAGCAGCAAGAATGAAATAATTAGCAGCAAGACAGTGCAGCAATGCAGAGGGTAACGTTCATCAGTTTCAGGGCTCGCGCGCTCGTGCAGCGTTGCGTTTAAATAAGGCCAGCTTGAAAGAACAACTAGACCGCGCCGTCAAAAGGAAGGCGGTGACGGTCCGGAAGCTGGACTATGATAGGATCGAATTCCCCCTATGTTCATTAAAAAGCCCCACCACGATGTAACATAGCAACACAGATTCCCCCCCGTAGGATAAGAACACACAGTATTTCACAGCTAAAAGTAGTTTTACGGAATTAATTTGTACATTTTTTTAAATAAATGCCTCAATATTATTTTAAAACGAACATTAGCAGCAAGAATGAAATAATTAGCAGCAAGACAGTGCAGCAACGCAGCGCGTAACGTTCATCAGTATCAGGGCTCGCGCGCTCGCGCCGCGTCGCGTTTAAATAAGGCCAGCTTGAAAGAACAACTAGACCGCGCCGTCAAAAGGAAGGCGGTGACGGTCCGGAAGCTGGACTATGATAGGATCGAATTCCCCCTATGTTCATTAAAAAGTCCCAACACGATGTAACATAGCAACACAGTTTTCCTCCCATAGTGTAGGAGAGTAGGGTCTGCTATCCTATGGTCACCCCAAATTTTTGCTTTTTGCTTCACTGGTTTTTGACATATTGAGGCTGTGGGCCTGCCAATCAGACCCCCAGCCTGCTGTTCTCTCTACTAAATTAAAACTATGCACCCTAGGTGCATAACCAATTGGAAGTGGATCACCCTGTCAGCCCCTGTACCAGTGTACACTAGGTACCCAGGGCATTGGTGTACCCAAGGCCTGCCAGGGGCTGCAGCATGTATTATGCCACCCCAGGCTTGGCCTAACAATCTGACACAACTGGCTGATCACTCAGCTGGGGTAAGTTGGTGTAATCACCTCTTACTTAGGTGTAGTATACCTATACCTAACCTTAAATGGGACACCTGGTAACCTATAAGTCACTCCTATAGCAGGCCTTAACAATCCTGAAGGCAGAGTGCTTGGTTCCATGTGAGATGGTGCTCTGGCATGAGCTGAGCCTGTCTGCAGTGGTCGGAACAACTTCCTTCTACTGTTTCCAGATATCGTCATACCATATACTCTTAAGTGCATTATGAACCTCGCGGTTAAATGCTATCTTTGGTTTGGCTTTATCAAAACATGTCGAGTAAGGTGTCATACGAATTGGAATACTAACCCCTCGCCAATTCTGGCGACGGGGTTAGCATTCCACCCTTCTAGAGGGACACGACATGTACAGTACCTGAAACCCGGGTAAAATCAGACATAGCCTCAGCTCCACAAAATGGATGCTGCCACCACAGACACAAGTCCGCCCTCCTGCTGCTGGGAGTCCTTCCAGCTTGGGAGGTGTGGACAAAGGGTTTCCTGCCAGGGGAGGTGCGTGCACCACCCCAGACAGGATTTTGTGTATTGGTCAGGTAGGGCTTGAAAGAAACCAGACATGCCTGTGGCTCACAAGGAGCCTCGGTGCATATGCCAGTTCAAACCGGTCCTGGGGCACACCAGTCCCGGGCCTGGGGCGAGCTGGACAAAGGATTGGGGGTGTAACCACCCCCCTTCCTGGTCCCACCCATAGGGAGGGACCTAGCAGGTAGTCCGGCCCCTAGAATCCGCTTAAAGGTAGGAGCTGTGTCCTAAGACTTCAGACATCCTGGAATCAACTTGAAACTAAGAAGAAGACGGGAACTTCGACATTCTGCTGCACAGAAGACTGAAGAAAATCTCCCCTGTGGTCAGGGAGTGACCACCTTGCTAACGCAAGCACCATCCAGCGAATCACCGTCTGCTTTGCCGCCGCCTCCCGCCGGAGCCCGAGCCCAGAGACTGACAAGACCTGGACCTCCAGACCTCTCACCGCCCGATCCACAGTCCCTGCAAAGAGGAGACCCGTGGAGGCACCGAGACACGTGGAGCCAGCCAACTTGGAACGACTACGACAAGCTGACCAGTGCAACAACCGAGGCTCCCTCCAAGTTGTGCTTTGGGTCCTGAGAAGCCCAACCCTCGAGCAGCGTCTGCACCAAAGGTGAGCCCTCCAGCATCTCCACGATCTGCGTGGGGCCCTTCTGCATTTTGCCACTCGACGCGCCTAACCGGTTGCTGGCCCGCTGGCTAGTGGCCATCTTGGCGACGAAATCTCCGACAAACACCGCTGGTCTGGTTGCTCCAGACTGGCCCTTGCTCCCCTCCAAAGGAGCAATCCCTCTGACCTTGCTGGTCAGAACCAACAGCTGATTTCCGAATCCTCCTGCAATTGCTTTTGCCAAGGCTTGTTTGCTTCGATCAAGTCGCCGACACCGCCGACAGCGAGAGCCTGCGTGGGACAGCTCGTGAGCCGACTCCTGGACGTCGTCGACCTCCAGGGACCACGTGGCTGCGGAGACAAGCTACCCCTCATCACCTGTTTGCACCCGACATCGCCTGGTACCCACCTGGTGCCACGCTGGTCACTGGCTAGTGACTGTGAACACTGTCCCCTCTGCTTACAGGTCTTCAACATCTCCGATCCACTCTTGGATCCACTACATCTCTTCCCGACCGACCGCCTGCAGCATCTTTGTCCCAGGCCCCACGGAACAGATAGAAGAAACCCGACGCACTTCGAGGCCTATGCACCCGCTTCCTGTGGGTGAGGTAAAGCTGGCACTCCTGTGCCCAAGTGTAGTATTACATCTCTAGTGCCTGTGTTCCAAATCTTAAGTTCCTAGGTCATCCGGAAGATTCCTTTTGCAGTAACTTTGTACTTTTTACGCACCCATTGAAACCTATGGGAGCACGCGTGTGACTATTTGCTCTGCACACGCCACCCGTGGACCTCCTGGTCACTAACTGACGTTAGCTCCTTGTAGGCCCAGCGATTCTAGAGGCCCTAGGCCTTTTCCCTTTTCTGTTCGTGGTACTTATACCACTATTTTAGTATATGGTTTGAGTGGCCACCAGGGCCTATCCATATAAAGTGCAACTTCTGTGTATTCTACTGTAATCTTGTTTGACGATTTGTGCTCCTGTGCTCATAAAGAGACTAGGGGTTACTTTGAGAAATAAATACATATATATTTTGAATATATATCTGTGTGGTGTCCTTTCATTGGTATAAAGGGGGGTTACTATTGGTAAAACAGCTTGCTTAACACGCATCACGAGTTTAGCCTCAAAGACTGCTTAGCCTACGCTACCACTAGGGCAGCTAGTCCGAAAAGGTTGACTTACAACCACACCATAAGGGTTGCTTGGCATGGTACAAGGTGATCACTTTAACTAGTGAGCATCATATACCAGGCCAACTTCTCACATTGGTGAGCAGCGGTTGGATTTGAGCTTGCTGTGTTTTACCATTGTAATCTCTTGGTTACCAATTGAAAGATCACATAGGTACCTGTAGGTACATATAAAACAGGATTAGATATACTTAAGTTCTACTGAACTTAGTTGTTGTAGAGCAAAGGGAGTAGCACACCCTGACTACAACTACTAGATAGGTTTAGTAGGTAAACCCAAGTGTAGGTAGATTGCAACACATCCACCCACACTTAAGAGCAATGGCTGGGGCAGAGGGGTCCACTGTACCCATCTCTGTTGAGAGTGACCCCCCGAGGGCACCATCCATCTATGCTACCCTTAATCAGAATGAGCTCAGGCATTTGGCAACTCTTAGAGGCCTTAAACAGCCCAAGAACCCAAACTCTGCTGAGCTCAGAGAGCTCTTACAGAATGATGAGAATCAGAGAGCACTCAAGAAAGCTTCCCAGTTAGCCCCCTTAGGGTCAGGAACAGGAGGCCCCCCTTCTGAAGATACTACAGAGGTACCCAGTTCCAATAGTCACCCCTTAGATGGGATGCCTACCACAGAGGATGAGAGTGAAAAGGATACTGACAGTAGTGAGGATGAAGGGAGAACTAGCCCAGTGCCAAGTATTATACTTGGCCCAGCTAAACCAAGGCTATTGGGGACTGACAGTGGGTTCAACCCACTGGATCTCCCCAGTGGACTTAACACAGGGCTTGGAAGGCAAAGGAATCGCTCAGGTGACTCCCATGCTTCCCATGGCTCTAGAGGCTCTCAAGGTCACTCCAGGAGAAGGATGACCACCCCTCAGAGGAGGGAACATGAGGCCAAGATGCAAGAGGCTCAGCTGAGGATCAGGAAGCAGGAGCTAGAAGTAGCCCTGATGGAAGAGAAACTTAGCAAGGCTAGACAGCATAAAGAGAGTGGGTCTATACCCACTGGTGGCAGCATTGTCCCTAAGGACAAAGATAGGGTTTTCGACAATAGAAACCTGTCTAAGGTTGTGCCCCCCTACAAAAGTGGGGATGACATCCACAAGTGGATAACTGCTCTTGAGAGAGCCTGCAAAGTACAGCAGGTTCCTGAAGACCAGTGGGCAGCAATCCTCTGGCTCTCCTTTGAGGGAAGAGGCAGAGACAGACTCCTCACTGTTAGAGAAGAGGATGTCAGAAACTACAGAGTCCTGAAGAGTGTTCTGGTAGATGGGTTAGGCTTAACCACTGAACAGTACAGGTTAATGTTCAGAGACACCCAAAAGACACAGACTCAGGACTGGTCTGAATACATTGAATGTGCCACTAAGGCTTTGGAGGGTTGGTTGCTGGGAAGTAAGGTATCTGATTTTACAGGATTGTATAATTTGATGATGAGAGAACAGATTTTAAATAACTGTCAAAACCAGCAACTGCATCAACACTTGGTTGACTCTGATCTGACCTCTCCCCAAGAATTGGGAAAGAAGGCAGACAAATGGGTCAGAACCAGGGTTAAGCAAAAGAACCAGAACCAGGGCCAAGGGGGTGATCAGAAGAAAACAGACCAAAAGGGTGGAGATCAGAAACCTAAAGACCAGAAGTCTTCAACAGGGCCCCAAACTACTGCTAAGGAGGGTGGGTCCCAACAGTCCAAGAAGAAGAAAGAAGGTCAGAAGAAACCCTGGTGCAATCATTGTAAAAATACAACTCACTGGACTAGTGATTGCAAAAAGGGTGGAGCCCCCAACACTGTTGCCCCTAAGGCACCTGCTCCCAGTACTACTGTTAGCAGTGTTGGTCCCCAGACAAAGGGTGTAGTGGGAATCACTATGGGAACTGAAGGAGATTCTGACTTAGACAGAACCCTTACACAGGCAGTCTTGATCTGTGATGGGGACATTGATTTGTCCCTGACTGTGAGCCCCAGTAACCTGGGCAAGTACAGACAGACTCCTTTAATTAATGACAAAGTGGCTCAAGCCTACAGGGACACATGTGCCAGTGTCACTATGGTGACACCAGGCTTTGTGGATCCTGGACAGTACATACCAGGTGAGAACTACCTGGTGACCAATGCCAGCAATGCCACTACTTCACATAGTGTGGCAGTTGTTAACTTCTCATGGGGAGGGGTAACTGGCCTCAAAAGGGTTGTGGTTAGTGCAGACCTCCCAGTAGAATGTTTGTTGGGCAATGACCTAGAGAGTTCTCTATGGTCAGAAGTGGAGTACAGGACTCATGCAGAGATGTTAGGTATATCATCACATGTCCTTGCTGTGACCAGGTCACAGGCCAAAAAGTGCCTCACTGAACCACAGGTCTTGGATCCTGGAACAATGGACCAAGCACCTACCAAGAAGAAGAACAGGAGGGTCAAGGCTGTGCCTTCCCCCCTGCCTCAGAGTGATGATCAGCCTTCCCAGGAAGCTGATCTAGAGGACCCTGAAGGAACTGTCCCTGAAGAGCTTGAACCTGATCAGGTTGAGTTTCTGGGGACAGGGGGACCTTCAAGGGCTGACTTGAGGCAGGCTCAGTTATCCTGTCCCTCTCTTGAACCCCTCAGACAGCTGGCTGCTGCTGAGGCTGCTGGGAATGCTCAAGGTACCCATAAAGTGTATTGGGATGAAGGGCTCCTTTATTCAGAGGCTAGAGACCCCAAGCCTGGTGCAACCAGGAGGTTGGTCATACCTCTGCAATTTAGGGGCTTCCTTCTTACCTTGGCCCATGACATTCCTTTAGCAGGACACTTAGGCCAGAACAAGACTTGGGACAGGCTTGTCCCTCACTTTCACTGGCCTCATATGAATGAAGATACAAAGGAGTTTTGTCGCTCCTGTGTTACCTGCCAAGCCAGTGGCAAATCAGGTGGCACAACAAAGGCCCCCCTAATACCACTACCTGTGGTGGGGGTCCCCTTTGAAAGAGTGGGAATAGACATAGTGGGTCCCATGGATCCTCCCACTGCATCTGGGCACAGATTTATACTGGTGGTAGTGGATCATGCCACCAGGTATCCAGAGGCAATTCCCCTTAGGACCACTACAGCTCCTGTTGTGGCCAGGGCCCTGCTGGGAGTATTCTCCAGAGTGGGGTTTCCTAAGGAGGTAGTATCTGACAGAGGTACCAACTTTATGTCAGGATACTTGACAGCTATGTGGAAGGAATGTGGTGTCAACTACAAGTTCACCACCCCTTATCACCCACAATGCAATGGGCTTGTTGAGAGATTCAACAAGACCCTAAAGGGTATGATCAAAGGATTACCTGAAAAGCTCAGGCGAAGATGGGATATCCTTCTACCCTGCCTTCTGTTTGCTTACAGAGAGGTCCCACAAAAAGGAGTTGGCTACAGCCCCTTTGAATTGTTGTTTGGGCACCCTGTGAGAGGCCCACTGTGTTTGGTGAAGGAAGGATGGGAGTTACCTCTCAAAAAGCCTAAGCTAGACATAGTGGACTATGTACTTGGTCTCCGCTCCAGGATGGCTGAGTATATGGAGAAGGCATCTAAAAACCTTGAGGCAAGCCAGGCCTTACAGAAAGCTTGGCATGACCAAAAGGCTGTCTTGGTTGAGTATCAGCCAGGACAGAAGGTATGGGTGTTGGAGCCAGTGGCCCCAGCAGCACTCCAAGACAAATGGTCTGGACCCCATACAATCCTGGAAAAGAAGGGAGAGGTCACCTACTTGGTGGACCTAGGAACTCCCAGGAGTCCCCACAGGGTACTCCATGTTAACAGGCTTAAAGCATATGTTGACAGGGCAGACATGGGCTTGCTCATGGCTACAGATGAGGGACAGGAGGAAGAGAGTGACCCTCTCCCAGACCTGTTGTCTCAGAACCCTGAAGATGGCTCAGTTGAAGGAGTGACCCTTGGAGGCAACCTCACTGCCCATCAGCAGACTGAATGTAGACAGGTTCTACAATCATTTTCACATATGTTTTCCTTGATACCTAGTCAAACTGACTGGTGTACCCATGTTGTGGACACTGGTGACAGTCTGCCTGTAAAGAACAAACTTTACAGACAACCTGACCACGTCAGGGACTGTATAAAGGCTGAGGTACATAAAATGCTGGAATTAGGTGTCATTGAACCCTCAGAGAGCCCCTGGGCTAGCCCAGTGGTTCTGGTCCCCAAACCTCACACCAAAGATGGCAAGAGAGAGATGAGGTTCTGTGTGGACTACAGAGGACTCAATGCTGTCACCAGGACAGATGCACACCCTATTCCAAGGGCAGATGAGCTCATAGACAAACTAGCTTCTGCAAAGTTTTTGAGCACATTTGACTTGACAGCTGGCTATTGGCAAATCAGGTTAGCTGAGGAGTCTAAGGCCAAAACAGCATTCTCAACCCCAGGTGGGCATTATCAGTTTGTGGTGATGCCCTTTGGTCTGAAGAATGCACCTGCCACCTTCCAAAGGCTGGTGAACCAAGTCCTTACTGGGTTGGATGACTTTTGCGCAGCATATCTTGATGACATTGCTGTCTTTAGTTCCACCTGGGAGGATCACCTGATCCACCTGAAGAAGGCTCTTGAGGCTCTGCAAAGGGCAGGCCTCACTATCAAGGCTACTAAGTGCCAGATAGGGCAGAGTAAGGTTGTGTATTTGGGCCACCTTGTAGGTGGGGGCCAAGTTCAACCACTGGAGAGTAAGATACAGTCCATCAAGGATTGGTCCCCTCCAACCACCCAGACTCAAGTTCGAGCTTTCTTGGGCTTGACTGGGTATTACAGGAAGTTTGTTAAGAACTATGGGTCCATTGTGACTCCTCTTAATGATCTGACATCCAAGAAGATGCCCAAAAAGGTTCAGTGGACAGTAAGCTGTCAAAAGGCATTTGATGACCTGAAGGAGGCCATGTGCTCTGCACCTATCCTGAAAAGTCCTGACTACTCCAAAGAGTTTATTGTCCAAACAGATGCTTCTGAGTTGGGTGTGGGAGCTGTGCTGTCACAACTTAATGTAGATGGTCAAGACCAACCCATTGCTTTTATTAGCAGAAGGTTGACCCCCAGAGAGAAGAATTGGTCAGCTATTGAGAGGGAGGCCTTTGCTGTGGTGTGGGCCCTGAAGAAGCTGAGGCCATACTTGTTTGGCACTCACTTCAAGATTCAGACCGACCATAAGCCCCTCTTGTGGCTAAATCAGATGAAGGGTGAAAACCCCAAACTGCTTAGGTGGTCCATTTCCCTACAGGGGATGGACTTTACAGTGGAGCACCGGCCAGGTACTGACCATGGGAATGCAGATGGTCTCTCCAGGTACTTCCACTTAGGACATGAAGACGAGACTGGTCAAGGCTAGTTTAATGTCCCAGCGTTTGGGGGGGGGTTGTGTAGGAGAGTAGGGTCTGCTATCCTATGGTCACCCCAAATTTTTGCTTTTTGCTTCACTGGTTTTTGACATATTGAGGCTGTGGGCCTGCCAATCAGACCCCCAGCCTGCTGTTCTCTCTACTAAATTAAAACTATGCACCCTAGGTGCATAACCAATTGGAAGTGGATCACCCTGTCAGCCCCTGTACCAGTGTACACTAGGTACCCAGGGCATTGGTGTACCCAAGGCCTGCCAGGGGCTGCAGCATGTATTATGCCACCCCAGGCTTGGCCTAACAATCTGACACAACTGGCTGATCACTCAGCTGGGGTAAGTTGGTGTAATCACCTCTTACTTAGGTGTAGTATACCTATACCTAACCTTAAATGGGACACCTGGTAACCTATAAGTCACTCCTATAGCAGGCCTTAACAATCCTGAAGGCAGAGTGCTTGGTTCCATGTGAGATGGTGCTCTGGCATGAGCTGAGCCTGTCTGCAGTGGTCGGAACAACTTCCTTCTACTGTTTCCAGATATCGTCATACCATATACTCTTAAGTGCATTATGAACCTCGCGGTTAAATGCTATCTTTGGTTTGGCTTTATCAAAACATGTCGAGTAAGGTGTCATACGAATTGGAATACTAACCCCTCGCCAATTCTGGCGACGGGGTTAGCATTCCACCCTTCTAGAGGGACACGACATGTACAGTACCTGAAACCCGGGTAAAATCAGACATAGCCTCAGCTCCACAAAATGGATGCTGCCACCACAGACACAAGTCCGCCCTCCTGCTGCTGGGAGTCCTTCCAGCTTGGGAGGTGTGGACAAAGGGTTTCCTGCCAGGGGAGGTGCGTGCACCACCCCAGACAGGATTTTGTGTATTGGTCAGGTAGGGCTTGAAAGAAACCAGACATGCCTGTGGCTCACAAGGAGCCTCGGTGCATATGCCAGTTCAAACCGGTCCTGGGGCACACCAGTCCCGGGCCTGGGGCGAGCTGGACAAAGGATTGGGGGTGTAACCACCCCCCTTCCTGGTCCCACCCATAGGGAGGGACCTAGCAGGTAGTCCGGCCCCTAGAATCCGCTTAAAGGTAGGAGCTGTGTCCTAAGACTTCAGACATCCTGGAATCAACTTGAAACTAAGAAGAAGACGGGAACTTCGACATTCTGCTGCACAGAAGACTGAAGAAAATCTCCCCTGTGGTCAGGGAGTGACCACCTTGCTAACGCAAGCACCATCCAGCGAATCACCGTCTGCTTTGCCGCCGCCTCCCGCCGGAGCCCGAGCCCAGAGACTGACAAGACCTGGACCTCCAGACCTCTCACCGCCCGATCCACAGTCCCTGCAAAGAGGAGACCCGTGGAGGCACCGAGACACGTGGAGCCAGCCAACTTGGAACGACTACGACAAGCTGACCAGTGCAACAACCGAGGCTCCCTCCAAGTTGTGCTTTGGGTCCTGAGAAGCCCAACCCTCGAGCAGCGTCTGCACCAAAGGTGAGCCCTCCAGCATCTCCACGATCTGCGTGGGGCCCTTCTGCATTTTGCCACTCGACGCGCCTAACCGGTTGCTGGCCCGCTGGCTAGTGGCCATCTTGGCGACGAAATCTCCGACAAACACCGCTGGTCTGGTTGCTCCAGACTGGCCCTTGCTCCCCTCCAAAGGAGCAATCCCTCTGACCTTGCTGGTCAGAACCAACAGCTGATTTCCGAATCCTCCTGCAATTGCTTTTGCCAAGGCTTGTTTGCTTCGATCAAGTCGCCGACACCGCCGACAGCGAGAGCCTGCGTGGGACAGCTCGTGAGCCGACTCCTGGACGTCGTCGACCTCCAGGGACCACGTGGCTGCGGAGACAAGCTACCCCTCATCACCTGTTTGCACCCGACATCGCCTGGTACCCACCTGGTGCCACGCTGGTCACTGGCTAGTGACTGTGAACACTGTCCCCTCTGCTTACAGGTCTTCAACATCTCCGATCCACTCTTGGATCCACTACATCTCTTCCCGACCGACCGCCTGCAGCATCTTTGTCCCAGGCCCCACGGAACAGATAGAAGAAACCCGACGCACTTCGAGGCCTATGCACCCGCTTCCTGTGGGTGAGGTAAAGCTGGCACTCCTGTGCCCAAGTGTAGTATTACATCTCTAGTGCCTGTGTTCCAAATCTTAAGTTCCTAGGTCATCCGGAAGATTCCTTTTGCAGTAACTTTGTACTTTTTACGCACCCATTGAAACCTATGGGAGCACGCGTGTGACTATTTGCTCTGCACACGCCACCCGTGGACCTCCTGGTCACTAACTGACGTTAGCTCCTTGTAGGCCCAGCGATTCTAGAGGCCCTAGGCCTTTTCCCTTTTCTGTTCGTGGTACTTATACCACTATTTTAGTATATGGTTTGAGTGGCCACCAGGGCCTATCCATATAAAGTGCAACTTCTGTGTATTCTACTGTAATCTTGTTTGACGATTTGTGCTCCTGTGCTCATAAAGAGACTAGGGGTTACTTTGAGAAATAAATACATATATATTTTGAATATATATCTGTGTGGTGTCCTTTCATTGGTATAAAGGGGGGTTACTATTGGTAAAACAGCTTGCTTAACACGCATCACGAGTTTAGCCTCAAAGACTGCTTAGCCTACGCTACCACTAGGGCAGCTAGTCCGAAAAGGTTGACTTACAACCACACCATAAGGGTTGCTTGGCATGGTACAAGGTGATCACTTTAACTAGTGAGCATCATATACCAGGCCAACTTCTCACACATAGGATAAGAAAACACAGCATTTAACAGCTAAAAGTAGTTTTACGGAATTAATTTGTAAGTTTTTTTTTAAAAAATCGCCTCAATAGTATTTAAAAACGAACATTAGCAGCAAGAATGAAATAATTAGCAGCAATACAGTGCAGCAACGCAGAGCGTAACGTTCATCAGTCTTAGGGCTCGCGCAGCTTCGCGTCTAAATAAGGCTAGCTTGAAAGAACAACTAGATCGCGCCGTCAAAAGGAAGGTGGTGACGGTCCGGAAGCTGGACTATGATAGGATCAAATTCCCCCTATGTTCATTAAAAAGCCCCACCACGATGTAACATAGCAACACAGATTTCCCCCGTAGGATAAGAACACACAGTATTTCACAGCTAAAAGTAGTTTTACGGAATCAATTTGTAATTTTTTTTAAAAAATGGCTCAATAGTATTTAAAAACGAACATTAGCAGCAAGAATGTAGATTTTCCTAATAATTTATGACGGAAAGTCCTAATTTTATTAAAGACACGGAGGCGAGTATTATGCTTTCTTTTCTTGCTTTATTCCAATAGCAGCAAGATAAAACTACTCTTCCCAGAAGGCTTGGAGAAACAACTACCAGCCAATGGGAAACAAAGAAGCAAATACTGACCAATCACAACATAGATAGCAGTATAAGGTGTATCGTGACTGCAAACAGCCCTCTTTTCTTATGCGAGCAATCATAGAGTATGGAAAAATAAAGGAGAAACAGAGAACAAAATGCAAAAGGTCAAAGTCCACGTAAAAAGTTCTTTTCCGAAGACCACCAGAGGAGAGTCGGAGAGAAGATCCAGTCCAAGAACAGAAGGTGCCGTATCAGAAGGAATGATCTTGATAGAATCCATGAGGACCTCAGGATGATGCCGGTGGCAGCGCTGGAGTTCCTGTGGGGAGGGAGAACACCAGTTAGAAGTGTTGTGGCGGGATAATACTCGCCTCCGTGTCTTTAATAAAATTAGGACTTTCCGTCATAAATTATTAGGAAAATCTACATTTTATGGCAAGACCGGAGGCTCCTATTATGCTTGTTTAAAGCATATCAACCACCATAGAAGAAGCAGTAAGAACAGGTTTGCAATAAAATGTACGGAACACTGAATCATTAGACCAATCTGCTGACTTCAGGATATCCTCCAGACGGGAGCCAGCCCAAAAGGCTTTAGAAGCCATGGCTCCTCTAGTGGAATGAGCTCCGAAAACGGAGACGTCAATACCTGCCAGGGACATGACCCAACGAACCCAACGGGCCAAGGTAGCAGCAGAAACAGGATGAAAGGGTTTACGAAAGGAAATAAGGAGTTGGGAGCTGGAGGAAGTCCTGAGAGCAGAGGTCTTACTTTCATAAACTTTTAAACATTGGCCTACACACAATTTGGGATTGGAGGGAAAATAGGGGTAGAACACAGACTGTAAATTGGTCTTGGTACGTTTATGAACATGAAACATTACACCGGTAGGAGTAAATTGTCTAGAAGAAACATCTAAGGCTTTCACATCAGATACTCGTTTAATGGAAATTAAACATAATAACATAGTAAGTTTGGCTGAGATCATTTTTAATGAAAGAGCAGAGTTATCAGGCCAGGTAGAAAACAATTGCAAAACCAAATTGACATCCCATAAACTAGAATACTTAGCCAAAGGAGGTTTTGAAAAACGAATTCCTCTTAGAAGTCTGCATACCAAGGGATGCGCCCCCGCAGGTTTTCCATCAATGTGGGAATGATTGAGTGAAATGGCAGATCTATAGAGATTGATGGTACGATAGGATTTACCCGAGCTAGCCTCAGAGGCTAAGAAGTTAACCATAAAGTTTAAAGAGGCTGAAACGGGATCGACAGATTTCTGCAGACACCAGCTTGACCAAAGAGACCAGGCGGACTTGTAAGCCTTGGAGGTGCCAGGGGCCCATGCTCGACTAATAAAGACTGAAGCTTCCTGTGAAATGACGAAATCAGAAGAGGAAGGCTGGAAATTTTCCAGGCGGACAACGTCAGAGACTGGTTGACCATTAAAGGATGGGGGTTGCCCTGAGGATCCGAGAGAAGATTGGGGAAAGGAGAAAGAAGGACGGGGAAGTCTACCGCCAATTCCAGGAGAGACGGGAACCAAATCTGGGACTGCCAAAAGGGAACCACTATTACCAGAGATGTCATCTGGCGACGCACCTGCGATAAGACCCTGTTGATCAACAGAAAAGGAGGAAAGGCATAATTGAGGTGAAGGGACCAATCTTGGAGGAAGGCATCGGTCGCTAGAGCCAAAGGATCCGGACGCCAACTGAAGAAATGAGGCAACTGGGAATTGAGACGGGAAGCAAAGAGGTCTATTGAGAAAGGACCCCACAACTGAGAGAGGGAGAGAAACACGGAGGGAAGAAGCTTCCAGTCGCTGGAATCCCGGAGGAAGCGAGAATGCCAATCGGCCACAGCGTTGAGATCTCCTGGGAGATATTCCGCGGAGAGCGATAGTCTGTTGGAAAGGCAAAACTCCCAAAGGCTTTTTGCTAGATCTGCCAGAGCCTTTGATTTCGTGCCACCGAGATGGTTTATATAACGAACCGCAGAAACATTGTCCATGCGTAGGAGGATGGTACAGCTTACTCTGTCTTTTGCTAGGCTCTGGATTGCAAAGGAACCTGCAAGCATCTCTAAACAGTTGATGTGCAATTTGGACTCCTCTTTTGACCATGTACCGCCAGTCGATATTGGTCCACAACGGGCGCCCCAACCCGTCAGACTTGCATCGGATTCTAATACAAGATCTGGGGCGGAAGCGAAGATGGTTCGGCCGTTCCAGGCCTCCAAATGGTTTAACCACCATTGCAGTTCCAGGTGAGATTCGAGATCTAACTCTATTTGATCGGAATAAGCGAGACCTTGCCGAAGATGCCTGATCTTTAGGCGCTGAAGAGCGCGATAATGGAGGGGGCCTGGGAAGATAGCCTGAATGGAGGCCGATAAAAGTCCGACTAATCTCGCCAGAGTTCTGAGAGAAATGAGTGGACGGCGCAGAGCCTGGGAAATCTCCGTTTGAATCGTGGAGATCTTGGATTGAGGAAGAAAGAGGGAAGCCAGGGGGGAGTCTACACGGAAGCCTAGAAACTCCATGCTCTGAGTCGGGATGAGAGAAGACTTTTCTAGATTGAGGAGAAAACCTAACTCGAGAAGAAGAGAACGTGTAGTGTTGAGATCGTTCAATAGTGCCGATTTGTCTAGATTCATGAGGAGAATGTCGTCGAGATAAATGATGAGTCTTATCCCTAGAGATCGTAGGTAAGCTACGACAGGTCTCATTACCTTTGTGAAGCACCAGGGTGCTGAAGAAAGTCCGAAGGGCAGAGATTGAAAACGATAAGTGACGTTTTGCCATTGAAATTGGAGGAACTTTGTGTGTGATTCGTGAATAGGAATAGATAGATAAGCGTCTTGGAGATCTATGCGGACCATCCAATCGTTGAGACGCAAAGTGTCTCGTAAGTGAAGGATCGTCTCCATTTTGAAGTGACGATAAACCACGAACTGATTGAAGAATCTGAGATTGATCACCGGTCTCATCTTCTTGTTCTTCTTTTGAACGAGAAAAAGCGTGCTGAGGAAGCCTGAGGGATCGAAGGGGGAAACTAGAATAGCTCTTTTGGAAAGAAGTGCCTGTATTTCCGAGGTGACTAGCAGGGACATTTCGGTTGAGAACACTAGAGGAGAAGGAAGAACATGTTGAAAAGGAGGAGCGTAAAGCTCGATACGATAACCTTGGACTGTGTCGAGAACCCATGGATCTGCAGTGAGAGACTGCCATCTGTGCAGGAAAAGGGCTAGACGACCCCCCACAGGAATAACTGCACTCACCTTGTTGGGAATTGTTGTTGTTGTGGCGGAAGCCACGTTGGCCCCTGCCCCTGTAACCTCGACCTCTTTGGGGGTAAAATTGGGGCTTGAAATCCTGTTGATTGGAGTTGAAGGTACCACGGGAGCCTTGGGACTGGAAACCACGGCCGGTAGAGCGGCTCCTGCCTCTTCCGGCCCTGCCAAAAACCCGAGAAGGAAAGACCTTCTTGATGGATTGCTGCGCCTTGTCCAAGGAGGCAAAGGTGGTGACGAACCGATTTAAGTCTTTTACTAACGAATCTCCAAAGAGAAGACCATCAGCCTTGACACCAGGATCGAGGGGGGCAAGGTTGGCAAGCTTGGGATCTAACTTTATTAAGAGACCTTTGCGGCGCTCATGAGTCAAGGCCGCATTAGTATTGCCCAGGAGACAAAAAGCGCGTTGGACCCACAGTGAAATCTCCTCTGGATTAAGGTCCGAGCCATCCAGGCGAGCTGTTTCAGCTAAATCAAATATGCGGGCCAGTGGCCCCACCAAATCAAGCAGTTTGTCTTGGCAGGAGGACCAAGCTTTGTCCACGCCTTTGCGCGGATCCTTGCCAAACTTCGAGAAGAAAGTGAGGAGAGGTTGATCAATGGCAGGGGTAGAAGTTATGTGAGAAGGGAGAGAGGGCTTGGGACACTCGGACTTCAATTTAGCCCGGACAGTTTTGTCTAAAGGGAGACGAAGTCTGGAGGTTATATACTCCCCGACATGGTCAATAGGGAACCATTCGGTAGAATTAGGGTGTCTGATCGATGCAGGGTCAAAAAGAGGGGTACCGTCAGGATCCAGCACCGGTTCCGATGCAAAGGCGTCCAGTTTTAATTTCTTAGGAGGGGAAGAAGGATTTACAATATCAAAAATATCATCAAGGTCAGTGGCGTCACCCATATCGTCATCTGTGTCATAAATTGTTGAAATGACCAATTTTTGTGGTACCTCCGGGTTGTTAGACTTAGCCTTACGTTTACCAGCTACACTTTTTAACCCCTCCTGAATAGGAGGCCTGGGAGGAACCAAGTCCTCTGTCATATGTGAGGAAGACTCACCAACCACTTTTGACGCCAAAGAAGAAACCTTGGAGTGTACCACTGTAAGTTTTCTGCTATCCCCCGCAGATTGGGCCATTGCTTTGGTCATGACACTTAAGAGAGAGTTCTCCATAGACTTAGAAAAACGCTTCATAGAAGCTTCGACAGCAGTCTCCACTGAGGAATTAATAAAAGAGCTCAAATCCTCTTTGAACTCGTCCCCTTCATTGTCATGAGGCTCATTAGAAACCTGCATTGTGAGCAAAGACAGAGAGTCTGCTCAAAACCTGACCAGAAAGGGTTAATGAGAGGAAAAAAGGAGTGGGCGTATGAAAATAGAAAACCCCTCCCCTTAGGGGCGTGTGAAATATGGCTGAGGGAAGGAAGAAACGAAGCGTGGAGAGGAGCCGGTAACTGCGCGTCGAGCTGAGGAGCCGGTCTGAAGCGCTGCGCCACAGGTGAGGCGGGGACCGGTGAGAGAGGCGCGCAAGGGGCAGGCAAAGCGTGCAGGGCGCGGGGGGAAACGAAAACTGAAAGATTTATACGCGCGTGAGAGCGCGAAGAAACAGAAGCAACGGAGTTGCGCTACACAGGCCAATAATACAGTTAAACCGAACAATACCAAAAAGTACTTCAAATTAATGCATATAACAGAAAAAGGTACTTATCTTGACTGCGAGCAGCAAGAAAAGAGGGCTGTTTGCAGTCACGATACACCTTATACTGCTATCTATGTTGTGATTGGTCAGTATTTGCTTCTTTGTTTCCCATTGGCTGGTAGTTGTTTCTCCAAGCCTTCTGGGAAGAGTAGTTTTATCTTGCTGCTATTGGAATAAAGCAAGAAAAGAAAGCATAATAGGAGCCTCCGGTCTTGCCATAAAATTAAATAATTAGCAGCAAGACAGTGCAGCAACGCAGAGCGTAACGTCCATCAGTTTCAGGGCTCGCGCCCTTGCTCAGCGTTGCGTTTAAATAAGGCCAGCTTGAAAGAACAACTAGACCGCGCCGTCAAAAGGAAGGCGGTGACGGTCCGGAAGCTGGACTATGATAAGATCGAATTCCCCCTATGTTCATTAAAAAGCCCCACCACGATGTAACATAGCAACACAGTTTTCCTCCCATAGGATAAGAACACACAGTATTTCACAGCTAAAAGTAGTTTTACGGAATTGATTTGTACATTTTTTTTAAAAATGCATCAATATTATTTAAAAACGAACATTAGCAGCAAGAATGAAATAATTAGCAGCAAGACTGTGCAGCAACGCAGAGCGTAACGTTTATCAGTTTCAGGGCTCGCGCAGCGTCGCGTTTAAATAAGGCCAGCTTGAAAGAACAACTAGACCGCGCCGTCAAAAGGAAGGCGGTGACGGTCCGGAAGCTGGACTATGATAGGATCGAATTCCCCCTATGTTCATTAAAAAGCCCCACCACGATGTAACAATAGCAACACAATTTTCCCCCCGTAGGATAAGAACACACAGTATTTCACAGCTAAAAGTAGTTTTACGGAATTAATTTGTAATTTAAAAAAAAAAAATGCCTCAATAGTATTTAAAAACGAACTTTAGCAGCAAGAATGAAATAATTAGCAGCAAGACAGTGCAGCAACGCAGAGCGTAACGTCCATCAGTTTCAGGGCTCGCGCGCTCGCGCAGAGTCGCGTTTAAATAAGGCCAGCTTGAAAGAACAACTAGACCGCGCCGTCAAAAGGAAGGCGGTGACGGTCCGGAAGCTGGACTATGATAGGATCGAATTCCCCCTATGTTCATTAAAAAGCCCCACCACGATGTAACATAGCAACACAGTTTTCCCCCCGTAGGATAAGAACACACAGTATTTCACAGCTAAAAGTAGTTTTACGGAATTAATTTGTACATTTTTTTTAAAAAATGCCTCAATATTTTAAAACGAACATTAGCAGCAAGATTGAAATAATTAGCAGCAAGACAGTGCAGCAACGCAGAGCGTAACGTTCATCAGTATCAGGGCTCACGCAGCGTCGCGTTTAAATAAGGCCAGCTTGAAAGAACAACTAGACCGCGCCGTCAAAAGGAAGGCGGTGACGGTCCGGAAGCTGGACTATGATAGGATCGAATTCCCCCTATGTTCATTAAAAAGTCCCACCACGATGTAGAATAGCAACACAGTTTTCCTCCCATAGGATAAGAACACACAGTATTTAACAGCTAAAAGTAGTTTTACGGAATTAATTTGTAAGTTTTTTTTACAAAAATGCCTCAATAGTATTTAAAAACGAACATAAGCAGCAAGAATGAAATAAGTAGCAGCAAGACAGTGCAGCAACGCAGAGCGTAACGTTCATCAGTCTCGGGGCTCGCGCAGCTTCGCGTTTAAATAAGGCTAGCTTGAAAGAACAACTAGACCGCGCCGTCAAAAGGAAGGTGGTGACGGTCCGGAAGCTGGACTATGATAGGATCGAATTCCCCCTATGTTCATTAAAAAGCCCCACCACAATGTAACATAGCAACACAGTTTTCCCCCCGTAGGATAAGAACACACAGTATTTCACAGCTGAAAGTAGTTTTACGGAATTCATTTGTAATTTGTTTTTGAAAAATGCCTCAATAGTATTTAAAAACTAACATTAGCAGCAAGATTGAAATAATTAGCCGCAAGACAGTGCAGCAACGCAGAGCATAACATTCATCAGTTTCAGGGCTCGCGCGCTCGCTCAGCGTGTCGTTTAAATAAGGCCAGCTTGAAAGAACAACTAGCCCGCGCCGTCAAAAGGAAGGCGGTGACGGTGGAAGCTGGACTATGATAGGATCGAATTCCCCCTATGTTCATTAAAAAGCCCCACCACGATGTAACGTAGCAACACAGTTTTCCCCCCGTAGGATAAGAACACACAGTATTTCACAGCTAAAAGTAGTTTTACGGAATTAATTTGTAATTTTTTTTAAAAAATGGCTCAATAGTATTTAAAAACGAACATTAGCAGCAAGAATTAAATAATTAGCAGGAAGACAGTGCAGCAACGCAGAGCGTAACGTTCATCAGTGTCAGGGCTCGCGCAGCGTCGCGTATAAATAAGGCCAGCTTGAAAGAACAACTAGACCGCGCCGTCAAAAGGAAGGCGGTGACGGTCCGGAAGCTGGACTATGATAGGATCGAATTCCCCCTATGTTCATTAAAAAGCCCCACCACGATGTAACAGCAACACAGTTTTCCCCCCGTAGGAGAACACACAGTATTTCACAGCCAAAAGTAGATTTTACGGAATTAATTTGTAAATTCTTTTTAAAAAATGCCTCAGTAGTATTTAAAAACGAACATTAGCAGCAAGAATGAAATAATTAGCAGCAAGATAACGCAGAGCGTAACGTTCATCAGTTTCCGGCATCATACTGGGAAAGATGGCGAAAGCACAATGATCATATACTGTCCGCCACATCTGCGCTATCCTTTGGTTGAGTGATCACACTGTCCTCTAGTGAGTGTGCCAACACGACTGGCGAAGACTGCAGTCAATACAAGACCATTCAGTTCGTACTCCAACTCAGGGGACAGTCAGCGATACAAAATTATTCTGCACACTGCAGCCATTCCTTGAGGGGAATCGACCTGGGGTGGCAGGGAGAGCTCTCCAAGGTGTCCATATGCCACCAAAAAGGCGACGAACAAGGTCACCACGCATTTCGCAGCATCAGAAAAAAGGCAGGAGCAGAAATCCAGTGGACAGAGTAGCGCAATGGCACTCACCAGAGAGGACCTGCTAGCCTCTCTCAAGGATTTAAAAGCTGAATTGTGCGCAGAAATCAAACAGGACCTGCGGACCTCATTGGAACAACTGAAGGCAGACCTCTCTGAACGCATGTCTACCCTCCAACAGGATGTGGATGCGGTGGGATCCCGGGTTCTTGAAATTGAGAAACACACGCAAGACCTAGACAGACGCACCAACAGAATACAGGAAAAACAACTTGAGCTTCAGACGCAGCTCCAACAGGCCGTCCTGAAGGCAGATGACCTAGAAAACAGGTCTCGAAGGGAGAATAGTCAGATCAGGGACCTGGAGGAGGGTGCGGAAGGGCTGGACTTGGAGGCCTTTGTAGAAGGGCTCTTTGCAGAAAACGTCAGCTGAAGATCAAAATAGACAGGGTTCACCGAGTTGGGAATCTGCAGACGGACGAACGGCGTCGCACGAGAAACGTCCTTGTTACGCTCCACTCCTTTAAAATAAAAGAAACAATACTACAAGCCGCAAAGAAGAAGGAAGAGACCGCATTTCAGGGGCACAAATGCCAGTTGTTTCAGGATCTGGCGCCCGCCACTCTGGCAAGTTGACAACAACTAAGGCTGATTACCACCAAGCTCAAGGACGACAATATACATTACAGATGGACATTCCCATTTGGTCTGGCCTTTGAATTCAACAACAAATCCTACCATATCTCAGGACTGGAGGAAGGCCAGCGCATTTTGTGTCTCCCTGGGTCGGAAGATGACAACCGTCAAGGCACCTCGAAAGACTCAGACGCGATGTCACGGCCAAGACAACAATGGCCCACAGTCACAAAAGGCAAACCAAGCAGCAAATGAGGACCTAGAACGTTCCCTCACCAGCCAACAAATCTCCGCTCTTTGTTCTTGGGAGAATGCCAAGAGGACAAGAGAGAACATTGGAGTAACGACGTCGAACAGAATTGACGCACCCTCGTCAAAGTAAACAATTTGAACTGGAACCGATTACCGCAGACTTCTTTTACAGATGGTAAGCTAAGCTGTACTCACCCGTTGGTTGGGAATCTGGGCACTGGCCATGTCTCTAGTTATTAGTCTAGTTTATATCATTGCTGAACTGGCTGGTAGCCCATTGGCTGTCCGCCGGAAGAATGATGGGAAGTTTGACTTTTCTTTTGCTTTTTTCAACAAGGGGGTAAGGGTACCTGGTGGTGGGTTCAAGGACTGAGTGATCAACTGTTACAAATGGGGACGGAGGGTGTGTCGGACTCTGTCAAAAGTAGTTATTGTAGACAACAGCCAGGGATGGTTAAGGGAGTAGCAGGGATACACAGGGAGAGACGTGAGAGGTCCAGGTTTCAAAAACTGGTAACATGGTTGCGATAGCCTCATGGAATATTAAAGGTATGAATTTGTCTCTTAAAAGGCAAAAGTCTGGAAATTCCCCACGGACCACCAATTTGAGGTGGGGGAGTTGCAGGAAACGCACCTTAAAGAGACAGATGCGACTCCGTCATAAAAGCTACCCATTCATTTATAGATCGTCTGCCAACTCCAAACAACAAGCATTTACAATGCAATGGTCTCGGCATTGTTAAAGTTAGAGCTATTGGCATTGCACATGACATTATTTTTGTTTTTGTTCTTAAAACATTTAAAGAAACTGCATTGTTATTTACAATGTCAATAGCTTAATCTCTCTCAAATGTGAGACCTATTGCATTTGCACCCACACACAGGTTCCACACACACAAAGCCACCCACACACACAGAGCCACCCACACAGAGCCACCTACACAGAGCTATTCACATAGAGCAACCCACACACAAATAGAGCCACCCACACAGAGCCACCTACACACACGCACAGTTACCCACAGACAGAGCCAGCCACGCATGGAGCCAACAAGGTCTCGCCTTTGATCAAGTTGAAGCCATTTGCTTTGCTAATGGTATTGTACAGCAAAGCAAATGGCTTCAACTTAAAAGGCGAGACCTATTGCATTTTCAATGCTTGTTATATTGGCAATTACAGAGCCCTGTTTCAACCTGTCTTTGGTGCCCTCTGAGCAATTGGTCCCAAACTAGCTGCATCAGTTGACAAAATGGGCCATATTAAGTTTTCACTCAGGAATCAAATATAATTTTTGCAGTACATTTTTTATTTAAATGTGGATGTCCAATGCCACTCTACTCAGTGCCCCGCAAGCTCCATAAAGCATGTTAATAGCACCTTCTTTTGAATGTAGTGCTAAATACCGAACGTATGCCATTTCTATGCACTGTAACCACAGAAGTTATGGTTTCCTAAGTTAGGTGACTCAGTCTAACGATGTACGGTAAGACTGTTTCATTTTTAGGTGGGGTTCGAACTCACGACCGGAGGTAAACTACACTGTGACAGCGGCGACCGTTCAGCTCACTGAGCTTTCTCGCTGGCTTTGGTTTAAAGTGAAGTGTCTCCGGGGTGACAGAGTGGTGAACATCGCTGAAAGTGCCTGTCTTGGCACGGTGTCTGCTGCTGAGTTGAGTGCGCCCCAGACTATGATGTATGGGGTCGGATCTCAGCTTTCACTCTATGGGACGCTGCATAAATGACAGAGGAGCGACCAGGCCTCAGAGTGCACGGTGTCAGCGTCAGTGACTGCGGCAGTGCACAGGACTAACTGGCACTGGGCTCTCCCATCACTCGCCCGTTGCTGCTAGTCCTGCACAGTGCAGGGCGGGGTGTGCACAGCCCGGGCCGCCGCTCGAGGGATTTGTGTGAGATTGACATACCTCGCAAGATTTGGACTTTGGTTGTTCTAAGGCCGCGGTGCCCTTGTCGCGCTGGGGAACCGCGCAGAGAGCACCATAACAATGGTGGACACTGTCCTCTGCACCCCACGGGCACAGCACTTGTTGTAATGTTAAGTCACCGTGTAGGCCTTGGCACTGCCCTGGCGAGGCCTCCCGTGGCTTGGAGGCAGCAGCACTGAGTGGAACCGAGCCATGCCCTGCTATGCCTTAGTGAATTGGTTGTGCCATTTTATAGCACCCGTGTCCCGTCACTTATCGCGCACGATGTGCGTGTATATAACTAGTCTTTTTCACGCAACAGCGCACTCTGGGACTTGTAGTCAAATGAACCCGCTGCCCTGCCTTATTTGAAAACCATGAATAGCAAGGCTGGTACGAGACCCGAAATATCATAGCTTCATCATGACAAGAAGTCACGTGGTACCCCCAAATGACACGTGACAGCACATCAAGAGTACAGCACGCTTCGCACATTACTATTTGCCCGGAAGGCCGTACGCAATGTCAAGCAATGCGAATGCTGGTTAACTTTAAAGTACTTTTTGCTTGTAAGTAAAGTAACAGAACTTTAAACAAGCATTGGCATAGCCAATAGGTCTCGCTTTTGGGACCTTATAAGTGTTTAGTTATGCAGCACAATATCCTTGGTGCAACAACATCAACAGTTGCATGGCTAAACACTTATAAGGTCCCAAAGGCCAGACCTATTGGCTATGCCAATGCTTGTTCTGTAAGGCTCCCAAAACCGATGTATGCCTGGCGTAGCTAAGGCCTTTTGATTTTACTAAAATTATGCATCTGATACACTGGCTTATAGGGGCTTTCAGCCAGCACTCTTTTAAGCATCATCTGTTGTGTCATTCACATGCCCTTCTGTTTATTACACCATACAGCATGGGTGATAGGTCGGCCACTGCAGTCACTAGCTAACTTCACTGTGAGTGACTGTATACTGCTCTTTCACATGGAGCAGATCCGCAAACAAAGTAATTCCTTTCAGTGCAGGGACTAGTACGGCAATAAGAGTTTTTTAATATTCCAATATATTTGTGCCTTCAGTCAATGTATTTTTTTTATTGGTGATGGCCTGGCAGGGCCCTAATACTAAAGTTTTTTTCAAACCATGACATAAAAAGCCAAATGCCAAAGTCAAAAGGCTGATTTAAGTTTGAATTTAGCCAAGACCTTTTCGTCTAATTTTATATATGCAAATATTGTACTTACTTATAAGGACTTTAAGCCAACTGTTCAAATACACCAGTTAATTCCCCGCAGTACCCTTTCACATTCCCACTTTTCTTCCACCCACTACACCATACAGCAGCCCTCTTCAGCCATTGGCTAACTTCACCGTGAGCATGTTATGCAGGCCTCGCACAATGAGCACATCCACACAAAGCAGCCCTCTTCAGTGCCAGGGGCTGCAGTGGCAAGGTGTGCATTTTGAAAAGAAAAATAAAATGTGGTGAACACATGTGTAGCAGCCAATGTAACTTTTTTGCAAAACTTTATTATAAAAATAGTTTTAGATGGCCGCCTATGCTTGCGCATAAATTAGCACGCATGTACATCCATCTTTATGATAAGGTCTCGGCAGTGTTGCAATACTTTCATTCCTGCTACGGGTACCTCCTTCCCCATAAGGTGTGCCTATTTGCACGTGTAAGAAAGTTGCCAACAATGCACGCCTTTTCTCGTGTGGGTGATGAGTGTAGGCATGCAGGAGTAGTTGAGCAGTCTGTAACATTTCTTACGGGTGCAAGCAGTATCTCCATCCACATGAGAATGTGTTTGTGTGTATATGAGAGCAGTTAGAGCTCTTTCGTGTGAGGTGTGTGTGAGCAGTTTGTGTAGTTATAATGAGAGTTGTGTGTCATTGTGAGAGTGAAATGTGAGCAGCTGGTTTGAGTACTTGAAGTTGTGTGCGTGTTTGAGTGAAAGAGAGACCAGCCTGTATTCATTCTAGTGTGTGTGTGTGCGTGCGTGCGTGCAGTTTGTGTACTTCCTAATGAGAGTTGTGTGTCTTCTATATGAGAGTGAAATGTGAGCAGTTGTTAGTACTTGAAGTTGTATGCGTGCCTGTGTGAAAGAGCGACCAGTGTGTATTCTTTCTAGTAACGTGATTTTCGGAGTGTGTGAGCGTGCGCATGAGCAGTTTGTTTACTTCCTAATGAGGGCTGTGTGTCTGTGTCTGTATCTGTGTGGGAGTGACATGTGAGCAGTTCTGTCAGTACGTGTGAGGTGTATATGTTCTTGTAAACAGACATATTGTCTCAGTCGCAGATATTTCGCTCAGACCAGCGTATTTCTCTCTGCAGAAGTGACATGGATTTAATTTCACGGTTGGACAGGCCACGAAGGGGCTGCTTGGGAGGACGATCGACCTGGAGGGGGGGGCAGTGTGCGTGGGTGGATCGGGCTCTCCTCAGGAGAGCTGTGTAGGGGAATCGCGCAGTGCGGCGAGACAGCGTCGACTTCCAGGGGCAGATGAGAAACGGAGGAGACCTGATGGAAGATCAACTGAACGTTGACGATAGATAGGAAGCAGTGAGAGACAAGAGAGAAATGGAGGAGCCACGGGGGGGCCTAAAAAAAGCTGAGCAGGACAGGTAAGGGTGGGGGCTGGAGTAAATGAACCTGGGGCAATACAGAGAGCAAGGAAGAGGGATGCGAAGGGGACGCAGCACACAAGGGAGAGAGGCTGAGTGACTGAGGCGCAAAAGTGAAAGCAGGCTGGCTGGCGAGTGGTGTGCGATGTGCGCGCACCATGACGAGAGAGGAAAGCCATATGGCGCCTCTGCTCGTCATTGTGCGCGTAACCGCAAGCCCGTCGCCAGTGCACGCGCCAGTGGCCTGAAGCGCTTCCCCAAAAGTGGATTGCATGGTGGCACGATGCACGTGATTGTGCGCGTGCTCGCCATGCAATCCGCTTTAGGGAGCACTTTTGGGAGCCCCTTTACTAGAGTCTCGCTGAGCGATCCCTTACGCGATAGCCAGCGAGACCTAAAAACTGGCATACGGTGTACAATCCAAATACACATACTGTATGATAAGGAGAAACTGTACAGTGCATAGCATACAACACCATAAAGTAAGTATAGGAGTATTTAGTAGTAGTACTTTGCAGTGTGCACAGCAGAGTACAGGCAGGGTGTTGGTAATGTGAAGCAAAGAGTGCTCAGGCGAAAACAGATGGGAAGTGTCAATACAGCGCAGGATAGAAATCTATATAGTTCAGTGAAGCGCAGCGTACAAGCAAAGGGTAAAGTTGAGGATACGCTTCGTTTCTGCGGAACGCATGACGCTTGTGCAATAAAGTGTACACGTGCAGGTCTAATGTGGCGAGTTTCATCAAGCGGATCATACACGTGTTTAAGTAATATTCCGAAGTCTACAAGGGCTGATCAGATGCTGTCATCTGCTGTTCTGTAGTGTAACTAATAGTTATGTTAAGTGAGCTAGGGCTGCGAGTGCAGTCATGTAGTGAGTGGTGTTAAGAGCATAGTGTAAACAGTATGCAACTGCGTAAAGAGTCGAAAAGTAAAATACAGGTATATCGAGATGTGGATTGTAGAGCAAAGCACAAGCTGATGCATAAACTAGTGAAGTACATCAAACTAAGTGTCCTAAAATGAAGTGTGCAGTGCACTCCGATGTGCATACAGAACTGTGAATTATCATATCATGCATTGCACGTGAGGGTACACAGGGTTCTGAAAAGTATATTTCAAACACATGCAGTTGTCAAGGGTACACTGCAGAGCAGTGCAGTTGCGCGTTACGAGAACTTAAGTGTGTGGTGCAAGTTGTTCAGTGCAAAGTTGCCTGAGTGTGAGGTGAAGGTTATAGCGTAGGACAGGATATACGTGCACAGAAGGGCAATGCAGTCGCGCGTGAACTGTAGAGTGCACTGTTCTGCAGCTCTGTGAACAGTCGGATATCCTGTGATTTGGTTGCGTTGTGAATATGATGGTGTACAAGGTGCCTTGTACGCCTGAACGATGCAATTATAAAAATAAAAGTTTAGAAGTCCCCTAAAGTACTAAGCATGAGTAAGTGCCACTTACCCGAGCTATGAAGAGGCAAACACTGAGTAAGTGCAACTTACCCCAAGCGGCGGTGGCAGCCTTAATCGTTCACTCAGTGCCAACAGCACCCCCTGACAGCAGGACAGTCACTCTACCCATCTGGTGCCCACAGGGGTGGGCACTCTGTTAGTGGCCAGGGGTCTCCTGTCCCCTTCTGCCCAGGACCCGCCTGTGCTGGAGCTGGGCAGCCTTTGCAGCTGTGGGTGGGAGTGTGGTAATGTTGGGCGCGGACGGTAGCTGCTCTTGCTCCCTCCTCCTCCGCACCCACCCTCCTCCCTCTGCCGCTCGGATTGGGATCTTCCGCTCCGAGCTCGGCTGTCTCCCTCCCACACATAGGCCTGTGACGCAGGTCCTGCGTGGGAGGGAGGCTGGGCGTGGGCGACAGCCAGCAGCCTGGAATACCGAGCCCAGCACTCGCACACGCACCGGGGAGAGGGAGGGGGCGAAGGAGGGCAGGGCAGGCTACCAAAGGGAGGGAGAGTGGTGAGAGATAAAGCGAAGGATAGGCTACCAAAGGAGGGAGTGGGAGGGGATGAGTGCTGGGAGGACCGGCAACCAGGGGAGGGAGCGTGGGGTGAGAGATTGCAGGTCTTGAGTCTGACAGGCAGGGAATTATAGTAGACGAGAAGGAAGGACGGGCAAGAAGAGCCTGAGGGGAAGGGCTGGAGATGAGAGGGAGAGGAACGGGCAAGAGTCTTACAGGAGAGAAATTGAAGGCTAAAGGAGACCAGCACACCACCGCCTTTCTCCGAGGTGAAGCAGAAATGCCTCGGAGAAAGGCAGCGACGGTTTCGGATTCCGGGGCGTGTTTTTCTTTTTCTCTCCTCTTGCCATTGGCTGGAGGAAAGAAAAACATACCCAGCGAAAAGTAACAAAAAAACACGCCCCCGAATCCGAAAAGGACGGGGCTTGTTTTGCGAGACAAGCCTCTTCTCCAATGGCTGGCGAGCATTTAAGAGGCCAGCCAATGGAAAAGAGGAGAGAAGAGGGGTGGGTTCAAGCCCCTCTTCTCCAAGTCATTAAATCTCGCGAGCGAGACTGCGCAAGCGCAGCCTTCGCTAGCCGAGACCTAAAAAGGGGTGACCCTGCTCTTCCACAGTTCTACGAAATTCCAGACAGAGGCCATTAAGTCCAATCGAGAGGGCAGAATAATTATGGTGAAGAGGCACGGGCCGGAGCTTGCCGCAGCACAAGATGGCCGTGTGAAAAATGTGCTCCGCTAGCTATCTACACTACACGCTAAATATCCTCACATCCCCAACTGTAATTACCTTATGAGCGGGTGATAAGACCAGAGGAAGGTGGGGGCTACGCTCCCATGCCACCGCCTTGTCTGTGGGCTGCACAAAAAGGAGAGATCACGACTGCGTCCTTCACCTCTGGCAATCGTGCTGCACTACGCCCACAGGAGACTTCCGTTGCTGGCTGGGGACTCTGCCTGGCAAGTGTTGCGGACGCGCTCGGGGGCTCCCATGCTGAGACACCGCATCGCGCTTTGAGTGTCCTGCAGCCGGTGTCTGCTCTTCTTGGTGTCCCCCTCGGGCCGGAGGTCGCCCGCAGGCTGTGGCTAGCGGCTGAGGAGCCTGTGACAACATGAGCCCCTGGCGTGGCCTGGTGCGCTGTCACGGCTTCTCCAGCAAGGTGAGGAGCGGTTCCTGCAGGGCCCCGCACTCTGTGACATCGATTGGGCTGTGTTCTGACACTGCAGCTGCGGGCGGTGCTCGCGCAAGAGGGCGTCTTCCTGCGCGTGGCCCCCACGCGCCCTCGATAGACTCTTTCAGTTTGTTGCGGCCCCTGCTAGCGGCGGATTGTGGTCCCGGGTGCTTCTCCCTCTGCCGCAATTACTGGCTGCCTGCTAGTGGGGTGCGACCCGCTACTGAGGACTCCTGCTGTGTCCCTGCATCTGGCGGCTGCATTTGGTGGCACGTCCCCTGAGCCTGGGCCCTGCCTGACATGCTTGAGGCTGGATGTGTACTGGGCCTGGAGGACGGATAGCCCACAATAGTGTGGTTTGATTTGGGGCAGCCTGAAACCTGGCTGAGTACCCTTCAAGTGGCAATAACTTACCGCCTCTCTACGAGGGGAGGTGCTGCGATGTTCCTCCGCTGCTTGTGGCAGGCTCTTGGGATGCGCCCCCCACCATACCTGATCAGCTGAGGGTCAGCTGGGAGACAGATCTAACGGGCTGTTAGCCTGCAACAACGAGGGGCCTTGCAGCCTACTGCTGTTGTGAGCGTATTCGGCTGCGTCCCTGCGGACTGAAGGCAAGAGAGTAATCCCTAGAGTGTGTGCAGCTGTATGCATGGACTTTGGGCCTCTTGACATTCCAGAAGTGTGGCGTGATTGGGATGACTGCAGCACTGTACCGCCTCCTGCATCCCGACTATTGACTTGGAATAATGAGAGCTTCCTAGCTATAGGTGGGAATCGCTTTGAACCCTGCAGGTCTATGAGAGGCTGTCACTTAAGCTGACCACGGATTGTGCTTCTGCGGGGCTGGTACTACGCTGCCAATCTCTTACGACTGGAGAACGCTCTCCGCCCTGGCCTCGGACTAGAAACCATACTTGAGACACCGCAGAGACTCTAGGCAAGATACTGAGTTAGAGTTCATTGAGCAGTGGAGTTTCTCCCTGGGGCGACCAGATACAATCCTGCAAGCGGGACCTGGACCCGGTGGCGCAGGCTTCGGGCGAGTTCGACGCCCTACAACACAGCGCTGTGGTGCTCCAGCGAGGCTCTGCACCCCAATTGGTGATACCATGGGCAAAGTCGGTAAGACCCAAACAAAGCTGCTCTTTGACCCAAAGAAAACCAGAGCCAGGGAAACGGCGACCTCCCGCTCGTTGGGCGATCAGGCAGATGCTCCAGACGAAGAGCCTAGCAATGTGAAGCAGATGTTTGCAGCAGTGCAAAAAAGCCTAGAAATGATTGATGGCAAGATTGACTTGCTTGTCTTCGGCATGGATAGAATGTCGGTGCGTCTCGACAAACAAGCAGAGCGGATCGATATGACTGAGCGCAGAGTAACGGAGGTGGAAGAAGCGCAATAAGAAACAGACTCTATCCAGAAACAAATGGCTAAAGTGCTCTCGACACTCCAAGACAAAGCGGAAGATTTGGTGGCTAGGTCTCGAAAGAGTAACATCCGCATTACATGCCTGCCGGAGTCTACCTAGATAGGTAATGAAAGTTAACAGAAAAGGTCCTAATTTCCGTGCTGGGCTGGGAGATCTTCTCCGATATCTTTGTTGTGGAGCGGGCCCATCGATCGCTTGGTCCTCGCCCGCCTCCTGGGGCTCCTCCGCGTCCGATGATAGCGAAATTGTTAAATTACAGGCACCGCTACACTGCTCTACGGCATGCCAGGGAGCTGGGGGAGCTACGTTATGAGGGTTCTGCTATGTCCCTTTACCCTGACTTTACTATGAAGGTCCAGGAGGCCAGACGTCAATTTAATACTCCTAAAAGGTGGCTTCATGACCAAAACATTGAGTATGCAATGCTCTATCCGGCCAGGCTCAAAGTCACCCTAGACGGCAAGGCCCATATCTTCTCGGACCCTAAAGCGCTGCAAAAAGCCTTGAAGGATTTTTCAAAGAAGACGGACCAAGATGCGGAGATGGAACGACGTGATGAGGTGACTGGAGGGGCGGCGGGTGGTGGCCTGGACGAGCAGGAGTCACCCAACCGTGGCGTGCTGGGGGATGCCGGCTCTTGACTTGCTGAACTCGGCCGGTGGAGTGTTCAGCTGATTGCGCCATGCAATGAACTATGAATGCTGGCCGGGTTCACTCTTAGACTGCATTAAGTCCAATGTGGCAACGCGAAGGAACTCGAACTCTCGTAAGTATAGCTGCATGCCATTCCATTGGCTTGATAACACACCACTGTTCTTCTTACTATTATCAATGTTTCTTTTTTGTCCCTACATTTTCACAGATTGCTTGAACTTCCGAGATAATGGGGCTCCATGCTTCCTCACTGTGTTTAATGATTATTGATTGTCCAGGTAGCTTGGGATGTGCCATATATTTTCAGATGGCGTGGCTTACTGTTAATAGCCACTAGTAGTGCTCAGGTAACATCTGCCCCTGCGTGTTACACACTACATGGCCTGTTGCCTTATTTACTTCACGGGTACAGTTGGGGGGTGAGGGGACGCTGACAGTGCTAAGTTTGGGATTGCATGGCGTGGGTGGGTCCTCCGTTTTGGGAATTGTTTTGGATTGTATGTCTTCATTTGGTCACAGTGAGAGGTTTGTACCTAAACTTTGCATTGAGAATAACTTGCACTATTGTGTTAGATATGGGCCACTACACTACAGGGTTCCTAAGAGTCTTTGCTGAGTTTTTGTGTCCCTCTGTAGTATATAGGTGATTGGGTAAGAATGCTGACTTGGAATATTAGAGGTCTAAATGGCCAGCGTAAAACCAGAAAAGTGATGGCGTACCTAGCTAGGCATAAAATAGACATTGCACTAATACAAGAAACTCACCTCCCAACTGATAGCCTAGCACTCGCCCGCAGGAGAATACGCGGTGCATTTCACGCTGCTGGCTTCACCTTACATGCCCGGGGGTACTCACGTGGGTTAACCCTAAAGCTGGTTTCTCCCTAGAAGAAATACATACAGATCCTGAAGGCAGCTATACAATATCTAAATGAAAGGGGAAAGGTATGGAATGTCTCCTAATGAATGTTTACGGCCCCAATTATGATTGCCCGCAGTTCTTCCAAATGCTACTTGACTTAGCACCGCACTTACCACCTTTGCAGTAAATCTGGAGAGGGGACTTTAACTGCATGATGCACCCAGACATTGACCGCACAGGGGAGCCTGTCGGCGTCAGTCATTTAAAAAACATTTTTTTTTTGTTTAAATCTTTTTATTAACATTTTGCACATTTTAAGCATACAAACAAAAGCAGTGCTCGTGCGTCAAGAAAAGGTGGTTGCCAACAGTATAGTGTCTAATACCCAACAGCAAAGGAAGAAACAGATTAGTGTATAACAGTGACCACAAGAGGTCGTAGGGCAGTGTCTAAAGACGAGGCGTATTGATGTCGATGAGTCTTACCACCGGAAGGCATGCATGTGAACAGTTCAGATATAGTGCAGTTTGAACCAAACTGGGGACATAGAGTACAACAAAAGGAGGACAACGTAATTCAAGGAAGGGTAAGGGAGTCGCTTGAGACCTGCTGCCGTGTCTAGTGTAGCCGGGGGGGCCAGATCCATCAGGACCCAGTGACAATGAAGTTCTGAAACAAAAGGATCATATCAGTCTGGAACTGCGGGTATCAGCCCCAGGCATCGTTCTCGGATCCCCTGTGTTAATGACCATTTCCTGGAGCTTCGAAACCATGGTGTCTCACTGATGCGCTAGAGTGAATTTACGAATACCAAGAAGGTCCTCACTACGTAACGCCACCCCCTCCGCTCTGGCCCAGTTAAGCAAGGATGGGCGCCAGGCGAGTGGGTGCGGCGATAGAGGAGATTTCCATCGCTTGGTGACTAAGCGTTTGGCTGTTATTATGCCCAGGTCCAGAAATCGAGTGGCTGCTCTATATTTTTTATTTCTGCCAAAGAAGTGTAATACAAGAGCATCCCATCTAGGGGGGGGCAGCACGGGAGGTGCAGGCTGTCAGGCTAGCTGTCACATTGCTCCAGTACTCGCTTAAGACCGGACAATGCCAGAGCATATGCCGGCAACGGGGTAAGACAGCGTCTGCTCGGAGGAAGTACCTGTTGATTTGAGCTGGGGTAAAGTGAGCCCAATGTAATATGAAGAATTGAATTTGCTTGAACCGCTGATTGCGTGGAATGTATTTCGGACTGCCCCAGCAACAGTCCACTCTCTATCTGTGAATGCCCTCCCCATGGCCCCCTCCCAATGGTGCCGAAGCAGAGTGAGGTCAGCCTCCGTGTGTTGCTAGATGGAAGATGCGAACCAGCATGTCAGGTGTCTCCCGGTTCCCACCACATGAAGGTATTGCAATGTGTGGTGAATGGGCAGCCCCATTTAGATGATAACGAGTCTATAAGTGTCCTATGTAGTAAAAACTGTCCAGGGCGTAAGTTCCCCTCCGCTATGAAGTCCTGATATGGGAGAAGGGAGCCGTCCTGAAAAAGGTCTCTTATGTCCTGGACTCCCTCCGAGGCCCAATGCTGTAGCTCAGTCGCCGTTGTGTAGGTGTCCCCTCGTGGAGTCCCCAGCAATGGGATAGCGGGTGCATATGGGATGGTGGCTCTAGTGAGAGAGACTCCTACGAAAGCACCTGTAGGCTACGTGGAGTAGAAAGGTGTCGGGGTGGGGGGATCTGGACTTGGAGCAAGGAAGAAAAATCTGTAAGAGGCTATCTAGCGTCAGTGGGGGTTGTAATGAAGCTGTGTCTGGTAAGTAATGAGACGATAGCCACCTGGCAACCCATTGCAGTTGGGAAGCTAAGTAATAATGTTCAAAGTTAGGCACCGCTAGGCCACCCAGTTCGGTAGGCAGGTTTAGTTTCCCCATGATACTCTATGGCGTGATGTTCCCCATATAAAGTCTGTCACAACCCTTTCCCATTGCCTGAAAAAAAGGGGGGAGATGATGAGGGGTAGAGTGGTGAAATAGTAGAGAAGGCGGGGAAGGACTACAATTTTAATGAGTGCAATCCTCCCGGAAATCACCAGAGGAAGAGTCTTCCAGGAACCCATCTGTGACCGAATCGTTGTGGTGGCCCGGAGTACGCTCCGGTCAAAGAGATCAGCTTTGGTGTGGTATACTCGCACCCCCATATAGCGGGAAAGGTCCACACACCAGGTTACCGGGGTCCCCCCCCAGAACGTATCCGGGATCAGGAGTCTCCCTCAAGAATGGTGAAAGTATAGATTTAGCAGCATTAACCCGCAGTCCTGAAGTGTGTGCAAAATTACTTAGGGCCTGGTCAAGTGTAGGGGGGATGTTATGGAGGTCTCGGGCATATAACAGCAGGTCGTCCGCGTATAACGAAATGGTGTGTGTACCATCTCTCAGAACAATCCCCATGTCAACGTGAATGCAAATGTGAACCGCTAGCGGCTCCAATGCTAACGCAAACAAAAGAGGGGACAGCGGGCATCCCTGTCGGGTTCCACGTCGCACCTGAATGGGATCTGAGACATAGGGCCCCGTCCAGACCCAGACCGACGGTTTGTGGTACAGCAATCGTAACATAGTAAGGAAGTATGGTCCTACTCCAAAGCAGGCCAGAACGGTGAATAGGAAATTCTAAGCCAGCGAATCGAAGGCCTTCTCAATGTCAAACACCATGCAGCCCCAGCAAGGCCAATCAATAGGGGCGTATTCCGCCACCTGAAAGTAACGTTGTATGTTCAAAGCAGTGTTACGCTGCGGAACGAAGCCATTCTGGTCTGAATGCACTAAATCAGGGCCAAGCGGAGCCAGCCGATTGGCCAAGATTTTCGCCAGGATCTTATCCGTGTTCAGGATTGCAATCGGTCAATGAGAGCTAGGGGATGTGGGGTCCTTATTAGGTTTCAGCAAACAAATCACGTTTGCTGTACGCATGGTCGGAGGTAGAACCAAATCCGAGATTGCCGCTATAAACAGCAAGTGGAGATGTGGTACTAAACGGTCTGCGTAAGTCTTAAAGAACTCAGCCGGGAGGCCATCGAGGCCTGGCGTTTTGCCAGAGGACAAGGAGCGCAGCACATCTCTTATTTCCTCTTCTGTTAAAGGGGAGTCCAAGGCAAGGAACTGGTCAACTGCAAGAGTGGGCAGCTCCATTGTGTCCAAAAAGGATTCCACACTTTGGGCGTTGCCCATCAGTTGAGACTCATACAGTCGAGCGTGGTGTTCAGTCATCAGTGCATGAATGTCTCTCTGGGTACCTTGCTCCTGGCCCAGGTCATCAATTAGCAACTGTATGGGGCGCTGGGGGTGCTTTTGCCGGATCAAGTAAGCCAGCAGCCTCCCACCTTTGTCCGCCGTAGAGTGGGAACGAAGCAAAACCAAAGGGGATGATGGACGGAGTGTTGATCATTGCAAGCACTCACCTCCATTTAACTGATCTGGGTTTAAACCATCATGATTCTTTAGCTCACTCCGCCACCCCAGTTCAGACATGGCCGTATGCAAATCAGTCTGACCCTGTGCCTCATGGGAACAGTCCAGCCCGAACTGCCAAGCCATATCTTCCCTGGACCGGAAACAAGCATCCTGGGACCAGTTTCTGGCTAATCAGCCATCATCAGCCAGGCTAGCTTGAATCCAGTGGCAAAGTGAGCAAGGGACCCACGTCTGGGCATACCCTGCCAACCTAGGGCGAACAAAGCAAAACCAAAGGAGATGATGGACGGAGTGTTGAACATTGCAAGTACTCACCCCCAATCAACTGAGATGGGTTTAATCCATCATCATTCTTTAGCTCACTCCGCCACCCCAGTTCAGACATGGCCATATGCAAATCAGTCTGACCATGTGCCTCATGGGAACAGTCCAGCCCGAACTACCAAGCCATATCTTCCCTGGACCAGAAACAAGCATCCTGGGATCGGTTTCTGGCTAATCAGCCGTCATCAGCCAGACTAGCTTGAATCCAGTGGCAAAGTGAGCAAGGGACTCACGTCTGGGCATACCCTGCCAACTTAGGACGAACAAAGTAAACTTTGCCACTGGATTGAAGCAAGCCAGGATGCTTGTTTCCGGTCCAGGGAAGACATGGCTTGGCAGTTCGAGCTGGACTGTTCCCATGAGGCACAGGATCAGACTGATTTGCATATGGCCATGTCTGAACTGGGGTGGCGGAGTGAGCTAAAGAATAATGATGCATTAAACCCAGATCAGTTGACTGGGGGTGAGTGCTAGCAATGTTCAATACTCCGTCCATCATCTCCTTTGGTTTTGCTTTGTTCGCACTAAGTTGGCAGGGTATGCCCAGACGTGGGTCCCTTGCACACTTTGCCACTGGATTCAAGCTAGCCTGGCTGATGACGGCTGATTAGCCAGAAACCGGTCCCAGGATGCTTGTTTCCGGTCCAGGGAAGACATGGCTTGGCAGTTCGGGCTGGACTGTTCCCATGAGGTACAGGGTCAGACTGATTTGCATATGGCCATGTCTGAACTGGGGTGGAGGAGTTAGCTAAAGAATGATGATGGATTAAACCCAGATCAGTTGACGAGGGATGAGTACTTGCAATGTTCAACACTCCGTCCATCATCTCCTTTGGTTTTGCTTTGTTCGCACTAAGTTGGCAGGGTATGCCCAGACGTGGGTCCTTTGCTCACTTTGCCACTGGATTCAAGCTAGCCTGGCTGATGACGGCTGATTAGCCAGAAACCGGTCCCATGATGCTTGTTTCCGGTCCAGGGAAGACATGGCATGGCAGTTCGGGCTGGACTGTTCCCATGAGGCACAGGGTCAGACTGATTTGCATATGGCCATGTCTGAACTGGGGTGGCGGAGTGAGCTAAAGAATGATGATGTATTAAACCCAGATCAGTTGACTGGGGGTGAGTGCTTGCAATGTTCAACACTCTGTCCATCATCCCCTTTGGTTTTGTAGAGTGGGAAAGGGCAGAGTCTGCCAAATAATTATGGCACCATAGTCTCTCCAGCAGCGCCTCCCGCTCGACATGGGCAGCATCCAAGCGTCTGCTGATCTGGGCAAGTGACGACACGCATCTCGAGTTAAAGCATCTGTCTCTCAATGGCTGATAGTGAAGTGTCTATGCGAATGCTCCGGGCCTGCCTCAGACCGTGACCCCTAACCACTACTTTAAAGGCCCCCCTCTCGGTTAGAGTGGAATCCCTGGAAGCTGTATTGAGTGCAAAGTAAGTGGCAATCAAAGCCTCCAGCGAGCCACGGAAGATAGGATCTTCCAGAGCCGCTGTCTGCAGACGCCAGACCAGAATCGGAGGAGGTTGCGCCTCCCAGGCCCGGAGCATTACCAGGGGTTATGGTCAGAATGCGATCGACCTATGTAGTCGATAGACTGTATCAGGGGGAGTAGGGCCGCGGATGTGAGCATGCGATTGAGGCGTACATGCAGATTATAAAAAGAGTATACGCTGGAATGTGGGTGACGTTCTCGCCAGCTATCCGAGAGTGCCCAATTGTCCATCCATGATTATAAAAGTTGTGCGCTAGAGGAGGCCGTAGTGCGATCGGGAGAGAACGGAGTGATAAAGGGAGACATCCAGCACTGCGTTAAAGTCACCTCCCAGGAGCCACGGGATCTCTTTCCACCGAAGCAGTACCTCCGAGAGTTCATCAAGAAAGGTGCCCTGCGTGATATTGGGGGCATACATGGAACCCAACAAGACAGGCTGGCCATTCAGTTTACCTTTCACTAAAACATAGCATCCCATTGGGTCGGACAGGACTTCCTCCTCCTCCTCCCATGGAACCCCAGCTTTGACACATATCATCACCCCTCTAGCCATGGAGGAATAGTTGGTGCTATATATCTGGCCCCGCCAGCGACGATGCAGGCGGGCAGCCTCTATAGTTGTCAGATGTGTCACACAAGTCGCAAGACACTGCAGGTAAGCGTTAATGGCGTACTGTTTGGAGGGTGTGTGAATGCCCCTGACGTTCCAGGGTATTATATTAAGATTGGTCATTAGGACAAATGAAGCCAGCGGGCCCCACCTGGGAACTGTGACTCCCCCTATGTGGTGAACCGCCCCAGGGAGGGTGTATGGAAAGGCAGCAGGTCTGTAGGCATAGCGACTCTTGCGGGGGGAAAAACATAATAAGGTATATCTTTGGAATACTTTGAAACAGTAGAAGGGCGGATCCCCAATGTGGGGAACTACCCAAACAAGCATGCCATGTCATGGCAACAGAACGAGCGTTGTTATATGACTTCGGGGAGAAACACCAGTGGAACAGAACAAGGAAACGGGGGGGGGGAGAGGAAAGCAGGTACAGAGACCATCCCCCTTAGTTACCCTAGAACAGCAGGAGTAAGAGCATCAAGAGTAAAACAAGAAATGACATGACCCAGGGTTACATCGCGCTCTTATAAGAGCTAAACTGAAATAATGTCATCTGCAGTTTGAGGGGTGATGACCGGGAGTGGAGGGAGATCTGTGTCGGTGAACCAGTCCGGTGTAGAACTGGAGATTCCGGACTTTGGCAAGGATCTAACGGAGATGGCCGGAAAGGGAAATCTGGCATGCTGGAGGGCTGCTACCGACTGAATGGCCCCCTGGCGCTCCAGTCTGGTCCGGTCAGGGTTCGGAGCTGATACGAGTGATCTTGCTTCTCTGTTCTTTTTCCCACGCCTGCCTCGGCAGGGTCGCTCATTGGCTCGGGACTCTTCAGTTGGTTTGGGCGCCATTGCCAGCCCATGCTCCTCAAGCCATTCCCAGGCCTCTGCAGTGGAGTAAAAATATCGAGTATTACCATCCTTGATAACGCGGAGGCGGGCAGGGAAGAGCAAAGAATATCTAAGGTCAGGCTCCCAGAGTTGTTTCTTCACTGCGCTGAAGGTGGCTCGTCTTCTGAACATGGGCTGTATAATCTGGGAAGAGGGAGACGGTGACATTTTGTACCTTAGGGCCGGGATGCTTGCCAAGTTCCCACAGGATAACATCCCTGTCCCTGAAATTAATGACTCCGAACAGGAAGGGACGAGGGTGGGGCCCTGGAGGGGGTTTGCGGGCTGACACCCTGTGGGCCCGCTCCACTACAAACTGCGGGGAGAGCAATCCCGGGGGTAGCAGATCTCTTATCTAGGCTTCCGTGAAGGTCTCCGGGTCCCGACCCTCCACTCCCTCTGGTAATCCAACCACTTGGACATTATTGTGATGCATTCTTCCTTCAGCGTCGTCTACCTTCTCCTCCAGGGTGCATACACGGTCTGAGAGCGAGGCTGAAGGTCTGCCTGTGTGGTCTCCGCCTCACGAACCCTGTCCGAAAGCTTGTGCTGGTCAGTACGGAGGAGTGTAAAGTCAGAGGTGATGGTATTCATCCTGCCCTCCAGGGAGGTACGTGTGAGATCCAACGCATTGCCGATCAGTTCAGCTGCCGCTAAGACTGTGTCCAGTTGGGCTGCGATGTCTGGCGAACTCATCCCTGCTGCGGGCCCCATAGCTGTGAGCGTTTCCACAGTCAGGCCCCCAGACGAGGCATCCCGGTGAGTATTGGTGCGCAGCAGCTCATGACAATCTGTTGAGCGCTCCGCATAGAGGGCGAGTGGAAGACGGTGTGTTTCCGTAGGCTGCACCGCCCTATATCCGCACCCCTGAGGGTGACAAGTGTAGGGGCAGCATAGGCCCGGACCGGCCCCTGCACTGTTCCCCACACCACTGTTTGCAGGCAGTTCCCTCCAGTACACCCAGTGCCGGAAGGAGGGCCGGACCCACCACCCACCACTAGATTGTGCCTCTGCAGATATACTGGTTGGGGCTGTGCCGAGAACCACAGCAGTTGTTTTTCCCATATTTCAGGGGCGCTCCGGCCCGGTCACAAATTTCACGCTGCAGCCCCGGACTCCAAACAGGGCCGCAGCAGGCAACATCAGGAACAGCTTGCTTGCCAGCAGGGGTGTTGTATTTGGCCCTAGCGGCTCCCCAAAGCCAACGTGAGTTTAACTGGGCTGCGCTTCACCCCTATGACGTATTCAGGTCGGGGCCCTAGGCCTGCCCGATCCTCGTGGCCCCCCACCGCAGGAGAGAGGCGGCAGCTACAGTCTGGGGGCCCCTTCACTGGGTCGCGCTGTCACTCCTCAACTGCGCGCAAGCGAGGGCCCTAGGCCCGACCGACCTCCGTGGCCCCCGCCCCCAGGAGGGACGCTGCAGCCGCTTCACACGGGCCATCCTCAGCAGCAGCTACTCTACCAGGTGCAGTCAGACTGCGACGGTTAGCGCTCCCGCAATAGCGGAACTGGTTAGAGCACAGGCGCCAATTACGAGTGGCGTGCACCTGATCACTACCTCATCTTGGGCCACCACCAGTTGCATGTCCCCCACTCTAGGGGCACTAGGGCCCGGATGTCGCACTGCAGCCCCGGGCTCCGAGCCGGGTCCACAACAGGCAGCACCTTGAACGGTTCACTTGTCAGCGGGGGCAGGGTATGCAACCCTGGTGCCTCTCCGATGCCGACGCAATGTGATTTGGGCCACTCTGCAACCCCTCTGCTGAGTTCCGGTGGGGGGCCCTAGGCCCGACCCACCCCCGTGGTCTCCCACCCCAGACCAGGCACTGCAGCCGCCGCCTGTGGGTCTATCGCAATGGGCCTACCTTGCCAGTCGAAGCCCTGCTAGTTGTCCACAGGCATCCGGCTGTAACCGCTCTCGTAGCAGTAGTGCAGGCCCTCGTGGTAGGCGCTATCTGCAATCGACTCGCGCGGCCCCCGCTGCTTCGCAGGCCGCCACCGGTTACATGTCGCTCTCTCCGGTGTGATTCCAAACCGGGGGGCATCGTAGCGCCGCCATCCCGGAGTCTTCACGAGGACCACTGCGGGCAGGACGGGCAGCAGGATTGTTGTGCCCGCTCCTTTTACCCGATCGGGACCAGGATCCCGCAATGTAACTGGCCGCACCGCCCGGGGCCACCGCGGAGCTCCACCGAACCCCCGGAGACTCGCATCGGCGGCAGCCGGCCCCCAAATGCAGCTTATATCTGCACCAAGGCAGAAAAAAACACCATTTGGCCAGGATGCACAGGATAAATGGGGGATTAGGCACAGAGCGCTAGCAAGACGTCACCGTCATCTTCGGTGCTTGGCCACGCCTCCCCGTCAGGTGTCAGTCATTAGCTGCTAGATCGATAAAAGCTACAATGACCGAACTGGGGTTGATTGATGTTTGGCGCTCTCACTCAGGCGATGCAGGGGGGTTTACACATTACTCTACTCCGCATGATCTCCACACCAGGATACTGGTTCCTGGCAGGTTCACTGAGACACGCTATAAGGAGTTGTGAGGTATTTCCTCATTCGTATTCTGACCACTCACCAATACTGCTCAATCTGGAGTGTCCTGTGAAGCATCCACCTCCATTCACTTGGAGATTCCCCCCCTTAGGCAGTACTGGACGAAGCCTTTAGAGGGGAAATGTTAGAGGCCATAGATGTTTTCTTCACTACCAACGTCGGCTCAGTCCCGCAGTTTACCACTATTTGGTAAACTTTCAAAGTTGACATCTGCGGAATCGCTATATCTAAGCACTCGGGGGTGTTGAGATCTATCAGAGGGCGTCTAGCTCTATTGGAACGGAAGCTTGCGGACTTAGAGTGTGATGCTCTAGAGAGAGGCAATGTTCAGACTATGGATGAATTTAAAACTACGTTGGAGGAATTTCATGAAGAGGCTGATCGGTAAATTAAGCTACTGGGGAAATATGCGATAGCAAGAACATATGGGGAAGGGGAACACCACGGCGCTGCATTGGCAGCAACAATGAGAGGGAGGCGGGATAGTGCGAACCCCATAAAGATCAGCCTAGAATCAGGCGAGAGAACCAGTGATCCTAATGCAATAGCTGAGCGATTCAGGGATTATTATTCTGCATTATATCGCTCCAAGTCCCTCGGCACGGATACTAACATGCGGTCCTATTTGGACCACATTAAACTGCCCTGGCTGTTAGACAGTCACCGATAGTACCTGATGAGGCTTCTGGAGGCCTAGGAAATCAATAATTAACTTACAACAATGCAGTTCAATAGCGCGCCGGGTCATATCTGAAAGAGACACGTTAGTGATAGATTCTTTACCTTAGAATTACCCCCAGGCTTCAGACTGGATCCGGAAAGTTTTAGTCAGCAGTACCACTGCGCGACAGAAGATGGCGTCGTGCGGCTCCGCGTCCGTCGTAGGTGTCATGATCGCCGGGATGATGTCACGGCAGCTACTTAGACGCCACCCTCGCGTGCTGACGTCAGTTCTTTCTTTTTCCGCGCCAGCAAGCGCAGATCCCGAGAGAGTGGTACTCCCCAGTCAATTTTTGACTACGTTTTTGATGACTTTTGTCTCGGTTCTTTTGAGTCTTTGACTCCTGGTGTATAGGGATGCCCGGTTTCAAGTCTTGCGAGGCTTGTCCCCGCACGATGTCGGTGACGGATCCGCACCGTGAGTGTCTCTACTGCTTGGGGCGCGACCACGACCCCATGTCGTGCCCCGACTGCTGGGCCATGGCTCCGAAAACTTTGCGGGAGCGGTCCCGAAAGTTGCTTGAGGCCCCGGAGTCAGCTCCGCGCCATTCAAGGTCCCGGTCCCGTGGGAGGTCGAGGGACCGGTCGCGGAGCCGCCACCATCGTTCGACGAAGTCTTCGCACTCGGGGTCAGGTGAGGCGAAGCACAAGTGGTCGAAGAAGCTCTTCGCCTTCCCTTAGCCTGTCGCGCGACACGGCTAAGGGTGTGGGTGTGGGTGATGCCACCCCCACGGCTCCGGCAGAGCCTAGGCAGTTGCTGATGGCCTACCCGCCCTTCCCGGGTCCGTCGGCGACTCCGGCCCAGCTACAGGAATTTCTGTCAGGCATGGCCCGCCTCTTTGGGCTGTTGGGTCCCGCTGGCGCGCCTTCGGGCCCCGCAGGTCCGACTGAGGGTCCTCGTCCTTCTTCGTCACTGGCTCCGGACCGACGTCGTCGACACCTACAGCCTCGGCACCGCAAGACCCCATGGATCCATGCATGGATCCCAGCCGATGTCGGTTGGCCTCGTACGACCTCCATCGACGTCTACGGCACCACCGCTGGCGATCGGCGGCTCCCCAACTGACGCCGTCTTCGGCTTCCATCCCGACATGGAGACGGTGCCGGACCGGTGTTGATCGATGCCGATTCCGATGGGGAATTTCGATCCCTTTCTCCATCCTCCTCCTTTTTTTCTGCCTACCCAGCAGGTTACGGAGGACAGGGAGGACTGGGAGGGGTCTGAAGACCCTCTTGCAGCCCAATGCGAGTTAGATCCGGACTGGGAAGAGGATTTGGAGGACGCAGGTGGGCTGGATTTTTCTCCAGAACCTGGCACACTGTCTCCTTCTACCGTGGCTACGGAGGAGGGTGGTACTTATTGAGTGGTGTTTCATAGGGCACCTGAGGCTCTCCACCTCGAGCTCCCTACAGTGGTTGTCAGGACTAACCTCCTGACAGAAGTGCTTCGGCCGGCGGCTTCCTCTGTGGAACCGCTGCTGCCCTTCAATGACGCACTTTCAGATGTTCTTTTGGGCACCTGGTCCAGGCTCCTGTGGCTAGAAACGTGGCCTGACACCATCACCCGGCCCGGGCAACCCCATTTTCCTCTCCCAACACCCTACCCCTGAGAGCTTGGTTGTCCAAGCCTCTGCATCCCCGAGCGCATTCCCTTCTGCACCTCCGGATAGGGAATCCAAGAAACTGGAACAGTTTGGGAAGAAGATTTTCTCTTCCGCCAGTTCAGGGTTGTGGTCTGTGAACACCCCATGCCTCTTGGGCCGTTATTCCCACTCTGTGTGGGATACAGTAGCGCAAGTGCTGCCTCAGTGTCCGGTGGAGTCCCGGACGGTGCTTTCCCAAGCTATTGCTGAGGGGAGAGACGCAGCCAAGTTCACAATTCGTTGTGGCCTTGACACCGCTGACTTGCTGGGCAGAGCGATTTCCACGACAGTGGCGTCATGCCGTCCCACCTGGCTGAGGACAACTGGCTTTTCTGGGGACGTCCAGAATACTCTGATGGACATGCCTTTTGATGGCACTACCCTTTTTGGCGACAAGGCACACAGTGGGTTTGAGCGTTTTAAGGACTCGCGGGCTACGGCCAAGTCCTTGGGCCTTTCGGCCATGTACACTCCTTCGGCTTCTGATTTTCACTCCTTTCCTGGCCAAGGAAGGGGCGCCCAAACACGTTTGTTTCAAAGCCACAGGACTGCGCAGCAACAGTCTCAGTGCAGCCGCAGACGTGGGACCCGCCGAGGTGGGTCACAGGGTCAGCGGGCGGGTCAGTCCACCACCTCCCCTGCCACCACTGCCTCCAAACCTTCCTAGTCCGGTGTTTCACGCCCACCAAACGCCAGTGGGCAGCAGGATTTGCCATCACCTCCCCCACTGGCACACCATCACTTTGGACAGGTGGGTTTTACAGATAGTCCGAAGGGGCTACTCCCTCCCCTTCGAGTCTACCCCTCCAGCCATGCCACCTCAGTACCACCGCATGTCGGGGGATCACTTGGTACTTCTCCAGCAGGAAGTTGCGGTCTTCTTGGCCAAGGGGGCCATCGAGCGCGTTCCGACAACAGAAGTAGATCATGGTTGTTACTCCCACTACTTCTTGGTTCCAAAGAAGGAAAAGGGCCTGTGTCCTATCTTAGACCTTCGTAATGTCAATCGCTTCCTCCAGAAGGAGAAGTTCAAAATGCACACACTTGCTCAGGTCTTGTCTGCCCCAGACCCGCAAGACTGGATGGTAGCATTTGACTTGCAGGACGCTTATTTTCATATCCCCGTCCTGCCGGCCCACCGGCGTTACCTGCGGTTCACGGTAGGCCACGAGCACTTTCAGTTCACCGTGCTCCCTTTTGGCCTTACCAGCGCCCCTCGGGTGTTCATGAAAGTGATGGCAGTGGTCGCAGCTCATCTGCGCAGATCAGGGGTTTCAGTCTTCCCCTATCTCGATGACTGGTGGTTGAAGGCGGGCTCACCCCATGCAGTCGCTTCCATCCTCCAGACTACGGCCGACCTCCTGCATTTGCTGGGGTTCTCCATCAACATGCCGAAGTTGCACCTGATTCCTTCTCAGAAGCTCCTCTTTATCGGAGCGGTTCTAAGCACAGCACAGTTTTGGGGTTATCCTCCCAAACAGCGAGTCCGGGACATTCGGGCTGTGGTTCCGATCTTTCGGCCCTTGTCCTCGGTTTCGGTCAGGATGACCTTGAGCCTGCTGGGCCTCATGGCCTCCTGCATCCTGCTGACCAATCATGCCAGATGGCATATGCGGGCTCTGCAGTGGGACCTGAAGTTCCAGTGGGCGCAGCATCAAGTGGACCTGTCCGAGTACGTCCAGATCTCGGAGGGCACTGCACATCAGTTGCAGTGGTGGCTCACGAACCAGCATTGGGTCAGCAGCAGATCACTCTCCCTTCCCCAACCGGAGCAAAACAGTGGTAACGGATGCGTCCCTTCTGGGATGGGGTGGCCACATGGGAGAGTCGGAGATCAGAGGCCTCTGGTCTCTGGCGGAGTCCTGGCTTCATATCAACCTTCTGGAGCTCCGGCGATCCTACTTGCACTGAAGGCATTCCTTCCCTCTGTCAAGGGGAGAGTAGTGCAGGTGTTCACAGACAACACCACCGCCATGTGGTCCTGCAACAAGCAAGGCGGGGTGGGGACATGGACCCTATGTGAGGAGGCTCTGCGTCTCTGGACATGGCTGGAACGTCAGGGCATTTCCTTGGTGGTTCAACACTTGGCAGGTTCTTTGAATGCCAGGGTGGACGAACTCAGCCGCAGGTGCATGATGGATCATGAATGGCGTCTTCACTCGGAGGTGGTGCAAGGTCTCTTTCAACAGTGGGGAGAGCCTTGGTTAGATCTGTTCGCCACCGAAGAGAACGCGCAATGTCAGCAGTTCTGTGCGTTGGAATTTCCAAGGTGGCACTCGCTCGGCGACGCTTTTCGTCACAAGTGGAGTTGCGGTCTGTTATACGCCTTTGCGCCTATACCACTACTGCCCAGAGTGCTGAAGAAGATCAGGCGCGACCGGGCCCAAGTCATTCTTGTGGCTCCGGACTGGGCTCGAAGAGTTTGATATCCCGAGCTACTCAGTATGAGTGTGGATCCCCTGATCCGACTGCCTCTTCGCGAGGATCTTCTGTCGCAGCAGCAGGGGACGGTCCTCCACCCGAACCTGGCCAGCCTCCACCTCCTTACGTGGAGATTGAGCGGCAACAGTTTATTCCATTTGACTTGCCTCCTGAAGATATCATTCTGGCAGCCAGGCGTCCCTCCACTAAATTGGTATACGCCTGCAGGTGGAACAAATTTGTGGCATGGTGCACAGCAAAGGCTGTGGATCCCCTTTCTGCCCCTCTTTCAGAAGTCCTTTTGTTCCTTCACTCTTTGGCCCAGCAGGGCTCTGCTCTGGGCACTATTAAGGGCTACCTTTCTGCAATTTCAGTCTTTCTCAGGCTCCCTGATCAGCCCTCTCTTTTCAAGTTCCCTGTTGTAAATAGATTTCTCAAAGGCATAACTCACCTTTTCCCTCCTATTCCGTTGGTGATGCTGCAGTGGGACGTAAATCTGGTTCTTAATTATTTGATGTGCGCTCCTTTTGAGCCGCTTCACATTTGTCCTCTTTGTTTACTGACTTTAAAGACTGCTTTACTGGTGGCCATCACCTCCGCTAGGCGCGTGAGTGAGCTCCAGGCTCTTTTCTGTAAACCTCCTTTTCTGTCCGTTTATCTGGACAAGGTTGTCCTTCGCACTCGTCCTTCCTTCTTGCCAAAGGTTGTTACTGCCTTCCACATTGAGCAAACTATCACCTTGCCCACTTTCTTTCCGCACACTTCCAGAGAGGAAGAGAGGCTCCACCGTCTGGACCCAAAACGTGCGCTCACATTTTACCTGAATCGTAAACAACAGTTTCGGGTGGATGACCAGCTCTTTGTTGGCTACCTAGGCGCCAAGAAAGGCCAGGCTGTACACAATAGGACTATCTCCTGCTGGGTCGTCTTGTGCATCAAAGCCTGTTATTCTCTGGCTAAAAAGAATCCTCCGGTGGGGTTGCGCGCCCATTCAACCAGGGCGGCAGCAGCTACTACTGCATTGGGACGTGTTGTCCCCCTGCAAGACATCTGTCAGTCAGCCACGTGGGCCTCGCTGCACACTTTTACTAAGCATTATTACCTTGACAGTCAAGTCCGGAGAGACAGCTTCTTTGGCCGTTCTGTTATCCGTGACTTTCTGGTGTGATCTTGGTTCGCAGACCCACCACCGAGGTTGGTATTGCTGGGGTATCTATTCTAAGGTAAGTAATCTATCACTAACGTGTCTCTTTCAGATGCACAAGTTACTTACCTTCGGTAATGATATATCTGTAAGAGACATTAATTAGTGATAGATTCCTTACCCATCCTCCACGTTCTGCGAACTGATTTCTAGGGTTAAGGCCACCTAGTTTCAATGCACCAGTGGTCTGTATCTTGCATGGCTCTGCGTTCCTGGCGCGGAAAGTCATGTACAGAACTGACGTCAGCGCGCGAGGGCGGTGTCTAAGTAGCTGCCGCGACATTATCCCGGAGATCATGATGCCTACGACGGACGCGGAGCCGCACGACGCCACCTTCCGACGCGCAGGGGTACTGCTGACGAAAACTTTCCGGATCCAGTCTGACGCCTGGGGGTAATTCTACAGTAAGGAATCTATTACTAACTAATGTCTCTTACAGATATATCATTACCGAAGGTAAGTAACTTGTGCGACGGGCTTACGGTGGCCTTCTACAAGGCGTTTTGAGAACAACTTACCCCTCATTTGATTTCCTTATTTGAGGAAATGGGCGAATGTGGTTTTATGCCGCCCACAATGCGGGAAGCCCTGCTGGTCACCATCCCTAAGCCGGGTAAATCGCTGCTTGATTGCGCTTCCTATCGGCCCCTTTCCCTTCTAAACGTGGACACTAAAATTTTCGCTAAGATTCTTGCAAATCGTTTGGCCCCCCCCTCATTCCATCATTAGTTGGCCCAGAATAGGAAGGTTTCGTCCCTGGGCACACATTAACACATAATCTACGTACAGTGTTTGGCTCTATTCAACACACTAGGCCTGATATTAAAGCACCCGCGATCCTTTTAGACGCAGAAAAAGCTTTCAACTCTGTGGAATGGGACTTTATGTGGTTGGTGCTGGAATGTATGGGGCTAGGGAGCCTTTTTATTTACCTGCTGAAAGTCCTGTATGCTGCTCCGTTGGCCCAAGTGTGGGTGGGCAATATTGTGACCGCCCCACCGGAGATCTCCAAGGGTACCTGCCAAGGCTGTCCGTTATCCCCACTCCTCTATGCGCTGGTCGCGGAGCCTTTGGCTTGCGCCCTATGGGAGTATCGCAGCCATAGAGGGATTCGGTTCCCTGATTATAACTTGATAATTTCATCTTATGCAGATGATACGCTCCTGTATATTCGAGATCCGAAAGTCAATCTCTCCCCAGTGCTACGAGAGGTGGTAAAATTTGGGGAATTTTCTGGACTCAAAATTAACTGGCAAAAATCTACTATATTCCCTCTTACTTCAGCAATGCTTCCTGTGGAAATGGATTACCCCTTGGTCTGGTCCGCTGACTCGTGCGCTACTTGGGGATCCAAGTGCACACAAATTCGGAATTAGTTTTCAAAGAAAACTATGGTAGAGCAATAGCCAAACTTGAAGATGATGTAACTAGATGGATCCGGCTCCCCCTCTCGCTCCTAGGTGGGATATTACTCATGAAGATGGTAGTGCTCCCCAGATGCCTCTTTTTATTTTTAAACATCCCAATTGTCCTCCCAGCTCATTTTTTTCAGGACCTTAAGTCAGGTTAAATTAGCTTGGGCCTTCAATGCAGACTTGAGGCTTGTACCCTGCCACAGGGGGCGTCTGTCGAGTTAGTCTCCCCTTCCATCCCATCTGCCTGGTCTTAGCCCGCCACAGCAGCATGGCTTGTCTGCCAGCTGGCGGTTGATGATCTAGCCTTGTATAACTGTATAATGAATGGAGAAGGGGAGCCTGCTCCATGCAGGCATGTTCAATTACATACGCCGGGTCTGTGGGGGAATTGTACCATAGCTCATTGATCCCCTGGATGTGAGATGCAACATAGTAGGAGTAGATGTCAGCTGCCGCGATCCCTCCACAGTACGATGACTGTGAACAGGTGCGAAGCGCCACCCGAACAGCCCCGCCTCCCCATAGGAAGTTATTTTGAATTGCGTTCACCTGCGCGAACCAGGCACGAGGGATAGGGTATGGGAAATTTTGGAGGGGATACAATATCCGAGGCAAAGACACCATCTTAAGAATGGCTGATCGCCCATAGAGGGACAGCGGGAGAGCAGACCACACCGCCTTTTCGTTTTTGAGGCTAACCATTAACGGGGAAATATTGTGTGCCCAAGAGATTTTGGGGCATGGGGAGATGTATATCTCCAGATATTTTAACCCATCCGTGGCCCGGGACAGCTGCGCAGCCCACGATTCACGGCCCTGATGCCCACATACCGGGAAGAGAATGGATTTAGCGGGATTAGTGTGGAGGCCGGTGGTGCTACCACACACTCGGAGGATCTCCAGGATTCAGGGCCCTGAGTACCACGGGTCAGTCATAAAAAATAGGGCATCATCAGCGTATAACACTATACGATCTGACCGCGAGCGGGACCAATTGAACCCCTGAAGCACCGGATCGCCTCTTACCCAGGCCGCCAGGGGCTCGACTACCAGGGCGAGCAACAATGGAGAAAGCGGGCAGCCCTGGCGGGTACCTCTCTGAATCGGGAATGGGCGGGAGCGGTGTCCGGCAATACGAACGGACGTTGTCTAATTCGTATACAACAAGCGAACATAGGTCAAGAAACGGGGCCCGAAGTTGACGGCTTCGAGTAGTTGGAAAAGATAGACCCAGCTTAAGGAGTCGAATGCCTTATCAATATCGGCCAATAATAGGGCAGCGGGGTGGCCCAACGTAGGGGCCGCAGCAATCGCATTGTGAACGCGCCTGATGTTGTGTCTCGTAGTCCTCTGTGGCATAAAGCCCGACTGGTCAGGGTGGATCAGATCGGTGATGCACCCGCGAAGGCGGTCGGCCAAGACCTTCCCCAGCAATTTGGGTTCAAAATTAATAAGAGAGATGGGGCGATAGGAAGACGGGTCTACGGGGGGTCTGCCAGGTTTAGGGAAAAGCACTATTTCCGCGTGCCGCCAGTCCTCCGGCAGACTACTCCGATCGGTTGCATAAAGAGTTTAGTAGAGTGTGTTAGCAATAAATACATATATATTTTGTATATATACCTGTGTGGTGTCCTTTCATTTAGTAATTCAAGAGATTATAAGGTAAAACAAGCTGCTTTACATTCCTCTAAAGACTTAGCCTGAAGGCTGCTCTCCATAGCTACCACTAGGATAGCTTTCTTTAAAAGGTTGTCTTAAACCTATCTACCATAAGAGTCGAATTGTACTGGTGCAAGGTGGCCACTTTAACTAGTGACCAGCATATACCAGGCCAACTTCTCACACATCCCAATTATTCTGGACTGAGGTGGCCTGGGGGAGATTAAGCTCAAAGAAGTCAGAAATGGACTTCCTCAACTCCTCTCTCATAAGTCTATCCCTGGTCGCTGGAACTGGAAAATACCACCTACGAGTGCCTGCCCCGTTGTGTCCCCAAGACAGACTAATAGTTACCAAGCTGTGATCTGAGATCGTGATCAGTAGTATCTTTGCGGCTTCCAGGGAGCCTAGGAGCCAGCGATCTCAGCTCCCATACACTGATCCAGTGCGGTCTTCCATTTGCCCATGGTCAGAGGAGAAGATGCCCTCCAACTCTGCGCTATGTCCCTCTTGGCAATAGTAAGGGCAAGGAACAGTAGATGCTGTTTATAGCGATTCCCCCCAATGTCATCTGTGGAATGTAGTAGGAACAACCGTGGATCTAATGGGAGCACCCACCCCAACACCTCACTGAGACATGATCGAACCCTGTTCCAAAAGGGCTGCAGGGCCGTGCAAGTCCACACGGTATGGAAAAAGGACCCCTCCTCACAGACGCACCGCAAGCATACTGGGGACTGAATGACCCCCATCCGCCACAGACGTACCCGGGTATAATAAACTCGATGCAGATATTTGAAGTGGATGAGCCTGTAGCGTGTGGAGACAGCTGCGCCCCTAGGGCTGGCTTTCGCTTCAGCCCAGTCGTCGTCCGTTAAATCGGGAATATCTGCCTGCCAGGCCTGTCGGGTCTTGTCCAAAGTAGTGGGGGTGTGTGTCGTCAGTGTCTGGTAAATTTGTCTAATTTTATGTAATCCGAGGTCCCCCATTAATAGACGGCCCTCCAAAGGCTGGAACTCAGGGAGGGTTTCCAAATGGCGGATCTGAGGGGAGAGCGCATGTCGAAGCTGTAGGTATTTGTAAAATTGTGACTTGTGGAGGCTGAAATCTGTTTGTAATTGCATGTCCTGATAAACCAGACTACAGAATCTATGGAGAAATACCCGAGGAACAAAGAAGTAGTCGAGTCGAGACTGTGACCCGTGGACCGCAGACAGATATGTGTAATCATGTTCCATAGGGTGGAGTTCGCGCCATATGTCTGCCCAGTCTAATGTTGACGCTAAGGTATGCAGTTTAGTCGGACCCTGAAGTATAGGGGTATCTAAGGTGCGCTGTCTATCAGAAGGTCCCATCGTGTCATTCCAATCACCCCCCATCAGGGTCAAGCCAGTCGGAAGGGATCCCCAGACCCCCAATAAATTGTCAATGAAAGTAGCACCCAGAGGTGGAGGGGCATAAATACTCCCAATGGTGACCTGCTCGCCATGTACCTTGCCAGTGACGAAAAGGAACCGGCCTCCAGGGGCTGCTCTATGTGCTATATATTGAAACTGGACTCTGCGGTGTATATGAACTGCCACCCCTCTGGAGCCCCTCGTGAACCCCGCATGGTAGATGTAATAGAAGCCAAACCGAGCAAGGCACGGAACTTTCGTGCCCAGCATGTGGGTCTCCTGCAAAAGCAGGATATCTGCCCCATATCTCTTTGCCTGTTGCAAGACAGCCCCCCGTTTCACCTTATTTAGTAATCCCCGAACATTCCAGGAGACCACCGTTAAGTCCCCAAGGGGGTGTGCCTCACCGGACGCCATTGGTTTCTAGGAAGATGTTGAATAAAGCAAGGGATCTGTATAGGAGACAATATGTAACATAACGCACTGTCTGTATGCATGAACTGAACATACACAAAATAAATCAACCTTTCCAAAAAGAGGAAAACAGACCCCCCCACCCGACAATACCAGAAACAAGGAGCAGTCTGAAGCCATCAGGGCGGTCACTCAGGGCTCGGCGAAGCTCTATCCGGCCCCGGGCCTTGCCGCTTCTGGGACTTGTTGCGTTGCGGCCGCTGAGATCTGGAGCTGCGAGAGGAGTCCGAATCCAAGGCCGATGGGGAGCCCACACGGATCCGTGGGTGCTCATCAGACCATGCAAAGATCATGCCCATGGTCGGAGGAGAAGATGCCCTCCAACTCTGCGCTATGTCCCTCTTGGCAATAGTAAGGGCAAGGAACAGTAGATGCTGTTTATAGCGATTCCCCCCAATGTCATCTGTGGAATGTAGTAGGAACAACCGTGGATCTAATGGGAGCACCCACCCCAACACCTCACTGAGACATGATCGAACCCTGTTCCAAAAGGGCTGCAGGGCCGTGCAAGTCCACACAGTATGGAAAAAGGACCCCTCCTCACAGACGCACCGCAAGCATACTGGGGACTGAATGACCCCCATCCGCCACAGACGTACCTGGGTATAATAAACTCGATGCAGATATTTGAAGTGGATGAGCCTGTAGCGTGTGGACTTGTTGCGTTGCGGCTGCTGAGATCTGGAGCTGCGAGAGGAGTCCGAATCCAAGGCCGATGGGGAGCCCGCACGGATCCGTGGGCGCTCATCAGACCATGCAAAGATCGCCTCTGGGGTATCGAAGAAATAGGACTTGGAATTATAGATTACGCGCATGCCAGCCGGATACAGCTGCGTATATTGTACATTCAGTTCTCGTAGTCTACGCTTTGCGGCCATAAAGGATTGGCGTTGCTGCTGGACTAAGCGCGTGTAGTCCGGGAAGACCAAGATAGACCTAGAATCATATACGAAGCTGTCTTTATGTGTCCTGGCGAATCGCAAGATAGCATCCCTGTCAGAGTAGTTCATGATCTTAGCAATAACAGGCCTCGGGGCCTCACCCGGAGGGGGCCTCTGCATCAGGGACCTGTGTGCCCGTTCAACGATGAAGGCAGAGGACAGGATATCTTTAAGCCACTTAGTGATAAAGTTCGTCATAGATGCCCCTTCGCAACCCACGGCCAGGCCCACGAAGCGCAGGTTGTTCCTCCGGGCGCGGCCCTCCGCATCCTCCACCCTAGAAGCCAGTTCCTGTGTGACAACAGTTTGCTAATTGAGTTTCTTTTGGAGTGAGGTTACCGAATCCTCCACCGTCAAGACCCTTGTTTCCGCCTCGGACGAAGCAGCCGCAGGCACCCCACAGCAGCGCGACTCCGCCGGCCTCCCCACAATGCCCAGGAGCGCCCGCGATGATCCAGGCTGCACCAAGTCGCCGGCGTGAACGCGCCCCGGACCCGCCTGCAAGATGGCGGCCGCGAGGTCGAGGGGGACGCGACAGGATCTGTGCACGCCCGTGCAGTTCCGTTCCCTGGGGGCAGCACACCAGAAGCGCCGGGCACCTCCGCTCCAGGCCTCAGGGAGTCAGGATTACCGCCGCCATGAGGATTACCACCGTCCCATCCATCAGGCCCCGGGCGGGCCGGGGCGGCAGGAGCAGCCATCAACCCAGCCAGAGGAGCAGGTGAGGGAGAACTCCGCAATCCCCCAGCCGGGTGCCCAGCCGATGACACCGTCACGCTCCAGGTCCCTTCCGAGGAGCAATGAGGCAAGGTGAGTCGTCTGCGAGCCGGATAATGCAGAATAACTGGCGGATAATGGTGTGGGGACCGGAGCTCTGCTAAGCTGCGTCTGCCACGATGGCCGATCAAGCCACGCACCCCCACTGAACCTTTTTTGGCATTTTCTTTGAGGTAAGATCATTTAAGGGGGTCACTGTAGATCTATATCCCTTAACAAACCTCCTATAATACCCAGTCAGGCCTAAAAAGGCTCTCACCTGTGTCTGGATGGTTGGAGCAACCCATTCCATGATGGTTTGGATTTTTGCTCTGTAAAGGCTGAACCTGGCCTCCACCTACAAGGTGGCCCAGGTACACAACCTGACTCTGCCCTATCTGGCACTTAGTGGCCTTGATAGTGAGGCCTGCTTTTTGCAGAGCCTCTAAAACATTTCTGAGGTGGACCAGGTGATCCTGCCAGGAGGAACTAAAGACAGCAATATCATCTAGATAAGCTGAGCAATTAGTTTCCATCCCTGTCAGAACTTTGTTCACCAACCTCTGAAAAGTGGCAGGTGCATTCTTCCATCCAAAGGGCATCACCACAAAGTAGTAGTGCCCACCAGGGGTTGAAAATACTGTTTTGGCATCATCAGCTAACCTGATCTGCCAGTAGCCAGCTGTTAGGTCAAATGTACTCAGATACTTGGCTGATTTCTTTCTTACCACCCTGGGTATGAGGTTTGGGCACAAGGACTACTGGACTAGCCCAAGGGCTATCTGAAGGCTCAAATACACCTAATTCCAACAATTTCTGGACTTCAGTCCTGATACAGTCCCTGACATTGTCAGGTTGCCTGTAGATTTTACTCTTGACAGGCAGACTGTCTCCAGTGTCCACCTCATGGGTGCACCAGGAAGTCTGACTAGGGGTCAGGCTAAACATATGTCTATACTCTTGCAGAACTTGTCTGCATTCAGTTTGCTGATGGTCAGTGAGGCTGCTTGCCAAAGCAACACCATCTACTGACCCATCATCAGGGTTCTGTGAGAGCAGGTCAGGGAGATGGCCACTCTCCTCCTCCTGTTCCTCATCAGTTGCCATGAGCAAGCCCATGTCAGCCCTGTCAACATATGGTTTCAATCTGTTGACATGGAGCACCCTAAGGGGGCTCCTGGGAGTTCCAATATTCACCAGGTAGGTGACTTCTCCCTTTTGCTCAACAATTGTATGGGGGCCACTCCATTTGTCCTGGAGGGCTGCTGGGGCCACAGGCTCCAACACCCACACTTTCTGTCCTGGCTGGTACACAGTCAGCACAGCCTTTTGGTCATGCCAAGTTTTTTGCAGTTCTTGGCTGGCCTCCAGGTTTTTAGTTGCCTTCATCATGTATTCAGCCATCCTGGAGCGGAGACCAAGTACATAGTCCATCACATCCTGTTTGGGAGGTTTGAGAGGTAACTACCAGCCCTCCTTCACCAAACATAATGGACCTCTTACAGGATGCCCAAACAGAAGTTCAAATGGGCTGTAGCCAACCCCCTCCTGTGGAACCTCTCTGTATGCAAACAGAAGGCAGGGAAGTAAAAGGTCCCATTTTCGCCTAAGCTTTTCTGGGAGGCCTTTAATCATTCCCTTTAGGGTTTTGTTGAAACGTTCAACTAACCCATTGCATTGTGGGTGATAGGGAGTAGTGAATTTATAAGTTACACCACACTCCTTCCACATTGCTTTTAGATATCCTGACATGAAGTTGGTACCGCTGTCAGATATGACCTCCTTTGGGAAACCCACACTGGAGAAAACTCCAATGAGGGCTCTTGCCACCACAGGGACTGTGGTGGTCCTCAGGGGAATTGCCTCTGGGTACCTGGTGGCATGATCCACTACCACCAGGATAAATCTGTGCCCAGATGCAGTTGGACGGTCAAGGGGACCAACAATGTTAATCCCTACCCTTTCAAAGTGTACCCCCACCACAGGTAGTGGTATCAGGGTGGCCTTTGTTGTGCCACCTGACTTGCCACTGGTTGGCAAGTGACACAGGAGCGACAAAATCCCTGGTGTCCTCTGACATATGTGGCCAATGAAAATGTGGAACAAGCCTATCCCAGGTCTTGTTTTGGCCCAAGTGACCTGCTAATGGGATGTCATTTGCTAGGGTCAAGAGGAACCCCCTAAACTTCTGAGGTATTACCAACCTCCTGGTGGCTCCAGGGGTTGGGTCTCTAGCCTCAGAATATAGGATTCCCTTATCCCAATAAACTTTATGGGACCCACTAGCACTCCCAGCAGCCTCAGCAGCAGCCTGCTGTCTGAGGGGTTCAAGAGAGGGGCAGCACTGTTGCTCCTTACTCCGATCTTCCCTAGAAGGTCCCCTTTCCCCCAAGAACTCAGCCTGATCAGGCTCAAGTCCCTCTGGGGCAGTTCCTTCTCCAGGATCTGCTTCTCCTCCCTCAAGAGGGGAATCTGTGATCTGAGACAGAGGGGAAGGCTCTGCCTTAACCCTACTGCTCCTCTTCTTGAGTAGCACCTGGTCCATACTTTCAGGATCCAGAGCTGGTTCAGTTTGATGCATTTTGGCCTGTGACCTGGTCACAGCAAATACCTCTGCAGGGATGCCCAACATCTCAGCATGAGTCCATAACTCTACTTCAGACCAGACTGAAGTCTGTAGATCATTGCCCAATAGATATTCGACAGGGAGGTCTGCACTGACTACTACCTTCTTGAGGCCAGTTACCCCTCCCCAGGAGAAATTCACAACTGCCAGACTATGGTTGGTCCTGACATTGCTTGCATTGGTGACCTGGTGCATTTCGCCCAGGATGATCTGTCCAGGGTCCACAAGATCCTCTGCCACCATGGTGACACTAGCACCTGTGCCCCTAAATGCCAAAGCCTGTTTGCCATTTATTACAGGCTGCTGTTTGTATTTGCCCAGATTACTCAGGCTCACCAGGAAGGACATATCAATGTCTCCATCACAAATCAGCAAAGCCTGAGTAGGTACTCTGACTAGGCCAGAGTCCACTTCAGAACCCAGGGTCAGCCCTACTACACCCTTATTCTGATTACCACCTCCACCAGTAGCTGAACTAGGGGAAACAGTTGCCTTAGGGGCAGGAGTGGTGGTGGTTTGGTCTTTGGACTTGTTACAGTCAGAAGTCTAGTGCCCTTTCTGTTTACAGAATGTGCACCAGGGCTGCTTTTGGCCTTTTCCCTTGTTAGACTGTGAATCCCCACCAGATGCAGATTTTTGGGGTCATTGTGAAGACTTCTGGTCTTTTGACTTATCCCCACCTTTCTCAGAGCCTTTAGGATCTTCCTTCTTGGTGTCACCCCCTTGGTTCTGGTTTTTCTGCCTCACCCTGGTTCTGACCCATTTGTCTGCCTTCTTTCCCAATTCTTGGGGAGAGGTCAGATCAGAGTCCACCAGGTACTGATGCAACAACTGGTTTTGGCAATTAGTAAGGATCTGGTCTCTCCTCATAAGATTATACAATCCCTTAAAATCAGTAACTCTACTACCAACTAGCCAACCCTCCAGAGCCTTGGTTGCACAATCTACAAAGTCAGTCCAGTCCTGAGTCTGTGCTTTCTAGGTGTCTCTGAACTTCAACCTGTGCTGCTCAGTGGTTAAGCCAAACCCATCTATTAATGCACTCTTCAGGACTTCATAGTCATCAGCATCCTCTTCTCTAACAGTGAGGAGCTTGTCTCTACCTTTATCTGAAAAGGAGAGCCACAAGATTGCTGCCCACTGCTTTTGGGGGACCTGTTGTACTCTACAGGCCCTTTCCATAGCAGTTATCCATTTATGGATATCATCCCCACTCTGGTAGGGAGGAACAACCTTGGACAGGTTCCTATGGTCTGAAATGTATTGTCTAACTCTAGGGACACTGTTGCTGCCACCAGGGGGTTCTAACCCCTCTCTTCTAGAAGCTCTCTGGAGCTCAAAGGCTTCCTTATCAAATGCCAACTGCTTGGTTTTTAGGGCAAATCTTGCTTCCTTATACTGCAGCAGTTTGTACATTCTTTCAGAGGAGGTCTCCCTTCTAGAAAGGTATAAGTTCCTCTGCTGGACAGATTCTCTGCCACAGTGATAGAAGTGGTCAGATTCCCTAGAAGGGGATCTAGACCTCTCCTCCACTCTCTCAGTTCTCTTAGGGAGCATTTCTCTGTCCTTTTCAGATCCTTGTGGATCTGGCCCTTCAACCACAGAGTCAAGGTCATCTTGATTTTCATCATCTGACCCAGAGACTATAATTGACCCACCCCCTGATTCAGACCTATTAGCTCCTAGAGCTAATCTAAGATCATCTGCTATCAGCAGATCTATCAGGTGTAATGTGGAGGGACACTGTCCTATCCTCAGGTGCCTTGCAGCACACATGGCTTTCAAGTCAAAGAAAGTCATGTCCTTATACTGAGGCTGGGTGGACCCACTGGTTCCAACCCTTAAGGACATTCTAGTGGTGTGCAGTGTTGTACTACCTACACTAGTTTGTGGCCTACTGATCCTAGCTTGAGCTGTAGAAAGGGTGTGCTATTCCTTGACACTCAGCTCTAAGTTCAGTAGAACTTATTGATACTAAGCTTGACTTTATATGTACCTTGATTACCTATAGTGGTTTTCAGTTAGTAATTCAAATAGAGATTTTCTGGCAAAACAATGGCAAGCTGTAATCCCACACGCTGCCCACCAATGTGAGAAGTTGGCCTGGTATATGCTGGTCACTAGTTAAAGTGGCCACCTTGCACCAGTACAATTCGACTCTTATGGTAGATAGGTTTAAGACAACCTTTTAAAGAAAGCTATCCTAGTGGTAGCTGTGGAGAGCAGCCTTCAGGCTAAGTCTTTAGACGAATGTAAAGCAGCTTGTTTTACCTTATAATCTCTTGAATTACTAAATGAAAGGACACCACACAGGTATATATATATAAAATATATGCATTTATTGCTAACACACTCTACGAATCTCTTTATGAGATTAGAAGTCAGGAACATATGCACAAATCAACATTTCACAACAAGTTAAGCACAAATATGGCTGAGGCCCTAGGGGCGTACCAGACCATATACTTAAGAAGATCGACTTGCGAGGGGACAAGGTCTAGGGCCTTTAGAAGCTCTGGGGCCTCAGTAATCCAACCAAGGCAGATAAGTAAAGGATCCACGGGAGACGCATGCAGTGTGAGAACATAGCCGCGGATCCCAATAGACTTTAATGGAGCAAGTCGCGGTTGGAAGTTTAAAGTTTTAGGATACTTCGGGAGAGTCTATAAGCAAGTCACTTACAGAGTAAGTAGTTCTAGAGCCAACACACACAGGAGCACCGTAGTGCTGGAGTTACCTCACCCAGGGAAGCCGGGTGCATAGGTGTCTTTTGGTGTTGGGTGGTGGCGTCGTTTTCAATGGGAGCCAAAGTAGACTTGCTGCTTGTGAAGACAGGAGAAGTGTCCGGTGGAATCCAAGGCTGGATTCAGAAGAAAGAAGACCTGAAAGCAGAAGGGACAGTGTTCAAAGTCACTTTGCAGTGACCCGGGGCAAGGGTGGTGAGGGGTTTAATTATAATACAGTTAGAGTGGGATTCTCTTTTCTCCTTTTTTGTCTTTTTGTTTCGACCTGTTGGGATAAAAGAGTCATGACTCGAAGCGGGAGAGGGAAGTAGAAGGACATCACAGAACGAGAAACAACAATGATTGGATGCAACTGTATGAACAAGGTCATATGCTTGCTTCTGACTCTCACCTAAATGTGATAACTTTGTACCAGTCCTGCTGAATAAATAGAGATTATAAAAAAAAATGGAATTAACAACTGATGCTTAACAATTTAGCAGCTGGCGACATCGAGGTTTATGTTGGTACTTGCACTGGCATCCTTTTTCGGCCTTAGTAGCCTCTCACATTCCTAATCTGAAGTAATATATTAACATGATACAAATCAACCAACTGGCAAAGGGCCCCTCCTCCCCTTCCCAATCCATGGCATAGGGGATTTCGGCTCAGACTTCTGCATACTGAGAGATCTGACCCCCACTGTAGTGAGGACATGGGATTAACCGCAGACATTGCTAAAGTTAGCATAAATTAGTATAGGCTTGGCACGCATTCCTACAGGGCTCTGTTCTCGTAAACACTCTGCTTGCGCTTTTTCACATGACAACTGTCTGCCTTTTGCACATCTAGCTGTACACTGTGCTCCTCGCCTGCACAGCGTGTTCAAGTTCGAAAAACAATGTATGCTGTTGATTCACTTTGGTCAGTCCCACGCCCATAGACATAACATGGAACACAGCTGCACTACTGAAACTCGGGTGCTTTTAATTTGGCATTACATGCATGAAGAAGCACTTGGAGAAAATCATTCCAACGAAGAAGAGCTGTCTCTGTCCGGGGATGTAAATCCTTGCATCTAAACTTGGAGGTATGGGGTCCCCCTGAAAAAGCCTAGAGGTCTTCTATAATTATAATAAACTAGCTCATAGCACGGGGATAGTGGTAAGGCGCTGTAGTCCTGTTTCCACTCTCATTATAATATGGTTTCCCCTTTTGTGCTATATGGAATTGTAACCATGCTGATTATATTGTTCTTATGCATTTTGCTGCTAGTATTGGCTTGTGTACTGCATTATAGAGCACATTAGTTAAAATAAACATTTTAAACTATACAGTGTCTCTGTTTACTCACGTTGAGGACAAGTATGAGTACTTGAACAAAAGAGTGTCCTTCTTCCCACGATTCCTGAGAGGGTCGGAGTGACATGTTCTAGGATGTCTAATCATTGGTAGCTTCGCTGTATTACGGAGAACGAATGAGACACTATAGCTAGTCGGGTTGGGGTTCTGGGTACCGAGGTGGGCATTTTGGTACACCACTACACACCGAGGTCCTGGTTTCCTGCGCATAGTTCTGTGTATGTGCAGAATCCCTGCAACACCACGACCATCATAACGTATACGTGTTGGGAGTGCTTCCCACAACATCCAATGTTGTACTGGTGGTATATTATGCTCAATTTGTTTTTGAAGCAAGCAGTGTGTGACGGGGCAGGGGCGGCAGAGACGACAAACAAGAGAATGCAGGGTGGTCGAGCACTTTATTCTCAACCGGGTACAGGGCTTCTGCCAATAATGTTCGGTACAAGGCTGGTCTGTCTCCGGCTTCCTCAGTCTTTGGACTGTCGGATTGACACTCAGGACGACACGCTCCTATTCGCTCTTCAGGTCCGCTGCTGTTGACTCCCCGGTCTGGTTCCCTCCGTGTCTTCCCTCCGTCGTATAGGACAAAAGAGACGAAAGTACTGGTTAGGTCGGGGATCTCGTGCGCCGGGACACAAGTAGGGCCGGGAGTGAGGGAAACCAAGTGCTTGTAGTGCTCTCACTCTCTCGTGACTGTGAGGGGAGGTGCACGTGTGAGGGGGGATACTAGGGCAGGGTACTGGATTCGGTCTCGGTGTTACGGGTCTGGGTTTATCAATGGTGGTGAGGTGGCTCTCCCCAACCAACCCGCTACCCTTCCACGTACCTGCTCGAGCCACGCTCCTCCCCTGGGAACGTGGCCGGGCGCTTCGTGGTAACGTTGGCCTCCTGGCTTGTCGGTGTCGTCTTCGTCCGGTCTCCCTTCGTCCGTACTGCTACCTCCGCTTCTCCCCTCTCGAATCGTCCTCCTTCTCTGCACTGAATCTCCTTCCGCCTCCTGGGAAACGCCGTCCGTCGTCTTCCGGAATCCTACCGCTTTTGTGTATCCTAGCAACGTGACGTCATCGGTGGGAGTGGTCTCGTCAGTCTGAAAGGCGAAGTTAAAGGAGCCCTGTCCACTTTCCACGGGCCAGTCCTGCGTATAATAGGGATATGTCTCCTCCAGTGGTCCTGTCACTTCGGGTTGCTGCAGGGGGAGAGAAGGGGTCAACGAGGCATCTGGTGTACAACATTTCGGAATATAGGAGGGCGGTCCTACAGTATCGCACGCCCTGTCACACTCCTCCCCCCCTGGATTCTCCCGTTCGGGGAGAGGGAAGACCCTCGAGAGAAAATCAGCGTTACCATTATCCCTGCCCTTCCTATGTCTGATGGTGAAGGCGTACGGCTGCAAGGTGAGGAACCATCGTAGGATTCTGGGGTTTTGGCTCCTATTTTTATACATCCATTGCAGGGGTGCGTGGTCAGTATACAGGATAAATGGTTTACCTTCCAGGTAATATTGAAGCTTCTCTATGGCCCATTTTATGGCCAGGCACTCTCTCTCAATAGTTGGGTACTTGGCCTCCCTTGGGAACAGTTTTCGGCTTACAAATAGAATGGGGTGTTCTAGCCCATCCCCCCCCTCCTGAGACAACACCGCTCCTATGCCCATGTCCGAGGCGTCGGTGGCTAAGATAAAGGGCTTGGAGAAGTTCGGGGATAACAACACCGGCTGGTTTGTGATGGTATCTTTCAAATCTGAGAAAGCGCGTAGGGCACTAGGACTGGGCTGTAGGAATTCCCTTTGTTTACTCCCCTTGCGTAGCAGGTCTGTAAGAGGGGCAGCAGTGTCTGCAAAGTTGGGGATGAACCTCCGATAGTACCCGATAAGGCCTAGGAACGCCCTCAGATCTCTTTTATTGCCAGGAAAGGGGGTAGCCTGTATAGCTCGGACTTTGGAGGTTTGTGGGGTGATAGAGCCCTCACCTAACACAAAGCCGAGGTAATTGACCTTCGTAAACGCCGCTCTGGATTTCTTGGCGTTTATGTGCAGTCCAGCTTCTTGCAGGGCGGTGAGGATCGTTTTTAGATGCGCCAAATGTTCTTCCCAAGTGTCGCTGTATATGACGATGTCGTCCAAGTACGCTGAGCTGAATGACGGGAAGGGTTGTAGGATCGCATTCATAAGCCTTTGAAAAGTGGCTGGGGCCCCATGAAGGCCAAACGGTAGCACGGTGAACTCGAACAATCCTTCGTCCGTGATGAAGGCCGTTTTCTTCCTATCGGTTTCCCTGAGGGGCACCTGCCAATATCCCTTTGTCAGGTCTAGCGTTGTGATAAAGGCGGCTTCTCCGAGTCTTTCAATCAACTCGTCTACGCGTGGTATGGGGTAGGCGTCGAACGTAGAGATGGCATTCAGGGCTCGGAAGTCCATGCAGAAACGCCGAGAACCGTCGGGTTTAGGCACCATGACAATCGGTGAGGCCCAGTCACTATTCGAGGGCCGAATCACCCCAAGGTTCAACATCTCTCTGACCTCCTTTTTGATGGCCTCTCTCCGAGCGGCTGGTATGCGGTACGGCTTCAGCTTTACCTTCTGTCCCGTCGGGGTCTCAATGTGATGTTCCACTAACGATGTTCTTCCGGGTCTATTCGAAAAGATCTCTTGAAAGGGACGGAGAACATCGCGTAACTGTTGCTGGCGGACTCGTGGAAGTTCTTCACTTATAACCAGTTCGTTCAGGGTGGAGGGTTCCTTTTGGGGTTGAGGTAGGAGCAAGTGGGCACTTGTTGGGGGGGGCCCTATCCACTTCTTCAATAAGTTTATATGGTATGTTTGGGTTTTTGATGGTGAAAGACGTAATCGGTAGGTGGTATCTCCGATCGTACCAACCACCTCGTAAGGTCCCTTCCACTCACTCCGTTCTTTGCTGGCGCAGGCCGGGAGCATGATCAAAGCCCAATCGCCGACCGCTAAGGTCCGGAGTTTTTTTCCTTTGTCATAGCAACGTTTTTGCTTCTGTCTTTGCATCTCCAAATTGGTATAGGCCAAGCTCCTTAGTTTACCTATTTTGGACCGGAGTTGTTGTGTGTAGTCAAGGAGGGCCCTTTGTTCTTGTTCGCCTTCCATCTCCCACGCATCCTTGGTCATTTCCAGCAGGGATCTCGGATGTCTGCCATAAAGGAGTTCGAAGGCTGAACATCCCAGACTGCTCTGTTTCTGAGCTCTCAAGACGTAGAGGGCTAATGGGAGGAGGCGATCCCACTCGGGTCCTTCAGCCGACAGCATCTTCTTTAGGGTGGTTTTCAGAGACTGGTTATACCTCTCGACGAGACCGTCCGTCTGCGGGTGGTACACCGACGTCCGTAGATGTTTTATATCCAAGGTTTTACAGACCTCCTGCATCAATTTTGAAGTGAACGGGGTACCTTGGTCTGTTAAAATCTCCTTCGGAAATCCGACCCTGGAGCATAGCTCAATCAACCTTTTGGCTATGTTAGCTGTTGTGGGGGCTCTTAGGGGAAAAGCCTCGATAAATCTGGTGGCGTAATCAACAAGCACCAGCGCATACATGTTGCCTTTAGATGAACGGGGTAGCGGCCCGATTAAATCCATGCCTATTCTATCGAAGGGTCGTCCTACGATTGGTAACGGAACCAGCGGTGCTGCTGGGGGGCGATGTAGGTTCCTTCTCTGGCATATTTCACACTTCGTGCAATAGTCCTTCACCTGTTTATAAATCCCGGGCCAGTAAAAATACCGTAGTATACTGTCTGTGGTTTTCTCGGTCCCACTGTGCCCGGCTGTGAGATGGGTGTGGGCGAAGAAGAGAACCTGGTCTCGGAAAGAGAGAGGCACCACTAACTGAGGGTCCCCTCCCTTCTCCCCCTCCCGGTATAGGAGATCCTTGGTTATGAGGAATCTAGGATATCTCGGTGTGTCTAGGCTCTGTGACATGTGTGCACTCTCCCAAGCATTTAATAAAGTGGAGTCATTGGCTTGGGCAAAACGAAAACTGCGGTCCGTGACCCATGGCTCGGGAGAGATAAGGGTTGTTACTATCCTAGGAGCTGTTGTAGTGGTTACTGATCTATGAAAGAGGGCCAAGAACTCCGGATTATCCACCCCCAAAATCACTTCCTCCGGCAGGGAGTCAACCACCCCAACCCTTACTGTGCACGGGTTTTTTTCATGGGGTTTTATTGTGACCTGAGCAAGTGGGTAAGGCTTAACGTCCCCATGGACGCATTTTATGTGTACCAGGACGTCCCGGACATATTGGTTTGGACGTATCAGTTTTTTCTGGACCACCGACTGTCGGCATCCCGAATCTAAGAGGGCTTTTACAGTTTTACCGTTCAGAGACACACTCACATAAAACGAGGGACCTGTTTCAGCCGCATACATTATGGTCTTAGGGAGATACCCAACCTCCATGGGCTCCTCGGTCGCTCGTTTCTTGGGACACAGGCGGGCTATGTGGCCCCACTCTCCACATTCGAAGCACTGGGGGCCTCGGAGCGTTGTTCCCTCAACTCTTAGGGGCCTAGGTTTCGGATTGTCTGGTACTGGTTTCTTTCTCTCGGTCTTGACGGGAGTCTGTATCTTTGTCCCCTTCTCGTAGTCCCACCCTGTGACCTTAGGTTGTGCACGAGCATAATTCGCAGCCATTTCAATGGCTTGCTCCAAGGACAACCCCTGGTGTTGTTTGAGCCACCTCTGCGAGGCGTACGGCAAGGCCTCCATAAACTGCTCTAAGTATATCTTGGTCATTACTTCCTCCGTCGTGCTGGTGGCCGGTCGTAGCCACTTGTCCGCAGCGAACTTTAATCGGAAGAACAAAGTTTTGGGGTTCTCGCCTGGTATACCCCTCTCTTTCCTGAAGCGGAGTCTGTATGCCTCTCCATCGAGCCCTAAATGGTCCAAGATGACCTCTTTTATGGTTGGGTAGGGCGTGGTGCCCATGGGGTTGGCCACCTGGTATGCAAATTGCGCCTCCCCTGACAGGAGCGGCGCCAAAAAGAAGGGCCACTTGTCCTCCGGCCATCCCATCGCTCTGGCAGCCCTCTCAAAGTTCATCAAGAACATGTCCGGGTCCTCCCCCGGCGTATATTTCTGTAAGGCCAGTCCTGAGGGGTGAGGAGCGGGAAGGGGTCGTGCCTCCGGGGTTGTTTGTACTATTGCGACCGGAGGACTTTTCTGCAGACTCTCCATGTGGGCCGCGATAGTATTTTGGAAAAGGTCCCGGTCGGCTTGGGCTGACGTCATCTGCCTCTGTACTGCCCATTCTAACTTTTCCTGTCCTTTTACGAGATGCTGGATGAGGGCGTCCATCTTGTCGTACAGACGGACTCGATCCCACTTCTGACACCAGTGTGACGGGGCAGGGGCGGCAGAGACGACAAACAAGAGAATGCAGGGTGGTCGAGCACTTTATTCTCAACCGGGTACAGGGCTTCTGCCAATAATGTTCGGTACAAGGCTGGTCTGTCTCCGGCTTCCTCAGTCTTTGGACTGTCGGATTGACACTCAGGACGACACGCTGCTATTCGCTCTTCAGGTCCGCTGCTGTTGACTCCCCGGTCTGGTTCCCTCCGTGTCTTCCCTCCGTCGTATAGGACAAAAGAGACGAAAGTACTGGTTAGGTCGGGGATCTCGTGCGCCGGGACACAAGTAGGGCCGGGAGTGAGGGAAACCAAGTGCTTGTAGTGCTCTCACTCTCTCGTGACTGTGAGGGGAGGTGCACGTGTGAGGGGGGATACTAGGGCAGGGTACTGGATTCGGTCTCGGTGTTACGGGTCTGGGTTTATCAATGGTGGTGAGGTGGCTCTCCCCAACCAACCCGCTACCCTTCCACATACCTGCTCGAGCCACGCTCCTCCCCTGGGAACGTGGCCGGGCGCTTCGTGGTAACGTTGGCCTCCTGGCTTGTCGGTGTCGTCTTCGTCCGGTCTACCTTCGTCCGTACTGCTACCTCCGCTTCTCCCCTCTCAAATCGTCCTCCTTCTCTGCACTGAATCTCCTTCCGCCTCCTGGGAAACGCCGTCCGTCGTCTTCCGGAATCCTACCGCTTTTGTGTATCCTAGCAACGTGACGTCATCGGTGGGAGTGGTCTCGTCAGTCTGAAAGGCGAAGTTAAAGGAGCCCTGTCCACTTTCCACGGGCCAGTCCTGCGTATAATAGGGATATGTCTCCTCCAGTGGTCCTGTCACTTCGGGTTGCTGCAGGGGGAGAGAAGGGGTCAACGAGGCATCTGGTGTACAACATTTCGGAATATAGGAGGGTGGTCCTACAGTATCGCACGCCCTGTCACACAGTGATATTTTGTAGCAGCAAGTATAGGACATATTTTTCTTACACTACGCTGCTGCTCTCTACTCTAACCACTGCACTCTGTGCCAATGCACTCTACGCCAGTCTACTCTATGCCATTCTGCTCTGCACCACTATAATCTATGCCACTGCATTCTACATCACTGCACTCTACTCTGCAGCACTCTGTGCCACTACACTCCATGCCAGTTTACTCTATATAATGCCACTACACTCCACTCTACAACACTGAACTTTATACCACTCTGCACCACTGCATTCTGCACCAAATGCACTGTACTTCACTTTACTCAAAACCAGTTCACTCTACGCCATTCTGCTCTGCAACACTACTCTACACCACTGCTCTCTATGTGCATGCTCTCTATACCACTCTACTATATACCACTGCACTCTGACAGTCTTCTCTGCAACACTGCACTCTACCACTTAACTCTACGCCATTCTACTTTATGCCACTGGCCTCTGTCACTGCACCATTCTTTGCCAATGTACTCTATGCCACTACAGTCTGTGCCACTTTACACTGCATAATGCCACTTTATGCCACTGCTCTCCCCTCTACAACACTGCACTCCCCAACCCTGAGCTTTTCACCACTCTACTCTGCACCACTGCACTCTTATGCCAATGCACTCTACTCTGCACCACTCTACTGCACTCTACATCAATGCACTTTACGCCACTACACTCTACGCCACCCTACTCTGTATCGCTCCACTCTATACCACTGCACTCTATGCCATTCCACTCTAATCTACTATGCACCACTGCACTGTGACACTATATGCCATTATATTCCACTGTGCTGTGTGCCATATCATTCTACTCTGAGAAATGCTACCCAATTTGATTTTCGCTCTGGCCACAGTACAGAAACGGTATTAATCAAGGCGACAGAAGAGATCAGGTTCTCCTTCGTTTGTATTCCTAAACTTTCTCAATGTATCGGTGGTATATGATACCGTCAACTATGGCAGACTGCTGGCCTGTCATTTGTATCACAGGAACTGCATGGAGCTTACTTAGCTTGTTCCTTCAGAGCTGAGAACAGTCGGTTCGCCGGGATAATTTTGTATCATGCTTACTTTCTCCCTTACGGGGTCCCACAGGGGTCCTGGCTCAGCCCCATGCTTTTCAATGTCTATGTCACCCCACTGGCTGAGCTAATTAAAGCTTTTGGCTTTTCCCTCATTTCCTATGCCGGCGGTACTCAAATTGTCATCTCTCTGGCCAGTTAGCAGTCTGTCACAGGGAATAGGTTCTGAAATTGTATGCATGCTGTCAGCTACTGGATGTCTGAGAATTGACTACAGCTCAACTCAGTAAAGACCATCCTGCTCTTCAGAGCTCAGCCTTTGTTTTGGACCCCCGCTTGGTGGCCCCAAGACCTAGGTCCCCCTCCCCACTCCCTGTCAGCAAAATTTGCAAACTGGGTGTCCTGATTAATGACAAATTGTTATACTCTGATGCTGTTACATCCAAGGCTTTCTACATCCTCGGGCTAATAAAGAAGTTACTTCCTTTCATCCCACAACATCTTGGGAAAACAGTGGTGACCTCCCTTGTGCTATCCATGCTTGACTACTGTAATGGTCTGTACTTAAATGCAACTCAACATGTGCTCAGCAAATTCCAAATTTTGCAAAATACCACTGCCCGTATCTTACTCAAGCTCCCTAAACACCACTCAGTGTTCAAACCCATGAGGAACCTGCTCTGGCTGCTCATTAGGCAGACAATTACTTTCAAGGCTCTGTGCATCGTATACAAAGCACAACACAATCAAGGGCCTGTGTTCTTAAAAAATAATTTCAACTGGTATACTGCTAACAGACCCTTGAGATCATTTTCTGCCAAATCCATGATAGTGCCCAGATTCAAACGTTTGGCTTGGGGTGGCTGCAGCTATGTGCATGGAGCTTTTAAAGCCTGGTATGAGCTTTCTCTGCATATCAAAACTTCTTCTAATCTCTTAACTTTCAGGAAGACCCTCAATACTTGGTTATTCAATTCTTTATAAATTCCTTCTCCCTGACTGTTCATGCCGCATTTGTAGCCAGTGCAAAGACACCCTCGGGTATTTAAGTGCTTAATAAAACTATTTAACATTAACATCTACTCTATGCCACTCCACTCTCTGCCACTGCAATCTACCTTGCACCACTGCAGTGTACTCTTCATCAATCTACAGCACTGCACTCTACAGCACTGCACTGTACGCCACTTTACTAAAAATGAATACACTCTTCGCCACTGCACTGTACGCCACGATACCCTACTCTGCAAGACTCTATGCCACTACATTCTATGTCGGTGCACTCTACACCATTGCACTCTACACCTCTGAACTATATGCAACTGTATCCTATTCTGCACAACTGTACTCGGTGCCACTGCTCTCCATACCACTTTACTCTGCAACACTCTACGCCACTCTACACAACTGCACTCTACGACACTCTACTCTGCCCCAGTGCACTCTATACCACTGCACTACTCTATTCTATACGACTGCACTTTATGCCACTACACTCTACATCAACCCACTCTACGTCCCGCTAATCTACTGTGCACCACTGCACTGTGTGACAGTGCACTCTATGCCACTTCACTATACACCTCTCTACTGTACACCATTCTACTCTATGCCAATGCAGTGGCGGCTCCTCCGCTAAGGCAGAGGAGCTTCACCCCACTGCTTTGCAACAAGGATATAAAGGAAACATAAAATGATAACGTTTGCAAGGGGCTTGACACTAATCGCCATTTCTGTGCTACGGAGTCAACGAGAGACCTGCAGTTACTTCCTGAAGGGTCTATTTACAAGGGGCACTCACCACACAACCTTTAGCTCCGCCGTGAGGGAAACGGCCGAACCAACGTGAACTACAGCTCCCAGCCTCATCCGAGTGGCGCCGCAGGTGACGTCAGTGGCAGGCGTCACCTGCCTATTTCAACGCTGCACGCCTCCCGCAGCGCGGGACGCGTTTGCAAGGGGCTTGACACTAATCGCCATTTCTGTGCTACGGAGTCAACGAGAGACCTGCAGTTACTTCCTGAAGGGTCTATTTTCAAGGGGCACTCACCACACAACCTTTAGCTCCGCCGTGAGGGAAACGGCCGAACCAACGTGAACTACAGCTCCCAGCCTCATCCGAGTGGCGCCGCAGGTGACGTCAGTGGCAGGCGTCACCTGCCTATTTCAACGCTGCACGCCTCCCGCAGCGCGGGACGCGTTTGCAAGGGGCTTGACACTAATCGCCATTTCTGTGCTACGGAGTCAACGAGAGACCTGCAGTTACTTCCTGAAGGGTCTATTTACAAGGGGCACTCACCACACAACCTTTAGTTCCGCCGTGAGGGAAACGGCCGAACCAACGTGAACTACAGCTCCCAGCCTCATCCGAGTGGCGCCGCAGGTGACGTCAGTGGCAGGCGTCACCTGCCTATTTCAACGCTGCACGCCTCCCGCAGCGCGGGACGCGCGCGGGCAGCGCCCGGGCGAAGCCCGGGCCAAGGGCGGGCCCGTCCTTGCCCGTCAAAGACCGGACAAGACTGGACTGGGCCATCCCCCTTACCTTCCAAGTAAGAGCAAATAGAGAAGAGTGTTATACCTACGTTCTGTGATACACCATTGACTGTGATCTTATTGGTATTAGTGATTCGATCTGGAAATTAAGGTAGTTACTCCTTCGCAGGGTGTCTGTGCAATTCTGAGCTCTGACATACTGTCTGGGCTCCTAATACATCGTTGAGACCTTTTATTCTAGACCGATATATATGATATAGTGACAGATTGGCTTTTGAACACATTCCTTGGGGTTAACAGCGTTGCTTCATTGATGGGATTGCGATGGGGAAGCGGAAGGCCACCGAACCCATGATTGGGAAAAGGAAATTAGCCAAAACGCATAAACAAGCAAAAACCGTCGTAAATAATTGTACATTGGCTGAGATTGATAACTTAATTGAAGAAGTAGAGTCCATGTTATCTAGCGACAAGGGGGCTAACAACAAAGGTAATAAAATCTCATCGTACTATAGCAAAAAAGAGAAGGTGTCAAGGGCAAAGTCCCTAGAATCCATTGTCGTAGTACATGAACCCTATTGTCCCCCACAGACACAATCTCAACCATTAACCCCCCCAATCCCCAATGCAAAGTAGGGGGCTCAACACAAAGCCCTTATCTGGCCCAGAAATTCCTGACACCACGGAGATAGTGATCAGGCACCCAGACAGCCCCATACGAAGAGAGGTCCCCACAGTCGAGTGCTCAAATAGATTTGCACCTCTTTGTGATGATTTAGTGCCTCCCACTGGAATCCCTATTAGAAATAGTGCTGAAACAACTCCCAACCATCTAGACGTGACGGGGACTTATCCCCAGGCACAGCTATCCATTAACTCAGTAACATTGGACACCTATAGCTTGGTGGCAACCCTAAACACCACACTTGATGGTCTCCAAGAGGAGGTTAGGACAATCAAAAAAATGCTTGAGACCCTAACGTCCCACTTATCGCATCACAAAGGGGTCCCATCCCCAAATACGGGAATAATTGTTGCACCTGAACCCAAACTAGCAGCCAGGACTGGGGGTAGTCAAACGTCAAAAACCCTGCCTAGAGCATCTAATAGCCAACCAGAGCGCCAGAAACGTATACAGTGCAAAAACCTAAATACACAACAACTTCCCGAGATTAATGAGGGTAGAGTACAGCATAATAACAACAAATACCCCAGAAACACCAAGGTAAACCCGAGTAACCACCTTACAGATAGACCCCTGCGTCCATCCTCTTGGAGGGGGACAATGTACAACGAGCAAGAACAAATCCGACACCTCGACCAGGCCAACCACTCTGTATTAAGGGAGGATCCAGAGTTATGTTGTGTATTCCTCACAAATGTCCCAAGACTGAAGGTGGGCACCAGGGAAGACAAGGATTCCCTACTAAACAAAGTAGTCCACTGGATTAGAAAGGAAAGGCAGTGTCTATCCATAATAAGACCTGACCTAAAAAATGTTGAAAGGATCCAACAAGATAAGGGTGACCTAGATGATATTAAGTTAACCTTTCATTCTAAAAATATCGCTGATAACTTAATAACTATGAATCTGAGATCCCATTCCTTTTTTAATTCTAGTATTGGCATTAGACAGAAAAGAACTTGTCTAGTTGGTAGGGACATAGCACCCCATACCATTGGGGGGCTCTCGAATTTAGAAGATCTGGACTGACTGACTCAACAGTGGTCTGGTACCCCGCCAACAAGGGAAAAATCTCCTAAAGCCTTGGCACAACAAATTCCTACTGTATTTTCCCTTGTACCAGAGAATGACACACACTGTGAAAAAACTTGCCCTGAGGGAGGATTAGGTTCTACTGCAGAGGAGGCGGGTAATTTGGTCAACATCTCTGAATTATCATCATACCATACCCAGCCAACTCAACCTGTAGTAGACCGTATCCATCTTACTGATACCTCCCCAAACGCCGTGAAGATGGTATGCTGGAATATAGCCGGCCTAAAAAGGAAATTCCAGGAACCTGACTGGCACGAATACATAGACATCTTTGATCTCTGTCTATTTCAAGAAACGTGGGCCAGGGAACCTCTGCATAAGGCGGGCTATAGAACATTCAGTATAGAGGCACGTCAATCAGCTAGGGGCAGACCATCAGGAGGCCTCCTTATTTGGGTTGCAAATAGTATTAACGCGTCAATAGGGATAATACGCTCAGACACAGAGGACATTTTGGCATTAAGCTTCAAATTTAAAAACAATACGAGGTTATTCTTAGTCAATGTATATATTAGGCCTAGAGACAACTCAAAAGAATCAACGACAGTACAGTTACTGGAAGATGTTTTAGTCCCCTTACTCTCCTCTGGCCCCATCCTAATTGGAGGTGATTTTAACTGCTGTTACGAACCCCTGTCAGGCCTGAAAGAAATTTTTGAAGATGAAGACATTGCAATGGGCATACCCATTTTGGGTATACCCAAACCTTCTAGAACCTCTCAATCTGCATTACAGCTATTGAACTTTACCATAGCAAATGGCCTGAGATCATGTAACGGTAGGACACCTTCAGACCCCCTTGGATCAAACACCTTTTCAAGGGGGTCCGCAACATCCAGGATCGACTATATTATGCTAAGCGCAGCTTATTGGGCCTATGTTAAAGACTTCAAAATAGACGCTAGAAGAGAAAGTGACCACTTCCCACTCTGCCTAGATCTCGCAGAAGTATCTTTTCAAAAACATCTAACGACCCAACTGGGATCTGGCCACGAAATAATCCAGCCCATTGTGAGTAACAACAGAAGGGCGGTGAAATGGCCGTCTATAATGGGGAACACTGAATCACTCACTCATATTTACAATAGTTTCAGTGATCTTATGTCGTTGCATTTAAACGAACCCCCAGGGTCTATTCTGATAACACAGACCCACTTAGAACTGGTAAAAAGAATCGAACCAGATTTGACAAAACCTGGGCTTGCTAAACTAAAAAACCCTCTTAAGGTGATGAAATCTAATCCCTGGTTCGACAACGATTGTGCAGAAAAAAAACAACTTCTAATGAAGGCACTCCATACAAAGGATCCTTTGCTCATTAGAGATGCAAGGAAATTATAAAACAAAACCTTGAACGCAGCGCGTAGGAGTTGGGAAGACTTGAGTTGGGGAGAACTACTAAAAGCAGCAAAACTGGGCGATCAATCAGCATTTTGGCGAATTATCGCTAAGAGTAAGAATCCAGGTACCCCGGCTCTTGACCTCAACCTGGACCCAGGCACATGGCATAGACATTTTGCTCATCTATACGCTTCCCAAGTTCCTATGACGGGCGGTCATAGCAGTGCCATTGGTAGTCTTATAGCACTAACCACGATTGCCCCATTGTGCTTCACCATCGAAGAAACTAGACTGGCTTTGGACTCAACAAAATCTTCAAAAGCCCCGGGTCCTGATAAAATACCAGGTGACCTTTTTAAACATGCACCAGATGTATGGGTTCCATACATCAATTTGTTAAGTAATGCAATTGCAGGAGGCCAGCCAATTCCTGATTCCTGGAAGGGAGCAGAGATTGTCCCAATCTATAAAAAGGGTGGTAGAGACGACCCGGCTAATTACAGGCCTATCAGCTTGTTGGACATACTACAAAAACTCTATGCAAAACAAATTCTGGGAAAATTAAAAGCCTGGATATTTGCAAACAACATCATTTCCCCCTATCAAGCAGGCTTTAGGGAACGGACAAGCACCATAGATCAGGTGTTTCGTCTGATAGTAATAGCCTGGAAATATACCAGGCTAAGAGACGGTCATTTATATGTGGCCTTTATAGATTTAAAGGCCGCTTTCGATTCAATTCCCAGAGAGCTTTTGTGGTCAAATCTGCTCCAACAGGGAGTTCCCAAAAATATCTTAATACAGCTGGTCAGGCTCCATGAGAATAATTACGCTAGAGTACGTTGGGGACAGGCGGGTGAACTCACCGAAGAAATACCAGTCAACAGAGGCGTGCGCCAGGGATGTGTCCTGGCGCCGACACTCTTCCTCCTTTATGTCAAAGATATGGTGGAGTTCCTCCAAAGATCTAACCACGATTCCCCGAAGCTGGGGGGGAACCATGTCTGTGCTCTAACATTCGCAGACGACACAATATTATTATCGCAAACACCTAAGGGCCTGCAAAACCTCCTGAACTCACTCAACGACTATTGCACTTTAAAAGGTCTGGAAATTAATCCCACAAAGACTAAATATATGTCAATCAGACCCCATAAATGCTTCAAGCACAACATTAACTTGAATGGAATGAGCTTAGAGTGTGTTCCTAATTTTACTTACCTAGGTGTGAACATTGACTCCAAACTTTCCTGGAATCCACAGATCACCAAATCAAGTACAATTTTAATGCAAAACTCAGTCCCAATTTTAAAAAAACTGCACGCAACCATGTCTAGGGCAATCACCCCAGCACTGGAAGTCTATAAGGCAAGGGCCCAGACTGCTGCCCTATATGGCTCAGAGTTATGGGGGGGGGGCCCGCTTAGTGTTTTAACCAAGGGGGAAAACAAGATACTAAGGAATTTTGCTACACTTCCACAAAACACTCCATTAACCCCCTTCATGATGGACCTAGGCATAAAACGCTTGGGCCATAGAGCTGTGTGGATGTCCCTGTCTTACTGGATAAGAATCTGGATGACAGAGGAACTCTACGTGTACAGACAAGCCTTAATTGAACTTTTGGCCCTAGACACCAACCTTAGTTTTCCATGGTTGGCACACATTCGCAAATGGTTGCTGGACTTGGGTTTGAGCAGATTCTGGGCTAACCCGAATCTGCTCAATTCTGACTCAAAACAGGAAATAAAAAGTATCTACTGGAACTTTATAATGCACAATGTTGTTTTGAATTGTGATGCTGGCCCCCTCACCTCTCAATTTATAATGTTCAAAACAACCCCCTGTTTTGAACAATTTCTGGATGAGATTGAGCCTCAGCTCGCTAAAGTTTTATACCTTAAATTCAGATACGGCATTCTCCAAATTAAGTCTTTCACATCTAAATGGGGGCTTGCCCAGAGCGAGAGAGGGGATGCTGATGACAGGTGCTCCCAATGCAATATAGGGACCAAAGAGGACGTTGCACACATTTTATTTTTTTGCCCTGTGTACAGAGTACCGAGAAATAAATGGATAAAACCGTTGGCCAGGAAATTAGGTGTTGGAAAATACCTCGAAATGCTACGCATCCTAAAAACTGATTCATCAAGACTCATTGTATTTGGTACCAGTAGATTCTTATTGTCAGTTTATTTTATTAGGACTAAAAAGGGACTCAGATTTTAGATTTATTTTACTGAGAAATGTGGAATTTCTTCTTTTTTTAAAAATAATTTTAAAATTTGTACTTAGTGTGTACTTAAAGTTTACGTCTGAATGCAATAATTCCTAGCGAAGTCATATTTACACTTTTTTAAACCATAGAAGCTTAGGACAAAGCACTTTGCACCTTGCACTTTGTTTTTTCTACCTCGCACTCTTCTCTCGATGAAAATTAATTCTGTTTATATATGGATACTTAGCCCACAAGCAAGTAACAAGCATTTTATGTGTCTTTGTTAGGGACTAAACATGTTCCACCATGTATCATCACAGGGCTTTAAATGCTGGTAGGTGTATTTTTTATGAAGGATTAGCACCAGCATTGTAAATAGTTTTTATTATATATTTTATCTTCTTGTTTGTGTAATGCTTTTATGATTCTGTGAATCGAATAAAGATCTATTGACTTGACTAAAATGATAACTAGATATTCTCATTTTATGTTTTCCTGCTGCGGCACCTTTGCGATGGCGCGGGACTGGGCTGCTCATCCAGGGGAAGGAGTGGTTTGCCCACTCCAAGTACGCATGAATGTTTGGCCAGCCATCTCGGGTCCGCCAAACAGTCATGCGCACTTCGCATGTTCTCCACCCAGGCTGCATTACAGCCTGGGTGGAGAACATGCCCAGGCTCCCACTGCCTGTATGAGTGCCAATCCATGGTGCTCAGACCAATCACAACACTGCATTTCAGCGTTGTGATTGGCTGTAGTGAGCCTGGTGCTTCCTGTTCTGGCCGGGAGAGATGTGGCAATCAGGCACTTTTTTTCACTCTCTTACCCCCCCACCCCTACCCCTGATCCGTGCTGCCCGCCACTGTGCCAATGCACTGTACTGTACTATGCACACCGCACTTTACACCACTTCATTCTAAGCCTCTCCACTCTATTCCACCGCACTCCACGCCCACTTTACTCTGCATCACCCCATTCTATACTACTGCACTCTGTCCTGCATCACTCTACTCTCCGCCACTGAACTTTACACCACTCTACTCTGCCCTACCCCACTGTATGCCACTGCACTCTACACTGCACCACTGTATGCCACTTCACTCTATGTCAATCCCCTCGTATCTACTCTGCACCACTGCACTCTGACACTGCACTCTGTGGCACTCTGTGCCCTTGCGCTCTTACTCTGGAGCAATCTACTCTATGCAGCTCCACTCTATGCCACTGCAATCTACCTTGCGACACTCCACTGTACTCTTCACCACTCTACTCTGCACCACTGCACTCTCTACACCACCCCAGTCTAGGCCACTCCACTCTATTCCTCTGCTCTCCACGTCACTCCTCTCTAGTCTGCACCACTCTATGGCAATGCACTCTGTGCCACTTTACTCTGCATCACTCAACTCTACCCTGCTCCACTAAACTTTACGCCGCTCTACTCGGCACCGCAGCATTCTATGCCACTGAACTCTACTCTGCACCACTCTGTGCCACTCTAACTGGACTGTTTGCCAATGCACTGTATGCCACTTCACTCTATGCCACTCTTCTGTGCATCGCTCCACTCTACACCAATCTACTCTAAACTAATCCACTCTGCACCACTGCACTTTATGACACTGCACTCTGTGGCAATCTACACCACTTCACTCTACTCTGAAACCATCTATTCTTTGACACTCCACTCTACGCCACTGCAATCTAGCTTGCACCATTCCACTGTACTCTTCACTACTCTACACTACTGCACTCTATACCTCATTACTCAAAACCAATACACTCTTTGCCACTAAACTGTACACTACTATACAACACTCTACGCCACTATAATCTATGTCAATGCACTCTACACCATTGCAGTGAACTCTTTGCCACTCTATTCTACTCTGCACCACTGCTCTCCATACCACTTTACTCTGCAATACTCTACGGCACTGCACTCTACACCAATGCACTCTACGCCACTCTACTCCACTCTGACACCACTCTGCGCCACTGCACTGTGTGCCACTCACTCTGTCAATCCATTGTACGCCACTCTAATCTACTGTGCACTACTGCACTCTATGCCACTTCACTCCATACCACTGTATTCTGCGTCACTATACTCTAATCTGCAGCACTTTACTCTGTCACTGCATGCTATACAATTGCGCTCTGTGTCACTGCACTCTGCGACACTGCACCCTATGCCAATGCACTCTGACACACTAATCTGCAGGAGTGCACTCTTCGCTTCTGAGCTCTGCTACTCTACACCGCTGCACTCTATGCCACTGCATCTGCATCACTCAACTCTACGCCACTCTACGGCACTCTACAGCAATGGCCACTACGCCACTCTATTCTGCATCACTCAACTCTCCGACACTCTACTCTGTACCACTACACGCCACTCTAGACCACTTCACTCTATTCTGCATCACTCAACTCTCCGACACTCTACTCTGTACCACTACACGCCACTCTAGACCACTTCACTCTATCCTGCACCACTCTACTCTGCTCCACTTTCTCCCTGCACCACTTCACTTTTCTCTGAAACAATCTATTCTACACCACTACACTCTACTACGCCACTCTACACCACTCTGCACCACTCCACCCTACACCATTGCACTCTATGCCACTGCAATCTACACTGCACCACTCCACTCTGCACCACATTACTCTACGCCACTCTACTGTCACTGCACTCTATGCCAATTCCCTCTACACCACTTTACCCAAAACCAATGGATTCTACGCCAATCTACTCTACACCACTGTCCTTTACGCCACTTCACTCTAGGCCACTGTATGACGCTCCACTCTGTTGCTTTACTCAATCAATCAATCAATCAATCAATCAATCAATCAATCAATCAGAGGCTTATAAAGTGCGCTACTCACCCGTGAGGATCTCAAAGTGCTGGGGGTGAGATGGGGGGGGTGGGGACAGCTCCAGATCAGTCGAAGAACCAGGTCTTGTGGTCCTTCCTGAACGTGTGCAGGGTAGGGGAGCGTCTGATATTTACCAGGAGCTCGTTCTAGGTCTTGGCTGCGATGTAAGAGAAAGCTCTCCCGCCTGCTCTGTGTCTGCGGATGCGAGGGACCTTTGCTAGGGCAAGGTCGGCGGAACGGAGGTTCCTCTTGGGCACGTGGAAGGAGACTCTCTCATTGAGGTATTTGGGTCCGATGTTGAGGGATTTGTAGGTGTGGATAATGAGCTTGAAATTGACCCTCTTCTCGACGGGGAGCCAGTGGAGGTCTCGTAGGTGTTGGGTCATGTGCTCGTGACATGGTGTTCCGAGGACGAGTCTGACTGCGGTGTTCTGGATGGTCTGGAGTCTGTGTAGAAGAGATCTGTTGATTCTGGCGTATAGGGCGTTGCTGTAGTCCAGTCTGCTGGTGATGAGTGCGTGGTTGATGGTCCTTCTGCAGTCGGGGGAGATCCATTTGAAGATCTTGCGGAGGATGCACAGGCAGTTGAAACTGGTGGAGGCGACAGTGTTGATCTGGCGGTTCATGGAGAGGGAGGAGTCGAGGATGATGCAGAGGTTTCATGCATGGTCTGTAGGGGTGGGTGGCATGCGGAGGGTAACCAGGTGTTGTCCCAGGCGGAGTTGGAGGAGCGGAGGATGAGGACCTCGGTTTTCTCTGAGTTGAGCTTCAAGCAACTGTCTTTCATCCAAGCTGCGACGTCCTTCATTCCTTCGTGGAAGCAGAGTCTGGTGTCCTTGGAGTTCTTCGTGAGCGAAAGGATAAGCTGGGTGTCGTCGGCGTAGGATATTATGCTGAGCCCATGCTGTCTGACAATGGTGGCGAGGGGGGCCATGTAGATGTTGAAAAGCGTCAGGTTGAGCGACGGTCCTTGGGGTACTCCCCAGTTGATGTCAATGGGTTCGGAGAGGAAGGGAGGGAGTCTGATCCTCTGAGTTCTGCCGGAGAGGAAGGATTGGATCCATTCGAGGGCGGCTCCTTGTATTCCTGCGTCGTGAAGTCTAGCTGTGAGTGTGCGATGAGAGACTGTGTCGAAGGCTGCGGAGAGGTCTAGGAGGATGAGGGCCAAGGTGTGTCCCTGGTCGAGTTGAAAGCGGATGTCGTCCGAGGGGGCGAGGAAGGCGGTCTCGGTGCTGTGGTTGCTGCAGAATCCAGATTGTGAGGCATCGAGGATGGAGTTCTGTTCGATGAAGGCGGTCAGCTGGGCGTTTATGAGTCTCTCGGTGACTTTGGCCGTGAAGTGGAGGAGAGAGATGGGCCGGTAGTTTTTCAGGTCTGTTGGCTCGGCCATTGGCTTCTTGAGGAGGGGTTTAACCTCCGTCCGCTTCCAGTCATCCAGTCATCTGGGAAGATGCCAGATCTGAAGGAGGCATTGATGGTCCGTCCTAGTTCGGGTGCGATAACGGCGGCGGCCCTGTGGAAAATGTGCGCTGGGCTGGGGTCCATAGGGGCTCTGAGTGGGTTTTCTTCATGGTTGTGGTGATGTGTTCCATGGTGGCGGGATTCCAGGTCGTGACGGTTGGCTTGTCGCAGTGGCGGCTGGTGTCCGGCGCCTGTTTGTTGTAGAGGGCCTGGATCTTAAGATGAAAGTAGGAGCTGAGCTTGTCGCAGAGTTCCTGGGAGGGTGTGACGTCCGTGGCTTCGCTGGGGGGTTAGGTGAGCTGCTGTATGACGTTGAACAGTTACTTGGCGTTGGCCAGGTTGGCCTGGACTTTGTCTCTTACGAAGGTCCGTTTGGTGTCTCTTATGAGCTGGTGGTATTCCTTAAGGGTGCTCCTGTGGTTGTTCTGTGCTTCCGTGATTTTCTGGTTTCGCCAGGTTTTCTCTAGGCGTCTGCAGGAGCGCCTGGCTTCTTGGAGTTCTGTGGTGAACCAGGTGGCCTTCAGAGGGCGTTGTTTGGCGAGGTGGCGGAAGGGTGAAAGCTTGTCGGCGCAGCAGGAGATCCAGCGGTGAAGTTCTTTGGCTGCGGAGTTGGTGACAGTCGTGGTGCTGGGGTGTCTTGGAGGAAGGTGCTGTTGAGGTGTTCCTCTGTGACCTTGCTCCAGTTCCTTCATGGCGAGCACCGGGCAGGCTTGGGTGTGGTGGTGGTGTTGAAGGTGAAGTGGACACAGTGGTGGTACGTCGTGGGGCTGCGAGGTGTGGCTGAATCGGATGTTGGTTCCTCCTGCGAAGATGGGGTCGAGGGTGTGTCCAGCTCTGTGCGTGGGTGTGTTGATCAGCTGTTTCAGTCCGAGGTTGGTGAGGTTATCGAGGAGGGTGGTGGAGTCAGGGTCATTGCTGTGGTCGAGGTGGAAGTTGAGGCTCTGAGTAGAATGTAGTCTGTGGAAGTGATGGCGTGGGGTGCGGCTAGCTCGGCGATGGTGGTCGTGGACTGGGTGTGAGGTCCCGGTTGTCTATAGAAGAGGGCGCCGCGTAGAATGGTCCTGGGGCTGGTCTGGATCTGGAAGTGGAGGTGTTCTGTGTTGGAATGGCGGTCACTTGTGCTGGAGGTGGAGATTCAGAGGTGGGTCTTGTGTGCGATGGCGAGTCATCTTCCTGGGCGGTCGGGCGGTCCTTTCTCTGGATCGTGTAGCCGACGGGGATGCCGGTGGTGATGTCGGGGCCAGAGGTGATGTTGGTCCAAGTCTCCGTGAAGAAGGCAACGTCGGGCGAGAGGGTGTCGATCAGGGCCCAGATCTCAACGGCGTGTCGGTGCAGGGAGCGTACGTTGAGGAGGATGCATGTCAGGGTTTCGGTGGTGTGTGCATTGGGCGAGCCTTCGGCAGTAGTGGGGGCTTTGTCGATGGTGAAGTATCTACGGCAGGGCACGAGAACTGCCCGTGGGTGGAGTTCGGTGAGGATCTTTCGCAGTAAGTTTGTCTTCCGGGATTGAGAGCGTAGAGGGTGGTGAAGTCGTAGCGGCAGGGCCTGGGGGGTCCAGGGTTCCTGGCCGCGGTCGGGTTGCGGACGGGCGCAGACTGGTGCGCCGCAGCGGTCTGCAATATGTAGGGGAGGGGAGGGACGCTCAGCGGGGAGGTGGGAAATGGGTGAGGGCAGGGGAGAGGGGCCGAGGGTCAGCGCGGCGGGAATCAAGGAGAAGGAAACAGCGAGGGGAGGCAGAGGGGTACTACTCCACGCCACTCTGTGACACTACTCCACTCTGCCTCTAGGCCACTCCATTCCACTTTACTTCATTCTGCTCTACGACACACTACTCTAATCTACGCCACGTCACTCCACTCCTCCACTCTAAGCCTCTTCACTCAGTGACAATGTACTCCACTCTAAACAATATCCTCTATGCCACTCGACACTACTCCCTAACACTCTATGCCACTCCACCCTGACACTCCATTCTATGCCCCTCAACTCTACAACTCTCTATTCCACTGTACGACACACTACTCTATCCATGACACTCCACAACACTCTATGGCACTCCACTCAACTCTATTGTACACCACTCCACAACTCTTTACGCCACTCCATAACACTCCAATCTACTCCACAACACCCTACTTTATGACACTCCACTCCATGTCACTCTGCTTTATGGCACTAACTTTTAGCAATGCTGAACAGCAGCCACGCTGGTGTACAACATGGCTAAAATATATTGGCAAAGCCAATAGCTTTTGCATAGGTGTGACCAATTGGCTATGCCAATGCTTGTTTGAGAATACCGTATTTAAATAAAACAAAAAAAGGATTATCACTACAGAATCCAGGTTGTCCGGTTATGCACAAACGGGATTTGCTTGGGAATACAACAGTTGAAATACTAAAAAATAAAAAAGAAGACAAAGTATTTGAGCAAATCTATGGCATTGCAGTGACCATCTGGTCTCCAATCTTTGGATCTGCAGTTAAAGGAATAGTCCAGCTAGCCCACTACGTAAACGATGTACTGGCCTCTGGCCTGTTATGCTAAAGGTCAGCTCAACCTTCCACCTATACTTCCTCACTGATTCAGTCAAATTAGTGACATCATTGTGATTCAAAGCCGATTTCTGATTGTTTATGGATTCTCCTGCACCGTTATGGCGCGTCCCTAGCTCCGGTTTTGTTGGAGCCAGTGTGGTCTGCTGTCCTTTGGCTGAAATGTTCATGCTGTCTGTCCTTTTTGACCGATACTCCCTGTCCGAGAGATTCCAGACATGTCTCTTGCATGATGTCCACATTATATATCTTGCTTCTCTTCTGTGGAAGGCTCTTGATGATCCGATTGCAGTTTTCTACCCATTCGTTTGGGGGCCCTTCCTCCCAGCTCAGTGTCTTTAAACCTTTCGGTATCTCCTTGTGGGTGAGACATGGCTCAAGGAAACTTCACATTAAGTTTTGTTTTATTTTCCTCCTTTACCCTCTTCCAAAAGAGGAAGCCTTTTCCCCCGTTGGTTCCCATGTCCCTGCAGGCTTTACTGCATGGCCACTGGTCAGGGGCAGGTTGTTGTGATTGCAGGGAGAACAGGAGGTTTATAGACTGTGCCTTTTAGGCAGCTGTGTGTGGATCGACTTTTCGGAGAGGCCTGTTTGCTTCGTGCTGCATTGATTCTCAGACAGATTCATGTTTCCTGGATTGTGCCACGTGTGAAGCAGCTGTGGGTGGAGGTCAATGTGTTGCATCTTCATGTTGGGATACCAGGTTTGTGATGCCGTGCTCTCCATAGTCTTCTTGGGCCGATTCTTTTTCTGTGTCCTTTAAATGTATTCAAAGGCAGTCTTCAATAGTTTTGTTTCCTGAGGTTTTCTGAATCAAAGCTGGTCAGATCCAGTTTTCTGCACTTGGGTCGTAGCATTCCATATTCATGAACCAGGGATTCTGAGCACTCCCATTTTTGTCATTTTCTAAAGGTAGCCCCAAATGCTCCTTGATGCACCACAAGGCCACCAGGGAGCACATGCCCAAGCTTTACTGTGCAGAACACAAGAGAGGCTGGTTGAAGTCTTGAGGTCATTCCTGATCCCAGGCCGGTCTCGTTCACCATCATCGGGTAGGTGCAAAACAAAGTCAGGGGATGAGTCTTGATGGAAGCATAAGAAGCCCAAACGGTGACCGTCCCCTGCCCGCGGCTTCCTCTTCAGACACGGGTGACACAGTCGGCACTCTGAAGGGCAGAATCCACTTGCATTATAAGGCTTGGACCCAATTCCAGTCCTGGAGCTGATGTGCTGCAAGTTTTCCGGCCCCTCGTCGACATGGCAATACATGGAGTCCTTCAGGGATGCCATGCTGCAGTTGTTCAAAGAGCTTTCAGTTTTCTCTGGCATCTCTTTGGTCCCCATGTGGGATTCTGCCAGTGGCCCTTCCCCTGCTATCTGACACTCTCGAATCGCTGTCTGCTCCCCTTCCCCTCCACCACTCGTGCTTCGACTTCCTTGCCGCAGGCCCTGCCAGTTATTGCTTGTTTCGTACTTGCCTCTGCTCTGGTTCCAGTGTGGGATCCTGAGCTGACTTCACAACGTTCTTGGCTTATATCTCGATGCAAGATTACGAAGCCCAGCCCATGACATTTGAGGGCTCCCTACCAGTTCCTTTTACACTACAGTATTACAGGAGGCTGAAGCCAATTTACGGCCTCGATTCGACAGGTGGATTTATTTTTATTTATTTATTTGAAGGTTTTATATAGCGCGGACAAGACCCTTGCGGGTATCAGAGCGCTTTACAGGCGTAGATAGGGAACAAACAGTTCAATGCCGCACACAATGGTAACACAAGTTATATACAGTTCAATGTCGCCCACAATGGTAATAGAAGTTATATTCAGAGCTCATGTGAATTTCGATAAGAGAATAGATTTCACTTCTTTTTTGAACGAGACAAAAGACGGATTGAGTCTGGTTTTAGTGGGCAGTTTATTCCAGATCTTGGGCGCCATGCCTGAGAAGGGACGGTTATAAGTTTTCTTTTTGGTGAAATGTTGTTTCAGTAGAAGGTTATTGGAGCTCCTGGAGGATCTGTTGCCACAGGAGAGTACTAGTTTCTGTGCTAGGTAACTTGGAGTGTTGTGATTTATGGCCTTGTAAGTCAAACTTGTGATTTTTAGATGGATCCTGGCTTCAAAAGGTAGCCAGGAGAGGGCTCTAAGGTCAGGGGAGATGTGAAAGTTTCTTTTAGAGCCTGTGATTAGTCTCGCTGCTGTGTTGATTGAGGCTCTAAGGGGGGTAGTTGTTGATCTGGGGAGACCACAAAGAGATGCACTCCCGTATTTCACTCGGGATTACTAGAGCTTGAACTGCCAGTTTGAAGTCATTTGCGGGAAGGAAGGGTTTGAGTCTTCTCAAGGTGTTCATCTGTAAGGTTGCTCCTTTTGTTGCGGTGCTGACGTGTTTCTGCATGTTTAAATTTTTGTTAAGAGTAATTCCCAATGATTTCGCTGAGTCAATGATGAGGGGATAGCAGTTGAGTGCTGTTAGGTGTTTTATCCAGTCTTGAATGATGGTCGATTGCTTAGGGGAGCGATTAGTAGGAATTTGGTTTTAAGAGTTTTTTAGTTTCAGATGGTTTTCGGCCAGCAAGGTCTGGGTTTTCTGTAGCGTTAGGTTGAGAGATTTGATGTCCTCTGGTGAGTGGATTTTTAAATAAATTTGTGTGTCGTCTGCGTACATGTGATAGTGAACCTTAGCGGAGCTGAAAATTTCGGTGAGTGGTTCCATAAATAGGTTGAAAAGTGTTGGCGAGAGAGAAGATCCTTGTGGGACTCCTAAAGTGACTGGGATGGGCTTAGACAGAGATTGATTAACCTTGAATGTTTGGGATCTATTGTGCAGGAAGGAGCTGAACCAATTTAGAACTGATCCAGATAGTCCCATTCTATGCTTCAGGAGGTCTAGCAAGCCTATGATAGGTCCAGCAAGATTAACAGACAGGCTTCGCTTTGATCAAGGATTTTTAGTGAGTCATCAATTATGTGGGTCATACCTGTTTCAGTACTGTGCCCCTCCCTGAAACCGGTTTGGTATTGGTTCAGTAGATTGAATTGGTCTATGTGGTTGTTAAGCTGTGTGTTGACACATTTTTCTAAGAGTTTGGCTAGGGTAGAGATGTTGGAAATTGGGCGGTAGTTATTTAGATCCGAGGGGTCAGCCGTTTCTTTAAGATGGGAGATACCTGTCCAGATTTGAGGATTTCTGGGATGGTTCCTTGTTGGAGAGAGGTGTTTATAATCTTGGTCCATATGGGCAGACGCAGAGGAATGAAGTCCTTTATGCAGTTAGAGGGGAGGGGGTCTGTGAAGTGGTTGGAGGGATTAAGACACGTGAGCGTTTTTAGTATAGCTTATTCGGTGTAGGTGTTGAAGGAGGGACCAGGACGTGTTATTTTTGAGATCGAGCTTTGGTGAGCCTATAGGTAAGGTTCCTGGGTAGGATGGTGCTATGTCTATGTGAGTGTCTCAGTAGGTTCTTAAGTCGTTGAGCAATTCAGTCTTTATCTTTTCTGTCTTCATAGTAAAGAAGGAGGCAAATTCTTTGCAACTGGGTAGTGAGTCTGGGTTAGCTTTGGGGGCTGAGGTGTATCCTTTTATTGTGATTTGATTCTTGGCCTGGTCTAATTGGTTGCTGAAAATGTCTGCTTTTGAGCATCTAATCTTTCTGTAGTATGAGTTTCTTGTGGTTCTTAGGAGTGTGAGGTGTTCCGAAGAGGGAGTTGACCTCCATTGTCGTTCGATTAATCTTAGGAATCTTCTGTCCTCTTTGAGTCTACCGTCGTACCATGGTTTAGAGTTTTTTGTGGAGGATCTCTTTAATTGTAGGGGGGCGATTTTGTCTAGAACCAAGTTTATGGAATGGAAGTAGTGTTTGGTCAGATCTTGAACATCTGTTAGTCCTTCCGGCGGGAGCAAGATATTGGGTCTGAAGTTTGTGACTAGATCTACACCGACATTTTTTAGGTTTCTCTTCCATATTTTAGTTCTCGTGGGTTGGACAGAGAGTAATTTTACTGGCTCGTGGATGAGGAATGTGATTTGCGGTGGTCAGACTAGTCGCATGGGAGGATCGATTCAAGCTGAATGGATTCAGCCTTGGAGATGACTAAATCTAGTATTGAGCCTTTATCATGTGTGGGGCTGTTACAGATTTGGGTGAGGTTGAGGTCCGTGAGGAAAGCTTTGAGGCTATTGACCGCTGCGTCATTGACGTCATTCCAGTGGAGATTGAGGTCTCCGAGGAATATTTAAGTATTTTGTTGTCCAGCATATGTGCAAACAATATCCATGAGTTGCTCTATGAAGGTGAGATTATCTCCTGGGGGGTGGTAAAAAGTGTGCAGCGAGCATACTGGTTTGTTTTTGCTCGTGATATCTAGACAGAAGTATTCACAGGAGGATAAGGCAGGTGAATGGGATCAGATCACTGAGAGATTACATCGATGTATGCAAGCAATTCCACCCCCAGGGTTATACGTTCTATCTAGTCTGGTGATAACATGGTTGGGGGGAACTAATATATCGAGGATGGGTGTAGCTGACTCATTTAACCAGGTTTCGGTCAGTATTAGTAGATCCGGATCATGGTTGAGTATGAGGTCAGCTATATCGGTTGCATGTTTTGAGGCTAAGGTGAGCTTGGCTTGAGGTTGTGTGATGGGGACTCTTGTGAGATTGAAGTCAGCTATACCTCTTGCATTGTGTTTTGAAACTCTGTGAAAGTTGGAGGGGATGGTTTGGATTACGGAATGAATGGGCGGGTTATCTGAGTGTACTGTGTTGGGAGTGGGAGGCGGGAGATCATAGGAGCGGAGTATGGAGAGTATGTCTTTAGCTGATAAATGATTAATCATTCGGATCGGACGATTTGAGGCATTAGGATCCGGTACTGTATTCCAGATCATAGACTGTGGGCTTGATGGGTGTTCGCAGAGCTGATGGGTGGGTGTGGAGAGGTCACTGTGGAAGTTTATGTTAGCATCTTGTTGAAGCTAATTGACTTTGGGTTGGTGTAAAATCAAGTCGTGTAGAGTTTGGATGTCATCTTTGACTTGTTGTAGTGCTAGTAATATCTCGTAAGTCTGGGGTCAGATATGGGTGGTGGCTGGAGTAATACGTGGGGTATGGGTAGGGGAGGTGAGCTTAGGCCATGTGTGAGGACTAGGGTGGAAACGTGGTCAGGGTCGTTGTCATGAGGGCAGGTCGTGTGGATGTCCGGATGGGAGGGTGACGTGGGGGGGTGGAGTGGCAGGAGGTGATGGGGTGTGAGACTGGTGGATGTGAGGTGTGGTTGGGACGGTGTGGATGTGAGGTGTGGTTGGGACGGTGTGGATATTGTCGGTGCTAAGGATGGGGATGGGCTTAGGAGAGTGTAAATCCTCTCTGGTTGAGAGTAGTGGGAGTTTTAAAGGTGTTGGGGGTAGATTTGGAAATAGGCGAATGTACGTCATCTTCAGAGGTGTCTGTTGGGTCTGGTATAGGTGTGAATGCTGGTTTGGTCATAGGAGGGGAATGGCTAGAAGGGGAGTCAGGCTGAGAATTAGTAGGCGTACTGAGATTGGGATCAACTGGGAAGGGGGTATGTGATCTTGCTACTTTTTCCTTGATAAGCGGAAAGATGTTGTCTAAGAGGTTTAAGCTTTGTTCCGAGGATTGGATAAGGATGACCCATTATGATAAATGGTGATTGTTGCTGAGGCTTTGTAGAATGGGGAGGGGATGATGGAGATCATGAGTCCATGTGCTGTTTTTCTGGTGGAGGAGGTCGAGAGCATGGCGGGAAACACTTTTCTCCATTGGGCTCTTCGCTTGGTGTAAAAGATGAAGTCGTTAGATATGTAACGTTTGTTTGTAGACAGGTATGAATTTGAGATTAGGGTTTCGGGGTGTGATTTTAGCAGTTTATGTTTAAAGCATTTGGCTGTTTTTTTTGTAATGTTGGGGGGGTAATTAATGGTGTAAGTATGTGGTCCCAAGCGCTCCATTGTGTGACTGGAGCAGTTAGTGTGGGGAGAGCAGGGAATGAGTAGAGCGTGAGGAAGGGTGATAAAAGGTGAGAGGATGTGGAGTGGGGAGTGAGTGTGGGAATGGGGTGTGGCTGAGAGGAGGTTAAGGTGGGGATGAGGCGAGGTTGTGGACTTATTGTCAGGCTTGTCGGACGCGGGGGATGCGCGGAAGCCTAAAGAACTACAAAAATGGCTGACTCCCTCGTTTGACGCATGCGCGGGAGTCAGACGGAAAAAATAAAGGCGTTCCGATTTCTGCCGCCGACACTTCGCGTTCCAGCTTAGAATCGGGTTGCGTTGCCTCGCGTCACTCACCTGGTGCTTCGGAATTTTCCTCGCTGTGACGGCGTCGGTATTCCCTGTGGAGGCGTCTTCATCGTCGGATCCTGCTCCCAGAGTTCCCTCGCTCCTCTTCGGCCCTCGTCCTCGTTCTCCTTTTCTGCACGGCCAGTTTCCTGTAAAACAAAGAATCAAGGCAAGCTAAAGCTACGTTACTGTTATACAAAATAACAGCGTTTTGCGCTATATATTTTGAACCTTATATTTATATACTTATCTGATTGGTGTCCTGCGCCGTGGAGATCGACCCTCTCTTTTATTTCTTATTACCTCCTGAAAATAAGGAAAACACATATTATTTTTGGTTATTAAGAAGATTATCTTTCCTGGAGACAATACCGGGAGAAGATTGTTTTGGGCACCAAATATATATATATATAGCTAGGTGAGTTCTCACATTGCTTTTCAGTTCAATATTCCTGCATCACCCCAAGGCTTACATTTACTTACCTTAATGTTATTGCTCTCTAGATGTTTAAGCCCTCTCCCTCACCCCATTGAATATCATACATGGAAGAAGGGAATTAACCAGGTAGACATATATGTAAATGGAAAGATATAGTGTTTCACATAGAGAAAAAAAATATATATATATACTCACCTTTTCTTCTTCTATTCTTTTTAACAGACTTGCGTTTTGATTCACCACTCCTTCTTTACATTGGGGTGTGACGTGGGACCCTCTCCATTCCTTGTTTTCTTTCCCTTCTTCCCCAAGTTGCTATTGATACTTTGACATTGTTGGGTGAGATACGCACATTGGGGAAGTAGTGGACCATTCTTCATTGCGTGACATCCCTGCAGAAATGTGAGTACACAAGAGTTACTGGCAACCTGGACACTTATGCCTTTGATGGGGGAATTCTAGGAAGGGGGGTGGGAGTGGATAGATTGGTGAAGGGCATGAGATAAGGGGGGGCTGGAGTATGAGGGGTGAGGGCGTCTGGTCCAACAGCATTGATGGGGTGATATTCTGTGTGGGGGCGAGAACTGGCTCAGGTTTGCATGTAAGTCATGAGGCATGAGCAGTATAGTTGTAATAGCTCCAGGTAAGGAAGAAAAACTCTCACCTGCGTAATTGTGAAGTGAAGAGTTGGGAGGTTGGGTCTTCTAGGGGGCAGCTCATAGGGAGTAGGTCAGTTCAAGATGGCCGAACCATTTTCTGTGGAAGATAAGTCCTATCACACTTTCCATTAGTGTGATGTCATGGGGTGGAGTCTTGTTCAATTTGCCTAGTGTTGATTGGTATGGTCAGCCTTATCTCTTTGAAGAGTCTTTCAGAGTGAGACTCTTGATTATGACTTTCTAAGGCTCTTCCCTGAGTGGTCATATCTCCCGCATGTAAATTAAGCTGCCATTTTGTGGTGGGAGGATAGATAGTTGTAGTCTCCAGGATAAAGGAGAAACCCCGGGACTCAAAATGGCTTTCCTCCCTTGTACAGCCTCGATGGCCGGGAGTGGCAAAAATAAAGCAAGGTGAAAAAAAAAAACGAGCACAAACAAGTACAAAATAGTAGCGATCACGGTGTGCGGCATCGGCCAGGCGCTATTCGTGTAGCATGTGTTCTCCGCTGATTAGCTTCTCTTTTCTCATTATACAGAATAGATATTCTATTTAGTTTTACAAAATCCTGCAGGCCTAGATACCGCAACCGAAAAAAACCTTAGCTCTTTCTTTTGTCCCTGCATAGAGGAGAGTGCCTCTTCTACAGTGGTAGTTCATAGGACTGTGGTGGTCCTGGAATTGCAACTGCCTATACATTGGCACTAATAGCAATCGGTTAATGGAAATGTTACATCCCTGGCCTTCGACTTCAGAGCACTTGCTTGCATTCAATAACACAAGGACTGTGGCTTTGTCAAAGCCTTGTTACGGTTCTCCAGTAGTAGTAGTAAAAAATACTTTATTGCATTAATCATTTGATTACAGTTCTCCAGTAATCCACACGATGCCAGAACAGGCCTGGTTCTCGGAATCCTTTCTTTTTGAAACAACATCCTGCTCCTGTAATTCTTGTGGTCCAGGATTCTGCCAGCAAAGTGACCTGAATGATTTTCCTTCAGCTCCGTTTTGCAGCAAATCCAAGCGAATTGACACCCGAGCTAAAGTTGTATTCTCTGTAGCTTTGCTTATTGTGCTCTTTGGGATATAGTGTTTGAGAATTTGCTTGCTCGTCATGAAGGCTTCCCGAAGGTTGGAGAATGTGCCATGTATGTTTGAGAACTCCTCTGGACACTATGGACTGCTTCCATGCCATGGGCACCAGTGTAGTTCTGCTGGCTTCCCTGATGGACATGCCTTGTGATGGAGGCAGGCTCTTTGGTGATGAGTTGGAGTCTGTGCTAGATCACTTACGGACAGCAGGGTGACAGCTCCCATCCTAGGACTGCTTTCTCCTGCTTGTCAGTTTCTCCAGTGGTGCAGGACATTCTGGTTCCTTGCCTATAGTCAGATGCTGCTGTTGTAGCTCATTCATCAGTCTGTCTAGCCTTTTCGTTAATGAATGTGCATTGTTGGGGTCATGGGAAGAAACAAGGACAGCATTCCTCCTCCTACTGATCTGCGGAAGTGGCTGTCAAACAACTTTAGTTCCCTCATCCAGTGATTTGAGGTCGGTGGGGGGCAGAGTTAATTTTTATTTGCTATTTCTTTGGACCAATTGGTTCTTCAAATTGTTCAAGTTGGCTATATCCTTCATCTATTGTCTCCCTCTGCCCATCCTCTCAGTCATGACCCAGATTTTGTCAGAGCATGCTGCTATCCCGTCTACAATCTGCCAGCCTACGGTGCACAAGCTTCCCGTTACTTCCTGGTCCCCCCCGAAAGATGGGGGCTTGAGATCTATCTTGAAACTCTAGCTTCGGAACACCTTACTGTGGAAGGACAAGTTTAGAATGCTGATGTTGGCTCGTGTTCGGTCAGCTTCGACCCCTAGAGACTGGAGGGTTTCTCTGGATTATCAGGATGCATACTTTCATGTGTGGACCTGCAGTCCCCCATTCTTTATCTCTGGTTCATGGTTGGGGTGGAGCATTATCATTTCATTGTTACCTTACCTCTGCCCTGTGAGTGCTCACAAGGGTGAAGTTGGTGTTCACCCTTTATTTTTGAAGGTCAGAAATGCATTTCATGCATACCTCGTTGACTGCCTCCTGAAGGCACCACTACTGCAGTCTTTTGTGGTCTAGCACCACCTACAGCCCGTTCTAGGCTTTTCAGGCAATAAGCCATAATCCCACCTTCAGCCTAGACAGCAAATTCCCTTCATATGGTCCATCATTGACACAGTGGTTCAAAGAATCTTTCCAAGTCTGGGACATTCAGGCTATGATCCCAATGTTTTGTAGACCAGTCTTTGCTTTGGCCCAGATTGTTCTGAATCTTCTTGAGCTTGTGCATCCTGCTAGTGCCTAACTATTGACAGCACATGCAAGCTCTGCAGTGCATCCTTTGGCTTCAGTTGGTCTAGCACTCGAGATGCCTTTTGGATCATGCTCATATTTTGGACGAGGCAGCCCAAGTTCTTCAGTGGTGGGTAGCAGGCCAAACTGACATGCAACAGATTTTTTTTTAACCCCTATTGGATTCACACTTATGACAGTCGCATCTTCTCTGAGCTGGGGATGTCACCTGGATGATGTGGCGATCATAGGCCTCTGGCTTCCAATGGAGCAGCAGTGCCGCATTAATCTTTTGTAGCTGCGGACCATTCAGCTTCCACTCAAGGCTTTTTGTTCATGCCATGGCAGACAACACAACCATCATGTGATAGTGCAAAAAAGCAAAGTGGTGTGGGGGACATGCTCTGTCTGGAGGCTCTACATCTCTGGCGGCGGCTCTTCCGCATTCGATTTCCCTGATGGTAGCTAATGGGTGGCTCTCTCAGCATCAGAGCGTGCAAACTCAGCTGACATCATATTGCTGACCACAAGTGGCATCTGCATGCAGAGGTGGGACAGGGCATCCTTGCCCAGATGGGTATGCCAGTGATAGATCTGTGTGCAACCTCCAAGAATGCGCATTGGTGGGCCTGCTGTGCCCTGAAGTATTCTCTTTGAGGTTCTCAAAGAGACATGTTCCTCTTTTGGTGAGACTGCGGCCTCCTGTAAACATCCCCACCGCTGCCAATGATTGCATGGCTCCTGCGGATGGTCAGGACAGATTGTGTCTAGATTATTCTGATCATGCAGGCCTGGAGTTCCAACCTGCTGCATCTGAGTTTATGTGCTCCACTTCGACTGTCTGTTGACAGGATCTGCTGTCGAGTAGGCAGGGTTTTACATTCAAACCTTCACAGTCCACGTCTGGATACATGGAGACTGAGCAGAACCAGTTCAGTGTATTTGATTTGCTGCAGTATCTGTGCAGCCATGCACACCACATTGCTTCAGACTCAGAGTCCTTTCTACTGAAAGTGGTGTCGTCTTTCCCTCTGAGGCAGTCCGTCGCATTCCCAGCATTTTTCTGTCTGCTCTAACGAGTACCGTTTACACCAGTCAGATCCCAAACAGACCCTTAGTTTCCAAGATCGGAATAGGGAGAATAGTTTGGACGATCACCCTTTTGTTGTCTATGCTAGTGGGAAAAAAAGGAAGGCAGTCCACAAGACCTTGTCAAGATGGATTGTGCACTGTATCAAGATGTGCTACACTTTGACCAAGAAGGAGCCTACTGAGCGACTCCGGGCTCATCCCACCCGAGTCAAAGCTACCACTTCAGCTCTGGCCAGAAGAATTTCTGAGTTGGGCATCTGCCAGGTTGCAGCATGGGCATCCACACACACTTTCACCAGGCATCACTACCTTGACTCTTAGGTCTGTAGGGATGGAACAATTTGCTGCTCAGTTGTGCAGGACATCTGATTTAAACTTCGCTCCTCAGGTCATCCTCCTTTAGAGGAGGCACTGCTAGGGTATTGGTTCACAAGATATGGAATCTGTGGTTAGAACTATCCATGGGAAGAACAAGTACTTACTATTAGCATTGTGCTTTCTGGTGGATACTTGGTCTAAGCATGGGTTGCTCCCACCCACCCTCCTCCCTGTTGTGCGGAGTGGACTTTCTGTGTTAAAAGGTCCCAACTTAGATTTGCCACACTGCCTATCCTACTTTGTTAGTCACTCTGTGGATCAGGACACAGAAGATGTAATGATAAACCTATGTCAGCTCTCGGGGTGCTGCCTATATGTGGCTCTGTGATGTCCTGTCTGAAGTCGACACTGATTCTGGTGGTGTCACCTGCAAATGTACGTGAGCTATTACAAGTTTCTGTTTCCAGCCTCGTAGGATTCACAAGGTGAGGAGTCTGAGGTTAGGCAGAGGGAGTTGTTGGAAGCCTCATTAATGATACAAGGAATGCGAAAAGCCATTAAGGAACTTGCCAGGAGGATACCACCAAGAAGGAATGGGCACATGTTAGACGTTTATGCCTCATACGTAGACATATTGACACTCAAAAGTCTAAAACTACAGTTACTCTTAAAAAGGGTCAGTTACCGTCCACCTTTAAAAAGGATTAATAGCATGGGAGGGAAAGAAGACGATCTTTACTCAATATGTATTGCTTGGTAAGGTCCTTGCAAGTAGATTGAATCCAATGCTGCCATGTGATATATCCAGAGCAGACGGACTTTATAGTTCTCTTACTTCTCCAAATATTAGAAGGCTGTTCTATGTTTTGAATCAGACCCCAACAAACATAGGGAGGCTAGTGGTGGTGTTGATCAACCTGGAGAAGGCGTTCAACACTGTGCTATATGAAACAAGTCTTCCACAGGATACAACTGTGACAAAATGTGACTCATTGGCTCATGTAGTTATAGATGGCCATTGTAGGAAAGTAGGATCTGCTTTTATGGTTACCCCCACTTTTTGCCTGGTGCTATGCTATTTCTGACTAGTCTGACTGGGATCCTGCTAATCAGGAACCCAATCTCTGTGCTTTCTCCGCTAAATTGGTATGGTAACTACTTCGGTACATCCCAGATTGGACACTGGTGTACCCTTGTCAGTCCCTAGTATATGGTACTGAGGTACCCAGGGCATAGGTACACCATAGGTCCCCTATGAGCTGAAGCATGCATTATGCCACCCATGAGGGGCCACTCAAACTGTAACTACAGGCCTGCCATTGCAGCCTGTGTAAGCTGGTGCTAGCACCACTTACGAAAGATATAGATTTACGTATATCTAAGGCCATTGCATTTAAAACCTATAAGCCACCCCTAAAGCAGGTCTTTCAATCCTGAAGGCAGGGTGCTCGCTTCTAAGTGTGAGGGTGCCCCCTGCATGAGCAGGACACCCCTACAGCCCCTGTAGTCCATTCTCCCGGGCGGTAAGTGCATCAGCCATTATGATACATAGAGTGGCCATGCTTCATTACGTGATGACCATCTCTAAACTGGCTGTAACGAACCCTATCATGTTTAGTATAAAAAAAATTTGAATCATACCCCCACACCATAAACGGTGTGGGAGGTATGATTCTATGCCCTGTAAAGCTCTTCCGGGAAACCCTCAGTGCTCCCGATACCAGTCTTGTAGACCCGGATTGATGCTGCCGACCAGAGACACGATTCTGCCCTCCTGCTGCTGAGCCAAGCTCAAGCAGGGGAAGGCTGAACAATAGGTATTCTGTTGCAGGGAGATGGGACCTCCTCTCAGACAGGGTTTAGTGTATTGGGGCTAGGTGGGAGCGCTTGCTAGCGCCACTCAGTCTGCTTGAAGGGCACATTTGGTGCCCTTCTTGCATAATCCAGTTCAAACCAGCTCACGGAGCCATTGGCTCCAGCTCTGGCGCAAAACTGGACAAGGACATGGGAGTATCCTCCCTATTGTCCGATCTCTCTCCTGGAAGGGAACCCTGAATCGTCCCAACCCTTTCCTTAGGGAACTTAAGGGCTTACCTGAGGGTGGGTCCCTAGATTCGTCGAGGGACAAGATTCATTTCGAGACACCGCTTCTACATTGACTGTCTGGGCACTCTGGAATTCGCTCTGGGCATCAAGGCTGCAACTTGGAAGACTCCTGCTGCCCCTGATCTTGTCGCCCTGATCATCTGCTGCAACGTCCGTGCCTGTGCTCCATACAGGAACCTTCCAAAGCCTGTGTGCATCCAGGACACCTGAAGGACTCTTCATTGAAGTGAAGTAGTCACTTTCCTGTGTCTGCAGGCACCACAACTAAGCTTACTGGTCTGCTGATCCTGAACTCCCACAGATTCCGAAAAGGCTCAGCAACATAGGTGGTAAATCTTTACATCCCTCTAGGCCTGCCCTGTTATCTCATCAAGTTTGAGGCAAGTATCCCTCGTCGGAGCCGCAGGAACCGAACAACTGCGCACGGTATCGACTTGCAGTTGCAAAGGCTTGTTGGCTTCCTTCCACCAAGATCTTCGGGCTCCAAGTAGCCCCGACCTTAAGCATCTCCTGTGACCAAGATCTTCATCCTCACCGCATCTCTCACATCGTGGCTTTTGGTGCATCTTGGGCAACCTGCTCGAGATCCTCTCGCGACTCCAGTGCCTCCGGCCTGTTGGTCCTCTTGAGGGTCATCTCTGAATTCTGCAGGCTCCCCTGATTGCTTGGGTCTGCCCTGACTCCGCTGCTTGTGGTGAGTCACCTGGACCTTGCTGGACCCTACACTGTACCTTCTTCACTTTTTGCGTTGGTTGCAGTTGCCAACGCTTGTTGACGTTCACAATGCTCACCGCCCCCTAACTCACGACATCCGACGTGGAACAGCTCGTGCACGGCTCCTGGTCTTCCACAGCCTTGCCTGGTTTGCACAGCTGCAGTTTCAAGGTCACTGTCAGCTCTCCTGCAACACTTGACATCGGTGGGCATTTGTCTTCCTTCTTCCTGGTCAACTCCTGAGTGGCATAGACTCTGCCCCCTCTGCTTACAGATACTTCTAAACTTGAATCTGCCTTTGGGTTCCACTGGACACTTTCAACTTTCCCACTAGCGGCATCTTCCTGAAGTTCTCCATTGAGATAGACAGTGGTTTCCGACGCCACTTCACACCTAAGCACCCGGCTTCCCTGGTGTAGGTATCCTAGTTCTTAGGGTATCCACTAGTGGGATCTCTCTCCAACCTTCTGTCTTCCACAAGGTTTCTTCAGGGTCCACTGGGAAAGGTCCTTCTTCTTTAAAATTGCAACCGGGACTTACCCATTGACTTGCATTGATCCCATGGTCATGTTCCTACTCTGTCCACAGCCTCCGTGGGGCTCCTGGTTACTTACCTGGGGTGGTTCCTTGGGTCTCCAGCACTTCTACGTCTACTGGGTATAGTCTTGACTCGAGTCGTGGTTTGCATACCACTATTTTAGTATATGGTTTGATCTGGTGACCACTGTGTATATGTGCTTCTTACCTGTTTCTATTGAAAAGTATTGTGTGCATTGCGTATATCCCCGGCAAGTAGATATTTGTATGTGTTAGTGAGTGTCTTATAATAAATACATATTTTTATAAATACACTGTGTAGTTCTTTTTCACTTAATCTATATCAATAAGATTATGTTCTGGTAAAACAAGCTGCTTTGCACTCCTTCTGGACTAAGGCTGCTTTCCACAGCTACCCCGTAGAGAGCTTTGTGAGGTTGTCTAAGATCACTAAAATCACCATAAGGGTTGTATGGATTGGTGCAAGGTGCCCACTTACATAAGTGTACAGCTTATACCGAGCAAGCTTCTAACAACCATATTTACTAAATGTTCATGAAACACAGAGGACACACCCAGGGGACCACTAACTTACACACCTACCCAAGTGCCTGGATACCCTCTCAGGTTATTAGTGCACTATACAAATCAATTTGACATAATAGAGAAGCAAACAAAATTGCTTTGCTGCAGTGCATGAAAGAGAGAGCCGAACAACTCGGTGTCTACAATGATATGACACTCTTAGGCTCTCTACCTGCACTGGCACACTTGAGGCTGCCTAGAACCAATGCAGCCTCCTTTTCACAATGGTACAAGAATGCCTGTGCTGTGGCAGCATTGTGTTTTTTGCAGGACAGTATGCAATCCTAAGAGGCAATTTCCGCCTCCTGTGCATGATGCAAGCTGCATCACGGATAGAAAGAGGAGTTAACAAGGAGAAATAGGCATACTTCTCATTACACCGTTACCGGGGTGGCCTAACATTTTGGCGCAATCCCAAATTTACTGATATCAGTTGATGTGGAATTGCTGAAAATTCAATGGTTGGATGCATTGGAACACCCATGCTCCTCCAATGGAACACCTACCTCTACCAAATGTAACGCAACACAAGCCGCTGTGTTGCATTACATTTGTTTAAGTTACACAATGCGTCTGTTAGACCGAGCGGTTTCGGGCTGGCAAAGATGCATCAATATTTAGTGAAGCCAAAACCCTACCCCTTCGAATACAGGTGCCAATTCTACCCCCACCTAACCATCACAGAAAGGCCGCTTAGAATCAAAGGTCCGCAGTTTCCTGTGAACCCCTCGTTTATGGCCATCTGCCAGGAATGCACAAGTGTGGCTGCTAGCCAAACAGAGCCAGGATGTGACAGAATACATCCTGGGGCGGCTTCCTGGGAGCTTGTTCCCAGCCTTCCCTTATCAAACTGAGAGTTCCCCTGACACGGTGCCCATACAGAAGCTCAAATAGGCTGAAGCTAACCCCCTTCTGCAAAACTTCCTTGTAGTCAAACAAAAGATGGCAAGAGGACGTCCCACTTATACCTCATAGGGTCTGAAAGACGCATGATCATGCCCTTCAGGGTTCAGTTGAACCTCTCAACCAACCCATTGGTTTAGGGATGGTAGGGTGTTGACAACTTTTAGGTCTCCTCACACTCCTTCCACATGGCCTTGTGCGACGACATGAAGTAGATCGACCGGTCAGAGATCACCTCCTTGGGGAAACCCACGTGGGTAAAGATCCCCAACTGTGCCTTGGCCACCGCTAGCACTGTCACCGTCCTCAGGAGGACCTCTTCTGGATATATTGGGAAGCATGGTCCGCCAAGACCAGGATGAACCTGTTGCCCATGGCTATCTTGGGATCCAGAGGCCCCACAATGTTGATGGCCATCCTCTCAAAAGGGGTGCCCGCGACAGGAAAATGTTTCAGGGTGGCCTTGCACCTCCTTTTCCTCTCGCTGCTTGTAAGGCAGGTCGGCCTCTACCGACAGAATGTGTCTGAGGCCTTCCTTATCTGGGGCCAATAGAAGAGGGCGGCAAGCCTATTAAAGGTCTTTCCCTGCCCCCAAAGGACCTGCCAGCGTCACATCAGGAGCCAAACCCAACAGGAAGGCTCTGAAACACTGTGGTACCACCAACACTCGGGTGGACCCCGGTTCAGTAACCTTAGACTCACTATACAGGAGACTATTCTCCCAATAAATTCAGTGAGTTCCAGAGGTGTCACCAGCTGCCTGAGCCTCAGTCTGCTACAGAAGGCCCACAAGAGTAGGGCACTCTTTCTACGCCATGCAATACTCCTCCCTGGCGGGACCTCTGTCTTGCTACCTATTGGTCAGCTCAGGCAGGTTCCCCAGCTCGGCCACATATTCCCTTGTAGGTACCCTCAGGGTCTGCCTCCTCCCATCCCACTCAGGGGAGGGCTCCCCACGCCACTTGACTATTTTCTTCCTGGCAGGGACCTGAGTCACTATTTCAGGCTCAGGGTCCTTCTGACCATCCTCCCGTGCCGCACTTTACCATGTGAGCAGGCACGCCCACTCAGGCAGTCCCAACATACCCAAGTACGACCAGAGCGCCACCTCCCTCCAGGAGGTATGTTCAAGGCCACTGCCAAGCAGACAGTTCATAGGCATGGACAGGCTCACGGCTATCTCAAGGTACTGGAGATGCCCCACTCAAAGGGGACCTGTGGCACTAGACAGTGGCTCTCACTGTTGTCAGCTGCAACCTCTTGGTGAACCAATTTAGGAACAACGTGATCTGCAGACACCAGATGACCCCTGACGGTCTTCATACTAGTATGTAAATCAAGGGGAGGGAGAAAGAAGGAGTTGCGACCCACTCAGCTTCTTTAACAAATATCTAGATATCAAAAGAGAGTGGATCACTGGTCCTGAAAGAACCAAAGTTAGCATCAACAGTTAATAAACTGTTAAGAAACCCTCATGCACGTTTATCGCAAGGTGGTATTGTAGCGGTATGTTCGATTATCCGCTTTGCTTAACAACGTGACAGCATCATCATTGGGTTACTGTGTGCTTCCTCCACCCGGAGGTTCTTGCCTCTGGTTTTTTCAGTAGTGATCATAAAAAGTGTGTGATAAAGAAATCCCAGTGAGTGTAGGTTAAAAAACTCGTAAAACCAGTCAATAATTTTAATAGAACTGGGTTCGGGTTTGATTAAAAATGATTTACGTGCAAAGTCAGACACTTTAGGGTCTGGTGCACTCAGTGAAAATATTCAAAAAAATGGTCAAAGCAGACAGTTCATAGGCATGGACAGGCTCACGGCTATCTCAAGGTACTGGAGATGCCCCACTCAAAGGGGACCTGTGGCACTAGACAGTGGCTCTCACTGTTGTCAGCTGCAACCTCTTGGTGAACCAATTTAGGAACAACGTGATCTGCAGACACCAGATGACCCCTGACGGTCTTCATACTAGCTCCGGGGTCCCCCTGAGCTTGCACCCTACGTCCGTTAATGGTCACCCACTGCCTGTACTTCCTAGTATTATCAGGCACAAGGGTCCTCTGGACCAATTCATTGTCACCCAAAGATACTAGGGTTATCTCTGATGGTTCCCCACCACCATCTGGGATAATCTCTTCTCAAAGAGCAACCCCCACCAGTATATGTGCACCGGTGGGGGACAGAGCTCGCTAAGGGCACTTGGGATCCCCCTGATAGTGCCCTTCTTGCTGATGAGCATAGCACCGGTCTATGTTATCGCCCACTCCAAAATCAGGCATCAGCCTCTTAGGTATGTGAACTCGTTTATGCAAAGACACAGATGAAATGTGCCCTAATGGCTTTTACGTCCAGTTCTCCAAGGCTCAACTCCTGATACAACATAATTTTCTTTTCCTTCATCTCCCCTTGGCCTTCTCACTTTCCCACCTAAGTTTGGCCAGCTCCAACTGGAGCTTCCTTTCCTCCTGCCGGTCCTCCACCTCCTCTGGGGACAGACTCCTAGAGGAGCCACTACTGCCTGACCTGGAGTTTACTACACTCCCCTCTGGCAGTTCCAGCTCCTCAGTATCCACTACCTCACCCTCCCTGGGCTCCTAAGCTGTAGATCTGGCCTACAGCTTGGCACTAAAATGCCTTTTGCTGCTCCTCCTTCCTACTGAGGTGGTTGAAAGAACATTTCAGGCCTCCGCTGGTTCCCCCAACTTAGACATGACTGTTGTGAACACTGAAAGGTTTCCAAACTAGAACGGCCACACAGAAAGAAGCCCCAAGGTAAGAAAACTATGTTGTACACCGGAGTCGTAGCAAACCATTGTGTTGATAGGGTTTGTGCCAACCCACGTCCTATCCCGCCACTGCCACCAAATTCAAGACCCAGTGGTATCGGGCTGGCTAAGATGCATCAAAGCCAATCAAAATCCACTGTTTCAAATAGGATGAGTATGATAACCTTGTCCGATAACCTATGCTCACCCTTTAATAGCTTGGCACCGAGCAGTCAGGCTTATTCTCAGGGCTCGAGTGTAAAGTAGTGGCACAACACTTCCCCTTGCAACACACTGCGTACACTACAAAAATACTCCACAGCGTATGAATAGAAACACTTCTCTTTGTATTACATACACACACTGAAATCAAAATGAGATGCACATTGTATATACTCTACAGTTACATGCAATTGTTAACTTCTCTATTGAACTCAAAATGAAACACATTGTATATACACTTTACAGTTATAGGCAAGTTGAACTTTCCCATTAGCAGAAAGGTTAAACAGTCACAATTCTCTGACTACGCCTTGTTACCCAGCCCCTCAGTCTTCAAATACACCAGTCACCAATGCATATTGCCCCAGCTGGCGCCCTGTTGACTAAACAGCCAGAACCATCTAACATGGAAAGAAACAGTTATTTAGTTTCATTCATCCGGATTAGTTAGACCTCCAGGCGCATGATGGCACCTGCATGAGTGTGGGAACTAATATTCCCCCCCTCCCCTTAGGAAAATGGTTGTGACCCAGAAAGCTGGCGCCCTGCCAAGTCTGGAGACATGCTTTCCCCTCAAGCGGAATTGTGACCTGCCGTAGACACCCGAAAGTCAGATGCAGATGCCCACAAGGCACACAAAACCCTTCGATCTCTTAACTGTGTTTTTCAAAACCAAGCACCCTGTGGCATGGGTCCAGGGAGAAGGGAGCCAACGACCTTGCACAGAGGCCACGATGTCAGATACTGTTGTACTCCCTGTAGGAAGGTGGATATCTGACTATGGTTACCCCCAACTTTTTGCCTAGTGTCTAGCTGGTTTTTCGACTTAGTTGGCCTGAGATCCTGCCATTCAGGGTCTCAGGCTGTCTGCTCTCTCTTTAAAATGGACTCCATGTACCCTAGGTACATAACCAATTGGTAAGGATCACCTTATTGGACCCTGTACAGTGTACCCTAGGTACCCAGGGCATAGGTGTACCCTAGGCCTCCCAGGGGCTGCAGCATGTATTATGCCACCCCTGGTCTGGCCTTCCAATCAGACACAACTGGCTGATCACTCAGCTGGGGCAAGGTCGTGTAATCACCCCTTGCTTAGATATAGTATGCCTATATCTACCCTTATATATAGACACATGTGTACCTATCAGTCACTCCTATGGCAGGCCTTAACAATCCTGGAGGCAGAGTGCTTGGTAACATGTGAGATGGTGCTCTAGCATGAGCTGAGCCTGTCTGCAGCTTTCGGAACCATGTCCTTATAGCTGTTCTATGATATAGCCTACCATATACTCTTAAAGTGCCTTATAATCTTAAACGGTTATGGTAACTATGGTTTGGCTTTATCAAAACATGTTGTGTAAGGTGTCTAACACTTTGGAATAATACCCCCATACCATTTCTGGTGATGAGGATATTATTCCTCCCTTCTAGAGGGAGAGACATGTTAAAATCATACTTCACTGTTAGCCTCTGACCAAAGCCTCAGCATCACAAAATGGATGCTGCTGCCACAGACACGAGTCTGACCCCCTGCTGCTGGGAGTGATCCTGGCAAGGGAGGCTTGGACAATAGGTTTCCTGCTTGGGGAGGTGCTAGCACCTCCCCAGACAGACTTTAGTGTATTGGGGCAGGGAGGGCTGAAAGGAATGAGACATGCCTGGGGCACACAAGGTGTTCCTTGCATAGTCCAGTTCAAACCGGCGCTGGGGCACTCCAGCCCCAGCTCTGGCGCGAAACTGGACAAAGGGAAGTGGGTGTAACCACCCCCTCCCAGGTCCCACCCATAAGGCGTGACCTAGCAGGTATCCCAGCCCCCCAGATTAGTATAAGAGTGGGAGTTGGGCCTCAAGACTTTAGATTATCCTGAACCTGCAAACTTGAACAGAAACTCTGGACCTTCGACATTCGACGAAAGAAGAAGACTGAAGAATCTCCCTTGTGGCCAAGGAGTGGCTACCCTGTGCAAACAGGCACCATCAAGAGACTACCCTTTGCTTTGCCCACGTTCTACGAGGAACCGACTGCAGAGCCCGACCAGAGCCTTGACTTCCAGACTTCTCCGACCCTGATCCACATCCACAGCAGAGCTGAGATCCGTGGAGGCGACGAGCGACGTGGGACCGGCTACCTGGGAAAAGTGGCTAGTAACTTCAAGCGCAGCTTCTGAGGCACCCTCGAAGTTGTGCACTGGGGATTGAGAAGCCCCAACCCCAAGCATCATCTGCACCGAAGATCAGCCCCCCACACTCCACGAGTCCTGCGTGGGGCCCTTCTGCATTTTCCTGCTTGCCGCGTCTGTCCGGTTGCTTGCCCGCTGGCTAGTGGCCTTTGTGACGAAGCACCCTGAAATCTTCTGCGCTGGTTTGGCTCCTCCAGACTGGCTCCCGCTTCTCTGCAAAGAAGAAGCACCCCAGACCTTCCTGGTCTGCACCAGAAGCAAGTCCTCCGTTCTTCGTGGGTTCCGCTTGCCAAGGCTTGGTGAGTCCTAGTCCAACTTCGACGCCGCCGACAGCAAGAGCCTTTGTGGGACAGCTCGCCTCCTGGTCCTGGTCGTCCTCGACGCTTCCTGGTCCTCCTGGCTGCAGCGACAAGCTTCACCTTCACCTGCAATCTCCACGACATCGCCTGGTTCCTTCCTGGTTCCACGTGGTCACTGACTAGTGACCTTGACTCTGTCCCTTCTGCTTGCAGGTCTCCTCTCTTCTTGATCCCAGCCTTGGGATCCACCGGACACTCTTCACTGACTGCCTGTCAGCATCTTTCTTCAGGCATCCATAGGAGTCGACGACGAAAACCGACGCAACTTCACCCCTATGCACCCGCAGCCTGTGGGCTAGGTAACTTGGGTACTCCGGTGCTCATCAGGATAGTGACTATCCTAGTGTCTAGTTTTCCAGTCTCGACTTCCTAGCTACTCCGCAAGTGTCCTAAATCTATCGTTTTCTAAACTGTACTATTGCTAGTGACTTTTACGCATTACGCGTGAGTGTTTCCACTCTGCACACGAATCCCGTGGGCCTCCCACTTCCTAACTAACGCTAGTGTAGTGTAGCCCCAGCGATTCCCTAGGCCTAGGCCTATTCTATTTCCGTGACAGTGGTCCTTATACCACTTACTTAGTATATGGTTTGCGTGGCCCCTAGGGCCTAACTGTATTACTTACCTGTGTGACTTAATGTATGCTTAAATAAGACTGTGTTGTACTTACCTCTAATCTCATAAAGAGTGCTGAGGGTTTGACTAGAATAAATACACTTTATTTTATATATATATCTGTTGTGGTGTCCTTTCATTTGGTATTCAAGGGATTATATATGGTATCACAGCTGGCTTCACATGCCATTCAGAGTTTAGCCTAAGACTGCTCTTGTCCATGCTACCACTAGGATAGCTGGTCTATAAGGTTGACTTTACAACCAATCACCATAACGGTATTTGGACTGATATAAGGTGTACACTAGAACTAGTGACATCATACATCAGGCCAACTTCTCACACTCCCGATCTGGAGTCCGAAGACAGTCTCAGGTTCCTCCAACACCCCTCAGACACCACATGCTCTGGAGTGCAATTCAGCACAGGTCCCCTGGTTGCAAGCACGGGTCCTTCGGACTCTGCCAGCTTCCCCCACACGCCTCAAAATCCTCACATCCCAGCACCTCAGATGGCTGCAGATCTTGCGCACACACTCCTCTTGCACAGCGAGATGATGGTGTATGTCAGGATGGTCCTTGTCCCAACCACGATCACTTCCACCTGTCTCCGCCGCACCCAGTGCGGTCCTTACGATCTTGTAGAAATAGTGAGATTCTTTGTGTCCCTGGGTTCACTGGCCCTTGGAGAGTACTTCAAGACCCTGGCCATGATAGTTGGCACTTAGTTGCAGGCCAGCAAATCCATCAAGTGATAGTCCCCTTCTTGGAAAACGACAAGCTACCACAAGTCTGCGGATAGTCCAGTTGCAGCCCCTCCTGCCCTAATGAATCCTCATGTTGATATCCCAGTATTTTACCAGTGTAGTAAGGTTCCAAATCTAAAAGTGTCTACTTTCGGGAGGCCGAAGACCCATTAGCTATACCCACCATGGCCTTTGAAGATACGATCAGTTCAAGAGGTCACCTTTTGAAATGCACAGGCCCTCTCTAAGTTAAGTCCTGCCTGCCGTTCTACCCCCGGAAGGTTTGATCACAATCTTTAGTGGGGCCAAGACCCTGACCCTTGGAATGCAGGTGCCAATTCAACCCCCACCTAACCGTCCCAGAAAGGTCTCATAGAGTCAGAGGTCCACAGTTTCCCATGAACCCCTTGTTTATGGCCCTCTATCAGGAATGCACAGATATGGCTGCCCCCGGCACCCAGTTGTGAATTAGGAGACAGGCCGCCCGGCAGACAGAGCCCGAGTATCCAAATGCTCACTTTCCCAAAGTAATAATTGCAGCACCATAATGTTGAAGCCCAGAAGATTCACCATTATGAACACATCCATACCAAACACCATACTATTTCTATTCTGCCCATAGGAAATAATGCCTGACGGCCTTTCCCCACACCCCCCCACCCTGCTAATCCAAGGCGAGAAGCAGGCCCCATTGTACTGAACACACCATCTGGTGTCATTCATGACTCTTGCAGGTGACAATACACACACCTGCCAACACTCTTCCCAACACTGCACCCTGTCACCAAGGAGAACTCTGATTTAGCAGGTGACATGCAGAACCTTGGCACATAGCTTTATAAATGCCAATCTGAGTAACCGTAACCCATGCACACAGGTCCTACCAGGGCAAATCTGTGGCACATTCGATGTGCTACCTCCGTTGTTATTGTTAATTTTGATTTGTAGAGTGCTTAATACCAACAGGTCTCTAAGCGCTTCAAGAAGAGCAACGTCAGTTCCAGGGAGAGTAGAGTACATTTAGGCCCAGGCTTCTTTTTTTTCTGAAAGGGAGAAGGCAGCTTTTCGCGCGGAGCTGGCCCGGCAGCCTGTTCCAAAGTGAGGGTATGAGGACGGAGAAAGCTCGGCCCCCTTTGGAGGCGTAATTGAATCGTATGAATTTTAAAAGGCCCTCCGTGGAGGACATTAGCGAGCGGCCTGGAGCGTATTTCTCAAGTCGTTGTTTGATGTAGATTGGTGCCTGGCCGTAAAGTGCCTTATTTGTGATGCAGAGGCCCTTCAATTTGGCCCTCTGCTTTATGGGTAGCCAATGGAGTTGTTGCAGTAGGGGTGATGCCTGCATGCGCCTAGGTAGTTTGAAGATTAGCCTGGCGGCATCATTCATCACTATCTGGAGTTTGCCCACCAGTGAGTCTGGTAATCCGATGTAGAGCGAGTTGCCATAGTCCAGGTGCGCCAGGATCAGGGCGGCTACGCCTGTCCTCATGGTTGAAAAGGAGAGGATGGGGGAGAGTCTCCTCAATAGCCTGAGTAGGCCCACGCAAGTTCCAAACACAGTGGAAACTTGATTGGCCAATGAGAGTTTGGCGTCCACTTTTATTCCCAAACTTTTTACCACTGGAGCTGGGGCTGGAGCATCACCCAGCTCATGAGGCCAGTAGAGGGAGTTCCAAGGGTTGTGATCATTGGTCATGGCCAGGATCTCCGTTTTGTCCGTATTAATCTTAAGTGAGTTGGCCGTCATCCATTGAACCGTGAATCGCAGAACATCTTTCGCCAGGGAGTGGGCCTGTGAGGTGTTTTCTATTTGCAGAATGATTTGTGTGTCGTCCACATAATTGAATAGTTGGCAGTCCATTACTGCGCGTACATTTATCAGAGGTCTGAGATATATGTTAAATAGGAGGGGAGAGAGAGCCGACACCTGTGGGACTCCACAGGGAATAGGCCCCCTCTCTGAGACCCAGTCGCCCATCTGGATTCTCAGGGTGCGGCTGGTCAGGAATGAAGTAAACCATTGGAGGATAGGCCCACCAATCCTGATATTTCTTAATCTTTTCAGGAGTAGGGCGTGGTTGACCATGTCGAACGCTGCCGACAGGTCTAGGAGGACTAGGACACATGGCTTCTTGTTGTCAGCTGTCACCCTGATATCATCGAGTACTGATAGCATCACCAATTCTGTGCTATGGTGCGCTCAGAAACCAGCCTGCCTGTCCCCCAGGAGATGGTGGTCCTCCATGAACCTGGATAGAGTCTGAAGGACATATTGTTCTATGATTTTGGCCAGAAATGGAAGTTGGGAAATGGGTCTGTTGTTTTTCATATTGGAAGTATCCACGCCTGTCTTCTTGAGCAGGGGGATTATTCTGGCTTCCTTAAAATAGCTTGGCACCTTCCCAGTCTCCAGAGAGAGGTTCAACAAGGCGAGGATATCTCCCTCAATCTCTGGGAGAGCTAACTTAAAAATCCTCAGGGGCAGGGATCAGTGGGCGAGCCAGATTTGATTTTTGCAGCAATACGTCGGAAAGTCTCAAAGTCGAGAGTTTGGAAGGAAGAGAGCAACTCTACTCTCTTTCCCTGGGTTACCTCCTCTTCATTGAGGGATTGCTTAAATGGGGATTTGTCGATCTCAGTCAGGATGTCTTGTATTTTATCAGAGAAGTATGATAAAAATTGATCAATGGATGGCACAACCAGTGTGGCAGGTCCATGGAGGCTCATTTGAGATACATGCACCTGGTATAGGTCTTACCCCATGCCAAGGGACTGACACCTAACTCAAATCAGCCAATCATATATACACTGATCCAGAGTATGTATATTACCAGCACAGCGCTTTGACACTGCATGGCAGTGCCAAATGCGCTCAAGTCCTAATGACCAAATTTAATGTGGACACAATTTATAAAACAAAATAAAAGCTCTTTGTTTCTTTAGACAGATGGAAATGGATTAGATAGTAAAGTATGGAAGGAAAAAGACAAAAGTGTGTCTCTTATTTCACAAGTTGTTTATTAAGGATAGAAGGTTTGTATTTTTATCATTGTATGTTGGGCGAATTTAATGCAAACGAACTAAAATTATAAACATTACAATGATGTATTTCTGTTTTTGTAAAAGAGGTCCTCATTGTAGTATAATAGCCCCCATTTTAATCAGATGGTATTTTGTCTCTGCGCACTGGGGCAGTGCTAACCAGGCACCAGTGCATGTACTGTGATCCTTGAAACACGTTGAAATTGACTATACACCGGACTGCATTATTTAACTTACCTATTCCTCGTACAGGGTATAAAAGTGACCCAGGGCCTCTGTGTTAAATGTGTTTAGTGCACATCAGCACACAATGTGCTGCCCTCTAAAGTGGCAATGCAAAGAAAGTCTCCAGGCCTGCCCCTGCAGACTGTGGGCAGTTTTAAAACTCACAATTCAACTTGGCAAAATAAACCCTTTGTCAGGCCTAAATGTTCTTGTTCGATACTTATAAGTCACCCCCTAAGGCAGGCCCCAAATGCTCATAGGGCATGGTGCATGATATTAAAAAAGTAGGACATGTTTATTTTATCTTGAATCTGTCCTGTCAGTTAAACCTCAGAAGTCATTATTCACTATGGTAAAATTGATTCTCTCATGAGGAAGCACTTGGCTACATTATAACCTACTATAATGCCTTACCACAGCTTGGAAGTAGCTAAAAAAAGTATTCAAGGGCTCATTTTGATAGTAATTTAAAACCCAACTGAATGTAATGTTCAAGTCAGATTTTATATTACTATTTTGTAAATTACACTTTTAGAAAGTTGTTATGTTCCTGCCTTAGCACTACGTGCTTTTTGGCCAGTGTTCACTGCTACCCAGGAGCTGAATGGCTCCCTGATTAGGTGAAGTGACTCCCAGAGCTGAGACAAAGGGAGAGAGGTTAGCCTTCCTCTGACAGGATGGCCATCCGGGCTGTCCAAGGAACCTCATTAACTTCAAAGGATGCACACATACCCTGTCAATGGCAGGTGTAGCTCACTCCTGGTCTGCCCCATCTATTGTGCTGCTAGCAAGCCAGGCACCACTCTCAGTGGGAGAGGAGCTGCCCCTGAACAGGTTTTGAGTGACCATTTGGGAGTATTTCATCATGTCCCTGGCCTGCCTCTAGGGTAAACACAGAAGTTCTGCAAGGAAGGAAGGAAAGGTTCTGCCTTCTTGATTTTAGATAGAGAAGGACACTGTACATTAGTTTGCAGTAAAGTGCGCAGGAAGTACTGCAAATGTTGTTAGGGTCACCCCAGGGAACTTCTGCCCTATTGGTTAGGGATTAGCCAGGAGTATCCCAAACACACAGGCTGGCACTGGCCATACATTTTGCACCCGCAGTCTCCTCCTCAGAACCCTGCTGGACCGATGGAAGACAGTAGAAGGACTGCACCTGCTCTTGGGACCTGGGAGGAGAACCCTAAGGGCTGGAACTGCTCCCAATTGTACCCAGGACCAAGAAGTGAACTTCAAGGGTTGGTTGGCTGACCTGTTAAGAACAGGAACACAAAATCAGCAAAAGCCTTCTTTCCTGAATAGCCCAGTTGACCAATTCCAACTCAACCTCCCCTCGACCCCGCTCATGACTTCTGCGTGAGTGAGTCCTGACTTCCATGTGCTGTTCCAGAGGTCCCGGAACCCTTGGCTGGTGTTTGAATGTACTCCTCCTGCCCAAGTTGTAAAAGCAGGATTTAGAACGTTTTTGGCAACTTTTTCTCTAAAGAACTGGTGGGAAACCGGGACTGCTGTGGAGTCAAAGTCGTTGACATCGAATTGGTGGTTGGATACAACTTGCTAGTTTGCCCCACTGAAGGAGATCTGACTTCTAGAAAAGTTTCTAAATTAAAACTTAGAGGGCTTCACCAAGAGCAAATCTGATCCAAAGCTGATCAACGTCGAAACTTTTCTGGGCACGGCCGCCGGATTTTGCCTGCTCGGAGCGCTCCTGCCTTTGTCAACGACCGCACGGGGGCCCAGCGCTTCAGCAACACATCGTCCTTGAACCCTAACTCAGATCCAGCTTACAGCTTGCCCCGCCTATGACGCAACAATGACTAACTTTTCTCCAGAAAAATGTCTAAATCCTAAGGTAACTCTTTTACGAGAGCTACCTGGGCTTTGTATACTACCCATATTCCATCACGGCTGCCCTCAAACCTCACCCTTGTGCCGGTCTAGCACTTTTGTGCTTTTTGGTGCTAAAATTGAATTCAAACTTTAATAATTCAAATCACTTGTTTCCTTTATTCCCTTATTGTAGTTTTGTTATTTTGTTCATTAAAATATTCACAATTTTTTTTTACGGAGTAGTAATTTTATGGTGTTTTTACTTTTTAACTGCTTTGGCACTTATAAATGCTTAACAGATTTTCTTAAATTAAGCCAGTCAGCTCTGTGCCATAGCTACAAGGGGTTGAGCTCCAGTTTAAATTACTGAAACCATTAGTGGACCCAACAAGAATAGTGACTTTATTACTTGTGGTGGACTACCATCCACCCCAATAAATATTCACATTTTTCACAATATTTGTTTAATTGTTAAAATTTCAATAAAACATATTTTTTTTTAAAACATGGACCAGGAAGTAGTGCAGTTGACAGCTGTAGTGTGGCATGTTTCCCAGCACTCCAGCTGTGGTGCTGAAGGTGACATGAAAACGCACCCAAACTTTGTTTCTCACCATGCCATGCAACAAGGGCCCACTTTTCCTCACACTCAGTCACTCCCTTCATAACTTACAATTAGACAAAGTCATCTTTGGGAGCGATAATAAAAATTCGAAACGAAAAATATATCTCAGTAGGCAGACATAAGTCTCATTGACTTGGAAGGTAATCTTTATTTTGCAGTCAAGTCAATGTATGGCTTTGGTGTTCACGCTGAAAATGATCAATACAATACATTTTACTGGAGAAAGAGCAAGTCTGTAGCAAAGCTGCTTTGTTTGTGCCATGCTCCGATTATTAATGTCCTCTAAAATCCTATAGGTGGCATCACTCTCAGGTACATTGTCAATGTGACCTTTGCTCCAGCATGACGTGGCATTCTCGCGCTAACTGCTGAGTCAGGTGAAGAGTGTGCACTTGTGCGTGTTTGCTGCACGTACCCGCCACTCTCGGCGTTCAGTTGTCTTTGCTACAATTGTCATCACCCCTTCTCCTTCCCGAGATCGCATGACAGGGTTTCACGACCTCGTTTCTTTCCCGTGGAGCGTTGAAAAGTCGAGCTTGTGTAAACTTTCCTATTTACTTTTTCTTCATGTCTCAAACGTTCATCAGCAGTCACGAAGAAAAACTTGCTTCATTCCTTTTTCAGTAGTCGAACATGTACAGACTGCGCTAAGGTGAAAAAAATACAGGGGCAGATTTACAAGCCCCTTGCGCCACTTTTGCGTCCCTTTTAACATGGTAAAAGTGACGCAAAAGTGGCGCAAGGGGCTTGTAAATCTGCCCCACTGTGTCTGGATAAAAGTACTGAGTCAGAATAGACCTCACCGTCCAATCAGAAATCTTCAAGGGGAGCTCCTGGGATAACTTGTTGCTGGTGATGCAGGACTGAGTAGAGAACTGTTTTCAAAGAATGGCAGGCCTCTTCAAGAGCCAAACACCAGCCCCTCCCAGATAGTTCAAAGCTCAACAATGCAAAAAAGTGAAACTACATCATAGGATCACAGAAGTAGCGCACAAGGAATGGAACTGGCTGGCAGTATTTAAATATTGGGAGACTTGCATGGTGTCTACGACATCTGTCTAGGAAGACACAAATACGGAGCTGGGGTCTGCAAACATTCAGACCTGCGACCGACTTCATCAGAGCACTAGGAACCTGTAAGTCACCAGACAATTGGCCCGGAGCAGGACTGGACTGGGATTCCAACGCTGCCCCGGCAAATGTTGTCGAACGAGCCTCCGTACGGTGCATAGTGAGCAAGCAAGCCTGACCGCTACAAGGGGGCTTTTGAGGGATAGGGTGGCCCTCTTCTCAAGAAACTGTGTGAAAAAATGATGTCTTATACAATGCATTTTTCATTATATATTCAATTGTAATAGATTTTAAAGCATAGCAAATGATGACCTTATAATTAGGGGTGGGCGGAATTTGCGAAAGTGACTTTCGCAAATTATCGCGAAAATTTTAAAAATCTCCGCAAACACGCGGAAATATCGGGAAGATGCGGAAGTTTTTTTCCCGCCCGTTCGCGGTATTTTCTGTGTGGTCGCGGCTCGTCAACTTACCCATGCGGTTGCTCGCGGGCGTGGCCATCTTGCTTTCACTCTTCTCGCGGTGCATGATCGCGAGAAGAAAGACGTGATCGCGCGACCAATGACATTACTGCGGGCGCGAACTGTCGCGAGACAGCGCAAATGGCTACCAACAATCCAACATCTCGTGGAGAACGCGACCGGATCGGGAAAACTTGTCGGCGAATGCTGGGATTCAGGTAAGGCGATCGCGCGTGCGCGAGAATGTATTATTTTACAGCGCGAGCAAGAAACAAATTATCGCTAAGTTGCGGAATGCGGAAATTTTGACATTTTCGCGCTCTCCGCGGAACACGAAAATGTCAAATTATCGCAATTTCCGCGAGCGGAACGGAAATTTAGCCCAGGCCTACTTATAATGCACTAGTAGCGGCTGGCAGGGAACGGGGTATAGGGGGCGGGGTGTGCGGGGGGGAAGGACGGAAAAAAAACCCTCCTGACAGCCGAGCCACCGTCTCTCCACCATTGTCTCTCCGCTTCTCCGGTGAGTCCAGGACGCACACAGGCTCCCCTAAGCCAATCACAATGCTGTAATGCAGCGTTCTGATTGGTCTGAGCGCCGTGGTTCGTGGGACAGGAAGCTTGTGCATGTTCCGCACTAGGCTGTGTATTGCAGCCTGGTGGGGAACATGCAAAGTGCACATGACTGTTTAGCCAGCTCAAGTCGGCTGGCCAAACCGTCATGCGCAATTGGAGTGTGCAAACCACTCCTACGCCTGTGCCAACAGCCGAGCCGAGTACCTACGATAAATAAAATAATGACGATGTTATTATCATTTTATATTTCCTGCTCTGAGAGTAGTGGGGCGACGCTCCTCTGCTTTAGCAGTGTAGAGTATCAGAGCACTTGACATCACACATACTTACAGAGACAGTAAATCATACATGTGTAAATCAGTGTATAGAAAATGTTACATATGACAAAGGGGAGTACAAGATGTAGGAGTCACATGTCATCCCTACTGGTAGGCATTTTTTTAAGAGTGCTTGGTCTGGAGGAGCAAAACTTAGGATTCAGGACTTAACACAGTGATTAGTGTTGGCTTTACTATTAAGAATGTATTTTTACCCAAACAAGATAATGAAAGACTGCGGAAAACTTTCTAACCTATACCAAGCGGCTCTTTGATGGAAGTTCATAGCTCACTGTGCTACATTATGATTGTATGCCATGAACTGCACAGTAACAAAAGAATCTGTAACAAAAGCAGTAACCCACTCAATTATGCACAGAATATACTGTTCTGCGACCTGCATGTTCTTTGCAGCAGGCATATTATCCCTCTGTGCCATCTTAGATAAGTCAAAACTGCTCATAGACAAAACTCTCAGGGGCATATTAGCAAGGGCTGGCGATATGATTATCCCCGCTTTAGCGTCCGTTTTTGGGCAAAAAGCGGTGATAATTATATCACAATATCATCAAGGACACGCTAGCGCGTGTTTCCTTGATGTAGAGCCCGTTTTTTCACAGCCTTGCCTCGCATCCCTAATGAGCTGCAAAGAAGGTGTGGCTGTGAAAACAACACATGCTAATATCGTGAAGGCAGCTTTGCGATATTAACAAGGAGGTGCAGCAATAAAAACAATCGTGCTACCTCAGCCTTAACGCAGGAATTTAACGTCTGTTAAATTCCTGACTAAGGCATACTTTTAATGGGAGATGGATTATGCTGATAGGACCACAGGGTCCTACCAGCAATGTTATCGCTGTTTTCAATGGAACATCGCTGGAAAACCAGCGATGTTCCATTGAAAACACCGCTATCGCTGAAATATTATCGCCATAGCACTATGTGTTGTAAATAGATCGTTATCATGGCGGTAATATTCAGCGATAGCTGGCGATATTATTTCTATCGCTATGTACGGCCAGCGATAATTATCGCTGGTTGTTGATAATATGCCCCAGTATCTCTCTCCAGTAGCCGTGGAATGAGCTTCCAGGTCTCTTACGGCTTGCCCCACCCTCCCTAGGGTTCACGAAGGCCTGGTTTTTCAATAACTAGGACCTGTCAAGCTGACCCCCAACTGATTGACAGTCGCGTCTCTGTGTTTGATTCGAACGCTTCTTTCCCTGTGTGTATTAGCACCAGGAAACCCTCCGAGATATTCACCGCGCTGTACACATCTGGTAACAATGCATTTTAACCATGGGCAGGTTTAACAATAGCTTGAACAAGCATTGGCATTGCCAATAGGTCTCGCCTTTGGGACCTTATAAGTGTTTAGCCATGCAACAGTTGCATAACTAAATACTTTAAAAAAAAAAAAAAAAAAAAAATTATTTTAAAACCAGTTTATTAACAAATTTGGTCAATGGACAGCTCGGCAACTCGCCTACATCCCTGCAGGGCCGGCAATGCCTTGATCACGTTGTGTAAGTACCCTATCAGCTAGGGGTAGGGGAGTACACAGCAAGCCGCCTGCAACCCATCTGGGCCGGCCGCTGTGAGAGGTCAATCAGCCGTACCATTCATAGCATGCATAACTAAATACTTATATGGTCCCAAAAGCGAGTCCTATCGGCTATGCCAAGCGGCCGTGCGGCCGCGTAAGTGAAAGTGATCGCGATCGCAATCAAACATCAAAGCGGCCACGAAAGTGAAAGTAATCGTGGTAAAGCGCGGCGCCCGCGCACATGCACTGTAGCTTTAGGCTGGCCTGGTAGCACTTTTTGGAGCCCTCTCAATAAGTCTCGCCAGACCAGCGCATGCGCTGGGTCAGACGAGACCTAAAAATGTCTCTACTCTGCTTCTGGCCGTCGTTTAGTCACATAATTCATTCTGTAAATTCTGCTGCTCTCTTCATAACAAAATACTGACAATACTGGTGTGTGTTCAGAATGCTGTCCCATCAACACTGGGCTCTTGTAGACTTCCCTAGATCCGCTCTGAAAAAGGTCCGCTCTCTCAAGCCTTTCTATGGAAGAGTCTTGCAAGTTTGATTGTGCGATAACATAGTTTGGGACTCTACTTAATCAAGGAAGTGTGTGCTTCCCTTGTGGATTTTGATAGGTTGCAGGCAGTCGGGCATGGTTGGTCGGAACTGAAGGAGATTAAAGAGAAAAGTAAAGACTGACTATTTGATTGTCACTTTTAATATTTTATGGGTGTTTTGATCTTGCGCAGCTTTCATTCTGTTTGTGGGGTTGGTTGCATTCTCTTTTTTATATGGGTATGTGGATTGCTTATGGGAAAACGTGAGGATTGCCCCTGTTTAAAGCGCGAGATTATAATGATTGGCTCATGTAAGGTTTTGTTGATAGTTCTCATGTAGGCGGAGAGCTGACATCGTCTTTATAATACATGTGATCTGAGTACATTTCTCATTGGACAACTGGAGAAGTCCTCGAATAGAGTGCGGAAGTCTATCGCGTGACTCTACACAGTGTCTAACAGAGAAGTGTCAGTAGTCAAGGTGACAGGCTTCTCTTAGTGCACAGGTGCCTTGTGTATGGTCTGTTGTGTAGAAGAGCTGTGGTCGAGTCGCAATTCTAGACTCTTCCCCTGACATCCAGGTATACAGAGGAGCCCTTTCTGGGTAAGATGGTCTGTGGTTGTGTCTGAATTTGTGCCCACGACAGCCAGATAACCTGAGACTCTTGTTGCCTGTAAGACATGTGATTGAGTCTCAATCTCAGACTGTGCCCCTGATATCCAGGTATACAGAGGAGCTCATTCTGGGTAAGGTCTGTGGTTGTGTCTGAATCCTAGTCTGTGCCCATGACATCCAGGGGCACTGTGAAGTTCATTTTCTTAACTACAGGCCAGCTACATGCGATTGGGCTACAAACCCTTCCTCAATTCGGTCAATATATGCTTGTCCTGCATATTGAAATACTCAAATATTTGCTCAAACAGAACTCTACGTGAGGTACTTGCATGGCCCATTCCATTTGTCCCGAAACTGCTCCTCCTCTACAGGACTCATGGAATAGGTGGGAATTGTTATAAACGCCATTTATTATTTCTTGAGCTCACACTAGCGGAAAAGAGATATCGCTCGACAGGTGAAAGCAAGTGTACAACCGTCCCTGGGGACATGGAGCGAGGGATGGACTTCTGTATGGGGCTGGAAATAGCAGTATTCCAGGCTAGGGGACGCCCCCAAAACCATCAGTGGATTTGGCAGAGGTGGGCAGATTATAGGGGCTTGTTCTTAGAGCCTGTTCACACTGTGGCGCTACAACTGGATGCTGAAATCATACAATAAGGCCAAGATATACAAGAGAATTCCGGCGAGATCTTGAACTGCAATTATGTAGGGTTTTCAGGCACTGCTTTGTGGGGGAAAGGGAGGGGGGGTGGCTGGGGGTATTCTGTGCATATGTTCCTGATTTACATGTTTGTGGGTTCTCATCCTGCAAATCCTGTGTATGTATGCGGACCGTCTAGGTCCTTTTATTGGCAAAAACCCAATAAAATTTGTTTTGAAATAAAAGAACCCTAAGGAATGTCAAGATGGACCCAGAGTTAATTCTACATTCCTAATTGACAAGTGATAATGCAAGCTCACACTGAGTAAATTGTGATTATGTTTAGCAGTCCTTAAAAAAAATAGCAGAAACTGCATAGAAATGGGCCAAAATACTTATTACTCTATGTCTGCTGAATGTACTAAAGATTAAGCACGTGGCAGCTGTTTAAAGTGTAACAACAGAAACAAGAATAAATACAATAAAGAACCAGCATTGGCAAACCAATAGGTCTCGCCCGTGAGAACTGTTGGCTTTGTCAATGCTTGTTTTTCACACAAATGATCGCATTTGCATTGGAATGATTTTTTGTAAAGCATAAGGAAAACAGCCAAAGAAGACCAGTGTGTAAGCACATGCATGCTCGTCTTTCAACTGTTTTCTTATGCTTTACAAAAGTCATTCCATCATGGTAACTGTGCATCTGCATGCATGCACAGCAGCCTTCTCTGAATGATATTTCTTAAATTAAAAAAATAATTTCATGATGACTGCTGTCCACAGTCTGCATGGAAACCATCTTAGAATGAATTTGATTTTAATTGGGAAACAACAATCAAAGATGGCGGGCATGACCGCACAGTGGCCATTATGGAATGATTTCTATCTTTATTCTAATTTACTGTTCCAAGATAATGGGCGACCATTTTGGAATAGTAAATTAAAAAACAAGTATGCAATGAATGCTGTGCAAAGGGGGACAAGTGAGCAGTGCGGTAGTGGGGTAAAGCTGTTAGGACCTCAGGAAAAAATAAATATATAAAGAAATATAGCAGGAAGCACAGGAAAGAGTGTGAGGAGAGTGATGCGCTCCTATGGAGTTCTGAAAAGATATAAAAAGTAGTCCCTTCAAGTCAGCAGTAGGATACAACTCATCGACTCAGAAATGATGTTAAGAAGAAATGCTTCACAGACGGGTCCAACACAAGAATAGGGAGGAAAGCCATTGAATAAGGAGCAGGGAGCTTAGATACACAAGAAAGCCATCCTAATGTGAGCAAAAGCTTACCCTAAACCCACTCTGTGTATTGCATCATGGACAATAGGTCTTCGAAAACAGGTAACTTAGGGGCATATCAGCAAGGGCTTTAAAAGCCAGAAAAGCGGAGATAAAACCATCGTCCTATCAGCAAGAGGGTGCTAACATGCATATTCGCATGTTAGCACCCTTTTTCACTACGCCTACGTTTGCATCTCTAATGAGATGCAAAGTGGGCGTTCCTGACATTCACTACATGTCAGAACATCCATAACGCGGCTTCGCGCTATCAGCAAGGATGCCCTAGCATTGGAGATACGCGTTGCTAATAACGCGATATCTCCGCGGTAAAAACCTGCGATGGCGGGCGTTAGGAAAAGGAGCGCTGAGCACACTTTGCGATAGTTATCACAAAGCGTTGTTAATATGCCCCTACGACGGTCTGTAGGAGAGACCTAAACATAATGGGGCAGATTTACAAGCCCCTTGGGTGACTTTTGCGCTGCAGCTGCGTCACTTTTTTGATGCAACAGCGGCGCAAACAATGCGGCCTCTAGGGAGATGCGTCACGTTGTAAAGCCCTGCGTCCCATTATACCTGCGTCAGGTATAATGAGGGTGGGCGTTCCCACGCAGGAAGGCCTCGTAAAAGTGACTCTGTGAAATCTACAAGATTCACTGCGCCACTTTTAGGACGCCACTGCGTCAAAACCTTATGCCTGCTTCAAGCAGGCGTAAATAGTGACGCAGTGTAGTGGGAATAGGCCTCAACACGCATTGCTGGAGTTGTGTTGTGCTTGCGACACGACTCCAGCAAATGCGTGACTTTTCCGCCAACAGCTGCGTCAGAATTTCTGACGCATCTGTCAATCCTTGTGCCATAGTGCGCCGTATTGTAAATACGGCGCATCTATGGTGGTGTAAGGGTTTCTAAGGGTGGCACAGGGAAAGTGACGCATCTGTACAGATGCGTCACTTTCTTGTAAATCTGCCCCAATGTTCTTTCTGCTTCTAACTGTGCAAACTTTGTGCTTTGTAATATGTTGGGACCGAAAAAATAAAAGGATATTACAAATACACTATTATTTAAAACTACAACACACTTTTAAAATGAAAATATATAAAAAGAATTACCTGCTACCAAATACTGGTTTCTTGTTGGAGCTATTGTTAGTAAGGTGCCTAGTCAGGATAACACCCTCTTGTGTTATATCTGCCCTCCCGTGCTCGTTTTTCTTTAATAGAAAGTTACAAACTAAGGGCCTGACCTATATCTTAGCGATATGGATACTCCGTCACAACTGTGAACAGCATTTACAGGAGACGGTGTGACAGCAGTTTCTGACAATGCTTTAGAAATGACCACCAGCTTTGGGGTCATTTCTCAATTTGGCATACGGCACCTCCGTCGTGGCGATGGAGTCATTTACCAAGGTGTGTGTATCCAAGGAATCAGTGTTGTCCTTTCTGTTTATGTCAATTTTTGTTTTCCAATTTGCTATATTTTCTTTTTTTGAAATTTGATTAATAAATTAAGACACTTAAGGAGAAGCTTTATGACTTGTAGACAGTGACCATCTACAGCCAGAGTGAATAAAGTAATGCTGATGTTGTGATGCGAGATGCACTGGTCCTTTTGGAATCAGAGGAGGGCCCTGCGCTTGGATGTAGGTGAGGGGAGCTTAATAGATTTTTCTGAATGATCTGAGAATGAGAGTGATAAGAGAGATAGTGGCGGTAGAGATGATGAAGATGTGGTGGTTGTCCCAGTTGAGTGTGGGGGATTTGGGCTCTCAGCAAATGTAGCCACTAGTGGGGAGTTTGAGGCACTGGCCCTGCAGTGAAAGACAAGAGCGGTGCAAGAACCCCCCAGGAACTTCATAAAGGTCAAAAGGAAGCCCCCTATTCCTTTTCCTGCAGGGGTGAGGGATGGATTAAAGCTGCCTTGAGCAGCTAAGGCAGAAACCGTGGAGTGCCAGATGTGGGTGAGAAGGAATAACATTACTGCCACTGATTCATTCAATACTGTGGCCCTACTGAATCATCTGCAGTACTGACACTGCAAGTGAGTGTGCCACCAAACCCCCCTGCTGGTGTAGTCCTAACTATACAGCTACGTTTGTGTGTGTGTGTCTGCGTCTCTCTTCTAAAAAGGTTGGTGTGTGCAGCTCATATAGAAATGGCACAAAGTATTTTGTAGTGGGTGTCACTCTTCTCCGAAGCACTGCCATTCAAAGAAGTTCCCAAATTTGATCACATGACCATGTAGTTGTTAGGCTCAGGTCATTAATATAAAATGTTCAATGCTCAGGGTTTCAAGATTCGGAGTCACGGCCAAAATTGCTAACTATTACAGTATCATAGATAATACCATCTTTAACTACGGGGCAGATTTACTGAAAAATAGTGCAATGCGATCAGGGCAGGACTGGGAACCAAAACCGGCCCTGGCAAAGTGCTCAGTCGGCCCCCCGGGGACTTGGGGGGTGGGGGGTGCGACCGAGCTGTTTACCAAGGCCGGTTTGATCTGATTTAGTTACAGCGGCCAATATTACAGCTATGCTGCAAAAACGGCCCTGTAACAAAATCGGTCCCCAGGGGCTCAAAACCGACCCCCAACCCTGATGGCCCAGCAGGGAAATGCCCAGTGCCTGCTACGGCCAGTCCGGCCCTGAATGCGATGCAGCAACCAAAGATGTTGCGCAGAAAGAAGCACACAGCCATATTTACTAAATAGCATGCTTATGCCTCACTGGCGCACAAACAGGCTTCCTAGTGCCATGCACAACCTTTGCACCATGTGCAAAGGTGTATGCGTGCTCTCTAGCATATGTTTTGTAGTGGAAGGGTACTCTTCTCAATAATGGCCGCCGAGCAGACACCGGGCCCTTTTCTACACCACAAGTGAGGCCTCTACGTTTAGGACTGTTGCAGCGACGACCTCCTCGGCGGCGTCCGGGGGGGTTGGTGCGCCCCAGCCTGTCCCACCCGCCGCCTGCCCACAGCGAACTGTCAGGGAGCCCCCTGGTGCCCCCGGGGGGGCCTTGATGATCAAAGAGTACCGGAGTGACGGGCCGCACTGGTGTGAGGTAACAACGAGCCCCACACTCTGGAGGGGGAGTCCCAGACACAGAGGTCACACAGGAGACACGAAGCGGGCGGAGACTCTGGGGAGGCGTGACGCGAACCCGCACTCCCCCGCCACACACAACCAGGCCTCGTCGACTACACCCTGAGGGACTGTGGGGGTCTCGCCTCTGTTGGGGGCCTCCGGAGGGGACTTGATCTAGGCGGCCACAGAGAAGATCACCTTTGCACCCGGTGGAGTGCGCCCCTGGAATTCGTGGATGCTGCAGGAGAGTTCCTGCCCGTGGCATCGGAGACAGACGTGAACTCTGAGTGGGGGTTCTGCAACCGGAGGCGCCGTGGGGGTGGCTCCTGGGGCCTGACATCGGTGACTCCTGTGCCCTGCCTGCGGAGGGAGACCCAGAATACCGGCCCGGGCCGCTGCCCTTCGGCACCGCCCTCTCGTCGCCCTCTACCACTGCGCCGCTCGCGGACCCCTGGCGCCACCGCGGGCTCCAGAGCCCTGACCGACGGCACTGGCCCGTCCGCTGCACGTGACGTCAAGATGGGGAAATCAAGGCCTGCGCAACACCATACGGTCCCGGAGACAGCCCCGGAGAACATGCCGAAGGCCTCGACCGGGACCCCCGGTACGGCGTCCCCCACAGACATATCAATATCGGATAAGCTGGATAAGGTCCTAGCCGCCATCGAGTTGTCCCGTCTATCTATGGAGTAGCGCCTTGGTACCCTGGCGACAGATGTTAACCTTCTCCGGGATGATCACCGTAAATTAGCTGACCGGGTGCGCACAGAAGAACGGACGCTGGAGGAAATACAACCAACGCTGAAAGAACACCAGACGACGCTCCAGGGGGTCCTCACCCGTCTAACCGCAGTGGAGGAACGCGCAAACGATTTGGAAGGTCGCTCAAGACGTTGCAACATCCGAGTGCTGGGACTACTGGAGGGCATCGAGAAGGGGAATCCTATAGACTATATGGACACTTGGCTGAAATCTTTCACCCGTCCTCAGATCGCACAGCCTTTTTCTCTATAGAGCGAGCTCACAGAGTGCCGGCCCAGAGGCCCCCGCCTGGCGCGGCGCCCCGGCCACTCCTAGCTAAGTTCTTACACTTCCGGGATCGGGACGCGGTGCTCTGGGCAGCGCGAATGGCGGCACCACTACGGGTGGAAAACAACCAAATAATGATCTTCCCGGACTATGCCCGAGCAGTACAACAGCAGAGATCCTCCTTCCTGGATGTAAAGCGGAGACTACGAGACAATCAGATTCAATACGCTTTGCTATTCCCAGCCCGCCTAAAGATCCTCAACAATGGGGCTTCCCTCTTCTTCACCTCCGTTGAAGCCGCACAAGACTGGGCAGACCAGCACTGCCCGCGAGCGCCCAACCCTCACCCCCACAGGGGTTCGCCTCTCAAAACTTTCCGCACTCGGAAACGCCCCAAGAAGATCGGTAACACCGAACCCAGATCAACAAGTGGCTCTCATGACTCGCCTGCCCTTGAACAAATAATGCGAGAGAGGCGTGAGGCTCTGCAGGCAGCTATTGATCTTCGCTCCCCACGGCCCTCGGAGCCTGTAGACCGACCCCCACATCTGTTCTCATCAGACGGCGACAACAACAGCGATGGCACCATCTCGGGAGCTGACCTGACGGCACTCCCCCACGCCACCCCGCAAACCGCGGATGGGCTGCTAGACGGACTGATCTCTCCTACCTCACCCTGAAGTGGCTCGGACATACAGTCTGCCGCACAATATCCTTATATGTGAAGTTCACCTCATGCACATTGTCTCACACACAGGGGCCAACACCCCACACAAGACGCGCATTGCCCCTTCTACATGCCCACTCAACGTGTGGCCTCGCACTTGCACGCCGTTACCCCCTATCACATAGAGCAGTTCTCCCCCCTTGTGTTACGGGAGGAAGTTTGGACACACCGTTTCCTGAACGATGAGTCCTATGTATTGGGACAGTTTCCCGAACCCCCATGCGTTGTTAATATCCCGGTTCAAACATGTCCCACCCTGCCATGGGGCCATGTGTCACAGACGGTCCGCTTGGACAGACCACCCACCTGCCTACTCCTCGCGGGCGCGGCGCATCCCTAGGAGATCACTCAAAATCCTGCCCAGTGGACACCTGACCCGACCCTCCCACAGACCATATTACTCATGGCACAGCTGACGAACAACACAAACATCAACATACTTACACTCAATACACGCGGCCTACACACCCCACGTAAGCGCTATGCGATATACGCTTATGCGAAGCGACAGGAAGCGTCCATCCTTTGCCTACAGGAAACCCACCTTAACTCAGCCGAAGTGGGCAAGCTGCGAGTAAAATGGAGCAGACTTATCTGCGCCACGACATACTCCTCGTTTGCCCGAGGGGCACTGATATGGATCCGCCCGGGAACCCCATTCCGGGAACTTAGACGGGTGGTGGATGATGACGGCAGATTCGCCCTACTGGAGGGACTTTTAGATGGGAGGGCAGTCCTCTTGGGAAGTATATACGCCCCGAATGTCGATCAGGATAAATTCTGGGATCGACTCACAAACGCTTTAGCCCAATTCACGCATGTGCCCTGGATACTAGGCGGGGACTATAACTGTATCCTAGATCCAAGATTGGATCGGTCGCATCCCCCACTCCCGCACTCCTCCGCCTACAGACAAATCGAGCGCTTTAAAGCATGGGTCGCACACTGGTCGCTCACAGACGCATGGAGATTACACCACCCTCAGACCCGTATTTACTCTTTTCACTCCATCCCACACAACCTGTGAGTTCGACTTGACCGATTCCTCTGCACCGCAACGCTCCTCCCACAAATATGCCACTCGGATTATTTGGGTACAGTCGTTTCGGATCACGATGCGCAACTGCTTAGTCTCCAATGGAGACCCCCGCACCTCCCGGTCCCCACATGGCGTTTAACAAGGGAATGCCTCACAGACCAGGTTTTCACGCACGAACACCAAAACTGCATTTCGGATTACTTTACGCATAACACGGGGACTGCATCATCGATCCTGGTCGAGTGGGACAGCTTCAAGGTGGTAGCTCGCGGGGAATGTATCCGGCAGAGGGTCGGGATAAGACATACCTTGGAGCAAGCCCTCGAGAAGGCGGAACAACGACTGGCCACGGCCACAAAAGCCGCAGATCAGTCGGTGGTGACGGCGACCCAAGTCGCCCAAGCCAAATCGGCATATCAGGAGGCATGTGTGGATCTCCGACGTCACAATTTTCGGTCTTATGCAACCCGAATGCACAAGGACCGTGAAAAAACTGGCACACTCTTGGCATGGCTCGCCAAACAGGATGCTGAAGTCCGGCCCATCACTGCAATCATAAACTCCCAGGGCACCTTGGTGCAATCCCAGGATGAGATCCTCCAGGCCTTTTACCACCATTACTCGGCGGTCTACACTGCCCCCTCATCTCTTGATCCAGGGGCCGTCGACCACGTTCTAGATCCTCTATCCCTCCCCCAGATTTCTGCTGCAGACCAGAAGGGGTTGGATGCAACGATACAAGCCACTGAGATGACAAGAGCGATACGAGCCCTGGCCCATGGTAAGGCCCCAGGCCTGGACGGGTTTCCACTCGAATACTACGCCACCTTTGCCCCTCTGCTGACTCCCCGCTTATCAGCAGTACTGGACTCGGCACTCAAAATCGGTGAACTGCCCCGTTCCATGAGAGCGTCAGTGATCGTGACATTCCCGAAACCCGACCGGTATCCCCAACTCCTAGCCTCCTATCGCCCCATCACACTACTTACGGCAGACTGCAAAATCCTAGGGAAAATCTTAGCAGACAGATACTCGCAAATCATACGTCCACTGGTCCATCCTGACCAATGTGGTTTTGTCCCGGGAAGGAACACTTCTCACAATATCCGGCGCCTTTTTCATATCCAGGACCAACTGGGCGATCGCTACCCTCGGGCGGCGTGCCTCATTCTGGACCTTGAGAAGGCGGTTGACACCCTAACATGGCAGTTCCTCTTCGCCGTCCTCGGACGGGCGGGACTGGGTCCCACGCTCTTAGCCTACACTCGCCTGCTCTATACCGACCTTACATCTCGGGTCCGTCTCGGTCACTACATCTCCCCGGAATTCGCAATACACAGGGGCACACGACAAGGGTGCCCCCTCTCACCGTTATTATTCGCGCTCGCAGTGGAGCCCTTGGCTATCCGGCTCCGCCGGGACGGGCAAGCCTGGGGTATTCCACTAGCGGACGTTACGCACTGTCTATCCATGTACACATATACCTGCGAGATGTGACAGCGGATCTCACCATACTCGAGACCGCTTTGACGGAGTTCACGGAGGCCTCGGGCTTGAAAGTGAACTGGGAAAAGTCGATGGTATACCCCCTCCACCCAGACGCCCCCTCTCAGGATGTCTGGATCAGGGACCGAAAACTACAGTGGACGGCAGAGGGCCCCCGATACCTCGGGATTCGTTTATATCACTCCCCAGTCGACCTATACGAGGGTAACCACTGCAGGGCACTCGCAGGGATACGGTCCTCCATTGGATTCTGGCGGAGCCTCCCGTTGGCCCCGATAGGCCGGGTAGCTCTGGCAAAGATGATACTGGTCCCGCGGCTCTTATATTATTTCACTAACCTCCCAGTAATCCCGCCTCGCTCCTTCTTTAGGGACTTGGACACACTCCTCAGTTCTTTAATATGGGGTAAGGGGCGGCATAGGATCGCGCTAGCAAAGCTGAAGTTACCCACGACACAAGGGGGGCTCGGCGCGCCATCATTTGAAGCCTACTTTCTAGCAGCGCAGCTCCAGTGGCTTTCCTATTGGACGGCAGACAGATATACACTCGAAACAAATACAGTCACGGGTCACATACCCATGCCAGAGTTATGTCGCCTACTTCTACCAGGATCCCGCCCTGCGCGTACATACCCCCTACAAGTAGACATAGCCCGGAAGTGCATTCAGCGTATACATCGCATGGCGCCAGATTGCCCCCCATACACACCATTACTGCCACTAGTCGGCTGGCCCAGACATGGGGGGTTCTTTACATCTGCCATGCTTCGGGAATGGACGTCTAGAGACATTACCGAGGCGGAGACGCTGTTTGAAGGGGGACAGCTCCGGCCGTACCGACAGCTTATGGACGACTATGACCTACCCCAGGACAGTTCCTGCTTCACCGACAACTCCTCGGCTGCTACCGATCATACTCCGACCTCACATTAGGGGAACCTCCCACCCACCCAGTTCTCCACACAATCTTACGAATGGGATCGGGTCGCCATCTCACCACATGGCTTTACAAATCGATCAGAGAACTGACACCCCCACTACTGGGATCTCTACGGGCCTTGTGGGAGGAGGAAGCGGGGCGACCGTTTCATGATAGCGAGTGGGACAGAGCGATAGAGTTCCCCAAAAAAGTCTCCAGGAACGCTCGGTTTAAGAACATACAATTTCACATCCTACATAGGGCCTACCTAACGCCAGCGTGCCTTCAACGCTTCTACCCCGACACGACCTTCCTCTGCCCTCGTTGTCAAGCGGGAGATGCAGCCTTTTCCCACATGTTCTGGACCTGCCCGGGCATTCAGGCCTATTGGTCATCTATCCACTCGACGCTCAGAGATCTCACCGGGCTATCCCATCTGACTACCTGGGAGGGCTGCGCACTCGGCATACTGGGACGGAGGAAACGACACAAAATACCAATACGCTTTGTTTTCCTAGCCCACTTACTGGCCAAACGCTGTATAGCCATGCACTGGCGGGCCCCATCAGGTCCTCCGATCGCGGCATGGGTGGGGGCGGTTCTCAAATGGGCACCGAATCAAGCCCGTTGAACGGTTATCATCATTTTGCAAGTAAAACTACAAACTCACCATAATGGCAGCTGAAAGCAATTAACCATAGACCATTTATGACTCATAAACAATACCCCCGGCACCACACAACCTCACACTGCACAGGCTCCCAGTATAGGAGGTTCCCCTCCACAACCCTCCGCACTACCTTTAGACCCGTCGGGTCCATCCTCCCCCGGCAGGAACGCTCAACAGCACTCCATATCAGCCTGCACACCCACTCCCTCCTAGGCGAATAGTAGTTGCACGATGGAGTAGACAATAATGGACTCAGAGTATACGCCTGATCCAAATACTAAGAACCCCATGGCACCCCCCAGTTCAGTTCTCCCCCCCAGTTTTTCTTTAACTGGCACAGACCTGCTACACCACAGACCACATTCACACTGACCAAGATGTAAATGTACTCTCTATGTCAACGATGGTCTACCTTGCTACTTATATATTACAGTCATTAATGCGAAACATGATGAACGTATGATTATATTACCAAATGCCAATAAAAAGAATTTTCAAAAAAAAAAAAAAACCATGAACCATAGGGAGATCAAACATCATAGTCCTTCTACAGTGTCCAGCAATCTCTCATATAGTCCTTTCATTGTGTCATCCCCTCCTCTTTCTTCGCGCGAAGTACTCCAAGAGCACAATCACTGGTCATGTTTCGAACCATCGTTTCCTAGGAAAATAAAAACAACATAAGGCACCGAATCAAGCCCGTTGAACGGTTATCATCATTTTGCAAGTAAAACTACAAACTCACCATAATGGCAGCTGAAAGCAATTAACCATAGACCATTTATGACTCATAAACAAGTTACTTACTAGAATTGAAACTTACAGTTACGGAGCTAGGCAAATTTCTAGTCCATGTCAGGAACAGAGGCTCAGATCATGCTAGTTTAAAGCTTACTCACCACTAACTGAGCGACCTCTATTACTGGTTTGAAATAAAACCTCTTGAAGGTCAAGTCCGAAGAACAATCCGCTGTTCGCATCAAGTCCTTCAGACGAGCCCCCAAAGAAAATGCTTTTGAGGCCATGGCCCCCCGTGCAGAGTGGGCTCCAAACTGCCTTGTGTCAATGCTCACCTCCTGCATGACCCAGCACACCCACCTGGCTATAGTGGGGGAAGAGACAGCTTTGTGAGGCGTTTTTAGAGCAATAAGCAATTGGCGTTTGCCCGGAGGACGAAACTCTTGAGTCAGATCTTCATACACCTTGAGGCAGCTCACAACACACAATTTGGGAACGTATGGAAAAGCCGGATAAGAAACAGTGTGGGTGAGCGACTTGGTGCGACGCCCCACCATGAAGATAACCCCATCCTGGGAAAAAATTCTAGCAGAAATGTCTAAGGCTCTGACATCCGAAACTCTCCTGCAGGAGATCAAACACAATAGCATAGCCAGCTTAGCTGAGAGATCTTTCAATGAGAGGTACTTATTCAGGTGCCAGGATAGAAAGAGATTCAAGACCAGATTGACGTCCCATAAAGAATAATAACGCGGCTCTGGGGGCAACGAGAGGCGAATACCTCGCAATAGTCTGCAAAGGAAAGGATGTTCTCCTACAGGTGCCCCATCTACCGGAGCATGGCCTGCGGAAATTGCTGATCTAATTGCATTAAGTGAACGGTACACCAAGCCTTCTGTTGCCAGATCAGCCAAGAAATTCAAAATCTGAACAACGTCTGCAGCCACGGGATCCAAGTGCCTCCAAAGACACCAACGAACCCATCTTGTCCAGGTGGAATGGTAACGTTTGGTGGTACTGTCTGCCCACGCCTTTAACAAGGTGTTCAGCTGGTTGAAATAGTCCTGGGAGTGACCAGCGTTGCCTGAAAGTCATCAGGCCATCAATTGCAGGGAATCTTGAGCCGTGAGATGGTGCGGCACCCAATCCGGGTTCAGAAGAAGTTGAGGAAACCGGGGGAGTCGGATTGAAGAATCTCAAGAAAGTTCTAGTAGAACCTGGAAATCAGACTTGAGACCTCCAAAACTGAGTCACCATTACCACCTCCACCTCCTGTCAACAGATCTGGGCCACCGTCCTCCTGATCATTGAGATCAGAGGAAAAGCATAACCATTCTCCCGACTCCAATCCTGGGGAAAAGCATCCGTGACCGTAGCCAGTGGATCCGGCCTACAACTGAAAAACTGTGTCACTTGATGATCGAGGTGCGATGCAAAGAGGTCTTTCGAAAACGGACCCCATCGATCCACCAGCCATTGGAAGACCTGAACATCCAACTTCCACAGGCTGGAGTCGTGTAGGTGCCTCGAGTGCCAATCTGCAACCTGGTTGGCCTGGCCCAGAGGGTACTCCACCATCACCGAGACATGATGGGCTAGACAAAAGTCCCAGAAATCTTTTGCCAGGTTCACTAGAGCCTGGGATCGGGGGCCACCCAGGTGGTTGACGTACTGTACGACGGAAATGTTGTCCATATTGAGAAGAACACAAGATTGAACCTTGTCCTTGGTCCAACAGCGGAAAGCGAAAGACCCCACCAGCAGTTCCAGGCAATTGATATGAAGGGCTTGTTCGTCTAATGACCAAACTTCACCGGTGGAGAACTCCCCACAACTAGCGGCCCATCCAGTTCTGCTGGCGTTGGACTCTATAATGAGATCTAGTACAGAGCCGAAAATCGCCCAGCCGTTCCATGCCTCCATGTGGTTCAGCCACCATGCTATTTTGTCTCTTGCTTCCGAAGTAAGCGGCACTGACTGGGCATAAAACCGACCCTGCCGCAAATGGCATGCCTTCAGCCACTGAAGCACCCGATAGTGTAAGGGGCCCGGGAAGATTGACTGGATGGAGGAAGAAAGAAGTCCCAGGCCGGGCAATCTACCTGAGGGACGTGCAAGGTCTGGCCATCGTCTGATGCAATTCGTGGTGGATTTTGGCCATGTTCCGGGACGGAAGGCTAAAGGAGACTTGAATCGAGTCCACCACAAAGCCCAGAAAAATCACCCTCTGAGAAGGAATGAGGACCAACTTCAATTCGTTGATGATGAACCCCAGTCCCTGCAAAAGGTTCACTGCTTGATGAAGATGGGAGTTCAAGGTCCTGGGGCATTGTGCCATGAGGAGAATACCGTCTAAATATACGATCATTTGAATGCCCTGTGCTCTGAGGAACTCCACCGCCGGGTGGAGCACTTTGGTAAAACACCATGGTGTTGAGGAAAGACCGAACGGAAGGGAGGTGAACTCGTAGATCATATCCCTTCAACGGAACTGCAGAAAATGCCAAAGAGGAGGTTGTATCGGGACCACTAGAGAGGCATCCTTTAAATCTAAACGCACCATCTAGTCCGACAGGACGTTCCGAAGAAGATGGATCCCCTCCATTTTGAAGTGGCAGTATACCACCCACCCATTGAAGTCCCGGAGGTTGATGACTGGACGCCGGCCGCTTTCGGGCTTGTCCACAAGAAATATGTGGCTCAGAAAACTGTTGCGATGCAGAACCGACTGGCGAATGGCCCCTTTGCTCAGGAGCGCAGAGACTTCCTCGATCAGATCTGCATCGCGAGTTGAGAAGCAAATAGGCCGAGGATGGTTCTCTTGCAGAGGATGTTCGCAGAACTCTATATGGAAACCGTGTATGGTTTGCAGGACCCACGCATCTGAGGTTATAGCAAGCCATGCGTCCGGAAAATCTGCCAATCAACCCCCAATGTGGACCTGGGAAGACGGTATAACACTTACCGGATGAATTTCCACCTCCGGTGTTATTCTTGAAGCCTCCTCGGCCCCTGAACCGCTGGACCCTAGTGGGGTAAAAGTTGTTATAGTTGGCGCTGGCCTTGTATTGACCGCGACCGGAGCCTTGTCCTCTGGGAAGATTCCGTTGGAAGCCACGGCCGACCGAGCGGCCCCTGCCTCGGCCGGCCCCATGGAAAACCCGCTGGTTGAAAACCCGTTTAATATTTGATTGCACTTTATCTAAAGAGGTAAAGGTCGCTACAAATTTTCTGAGTTCCTTAACAAAAGGATGCCCAACCCTGGGCCACTGCGCCTGCCTCCGATGAAGCCAAGTCTCCAAGCTTAGGGTCGAACTTGATCAACAACGAGCTGCGGCGCTCCATTGACAGGGCACAATTAGCGTTGTCCATGAAAATGGTGGCCCGCTGTGCCCAGTTGGAAAGTACCTCAGGTGATATAAGGGATCCTGAAACCTTGGTTTCTTCCGCCATATCTAAGATTTTAGTTATAGGGCCAATGGTGTCAAGAAGCTTATTCTGACACCGTCCCATTGCATGTATGACTGGGACTCTTCTTCGTAGACACAATACTGAGCCTCCATTACCTTGTAAGAGGGCAAGTCAATATATAAGTATATGTCCTCACAAAAGCTTTTGTAAAGGTAAAGCGTATGCACGCTTAATATATATATATAAAGGACCGCTGGGGAACCCAGACTAGTGACAAGGGCAGGCCCAAGTCCTGCAATAGGGCTTGCACCAGCCCGCGCACAAAAAATAGCCCTCAGGTACTCCTGACCGGGCCCTGCTGCGCGCCTTAATGGAGGTTAAAACGTCCCCTCAGCAGTTTGTGCATATATACGCTATCAGGCGTTGAGATTAAAATCTCCACTCAGCTTGTGCAAGTATCTGCGCTCAGTCGTCAACACGGACGTAGCTGCTATATGGACCCCTGCCGGGGCGTTCAATTCTGAAGCCAAATGAGGGGAAAATACAGACCCAGCAAACGGCATGAGAGGTAGCAGTGGTGGACAAGGCTCCATCAGCACGTCTCCCACAGCGCAGTCTCTCCAATTTTGAAGAGACTGGCGCAGCGGGAGCAGCGAGACGAAACAGTCCGCCTAGCGGGCTTAGAGACCACCGCCATGACAATGGTGGCGGCCACGTGATGAGCGCAAAATCGTTCCCGCGGTCAGGGAATCTAGAAATTAAAGCGCAACTGCACCAAGCAACTAAACAATTAAACACTCCTTATCATTCCCGGAGGGCGCTTTAGAACACGCGCCTCCGTGGAAAAGAAAAACAAGCACAGTTTACAATTATCTATGGAAGAACAAGAAAAGCACACTTAACTGGCTGCGAAGCAGCGAAGAAAGAGGAGGGGATGACACAATGAAAGGACTATGGGGCATATCTACAAGGCGGCAGCCGTTTTCGGCCGAAAAGCGGCGATAATTTTATCGCTATATCAGCAAGGTCACGCTGTCGCGTGAAACCTTGCCTTAGCGCCTGAATTCCTAACGCCCATCTTTGCATCTCTAATAAGATGCAAAGTGGGCGTTCCTCCCCAGGATAACGGGAGAAATGTCGCTAAGCGACATTTCTCCTATTATCAAGCCTTACGCAAAGCAGCATAACGACAAGAAAAGTAGCGATAACCTCTGTTATCGCTACTTTCCTTATGCCTGCTTTGAAACTGACTTAGCCATGATATCCTATGGAAGGTGGATTTCATGGCTAAGTATGTGAGGCCCTATCAGCAAGCTATCGCCAAACTTCGTGGGATTATCGCTGGGTTTCCAGCGATAATCTCACGTTTGGCAGTTAGCGCTAGGATATTTATCGCTTTTGAGATAATCGTTGCTAATAGCACGCTATCTCAGCAATAAAAATCCACGCTAGCCGGCGATAATTATCCTAGCGCTAAGTGCGCTTAACGATAATTATCGCCGGTTGTTGCTGATATGCCCCTATAAGAGAGATTGCTGGACACTGTAGAAGGACTGTAATGTTGGATCTCTCTATGGTTCATGAGAGTTGATGTTTTTTTGATTAAGTTTGTCTTTTGGGCTGCTATGAAATTTGTTAAATAATAAAGCGAAGAAAGACTAAGCATAATGTGAGCCTCCGGTCCTGACATAGAATCTCTCTGATCCTACCCATACAGAAGGACACCTACACCTAACCGAGGCTTCACCTAGGCTTTCAATACTTCAGATGCAAATATAAAGCCCAAACCTTGTACAGGCTACTTGCATGAGGCTACTTGTCCCAACTTACACAACGGAGAAAAGTTTCACAAACAAATATTTATGAAGGTTTCTCAGCTGCTGATCTTACTTCCCTTTCTACAGACTTCAATCCTGAATTTCTGCTCAATTTCATACACCACAAAATTTCCAGACTTCTAGATGCAACTGTTCAGCTAAAAATATGAAGTACTGAGAGGGGCTGGCAATAATGCTGCAACTAACACGTAGCTAGTATAAAGAGTGGGTCGAAATTTAGAACAACGATGGAGAACATAGGGAGATCTGACAAAGTCACCTCAAAGTGCAGTAGAGAAGGCAAAGAAAGTTTACAACATTGCTCGAATTATGTACGAAACCGTACAGAGATGTAATGCAGCTAGAAGTTGTGAAGTACGACTCGATCACGCACGACCAACATTGTGAGAAGCTGATGGCTTTTTTTCAAACAGTAACCTTAGTATCTGAGTTGATACATCACAAAGAACAGCTACCATCTTTGGTTGCAAGGCCTTAGCAATAACTATTTAGCACCTGTCACACCACATTTGAAGTTCTTTTGGGGCTTACTGAAGAAACTTCCCTTTACTATTGTTTCCCATTACACATCGTTTGGTGGTTGTACAACGAGTGACGCATCAAGACTAGAAGGTACGTCAAGCACTCCAACTGATGAGTCACAAACAGAGTGTCCCTCAGGAGCGGTTTGATTGGTCGATCAGAATTAGAGGCCACACAAAAAACTGTCGCCAAAAATAAAAATTGAGGAGAACTCAGAAAAAAGGAAAAAATGATGCTGATGAAAGAGCTGCACATGTGTTCTGGATATTGTCCTTACAGCTGGTCTGTGAAGTCCAGAGAAAGCTAGAGCAACCAGGGAAGAGGTAAGAGAACTGTCCAAATAATATTTAAGATAGTGCGTGGGAGATTCACATTGCAGCTCCCAAGACATTTTAGGATCCAAGTGTGCCCATCCACCTCTGAAAAACATCAGCTCATCCTTTTCATAAACTCTCATCAGTGACAAATACACAAGCATAAATACTGGAATAACCAAAACTGACTTCCAATTCTTTGCACTACCCCTTGTCAATGGCCAAGAAAGGAATGCATCGTGGGTGACTCCAACCTAGGGGCGCAGGCGAGAACCAAAACTAGCTTTAGACTTTCTTGAAAGCATATAGGCCTTGCTCTTCATTCAGGCAGTGTTTAGGCCAACAAATCAGCTGGCCAAAGGTTATAGATAATACACATAACATCAATTCTGATTATGGATCAATCTAATCAACTTTGATTGACTGTTTACTTGTTTACCGAGTGCTTGAATCAGGCACCCACATGCTGCCACATCAAAACACTGTTTCCCAAGTGGCTGTACAGTGATTCCCAACCCAGTCAACCGTGCATACTGGGGACCACCAGACTGACATCTGTTTTGCCAAGAATTCAGGTGGAACATAGGATCTCTCCAGAACAAGGCACCCACTGTGAAAATATATCTGAACATTGAGGTATCCGTGCTCACTTGTAACCTCAGAGGGATCCAAATTACCCCACGTGGTTCTAGTTCCAAGTTCTTCACTACCCAAAGAGGAAGAGCTCCCCAGAACCCTTGAAGGACTGCTGAGAGCCAGGGCTGATATTTCTGATAGCCATTCACCCAGAGGTAATGGACATCACCTTATATCTGTGCATCTTGCTGGAGAGCTGTAAGCTTGCCAGACCACCTGACCCTGCAGGAAGAGCCCACCCAAGGAGAGGTCCTGCTGCTGTGCCTGGAGTGGAGGGCGGCCCAGGAGAAGCGGACTGAGCTTGGGAGTAAAACCGGTGCTGACCCAAGCCTAGGGATGGTCTCCTGGCCTCTCAAAGAGTTTCTCCTACAAACCAAGTGAGCTGAATCATCCTCCTGTCCCTGTATGGGTCAGTTATTACCACCCGGACATGCCTGTCATCTGCCAGAGGCCAAATAACTGGTGCTGATTCTTCTGCATCACAAAGCGTTGCGGTCAAAGACCACCTCAGTGGGAGGATTCGTGATGGCGAGGGACCCTGGGGCGCTGCTGGATCTGTGCTGCTTATGCCTGGAGCCATCTTACTCTAACCCACATTAACGGGAGCTACAAGGAGGACCGGTCCCCCATGCTCCAGTTACTAGCCATAGCACGCTTGTGTGTATGTTCCAACACCCGGTCTACCAAGTAGCTTGAGCCACATAAACGTGAACATTGACTGCATCTCTTTCTGATAAAACACCAGTGAATTATGTAACCCAGTTGAACATAATTGCCTTAAAAAACCTTAGTATTGAGGTATGTATGGACTGGCTTATGGGTTACAGAACCTGGGAAGCTGCTTGCTCCTTATCATAGTGAGCTTGTCTCAGCCTGTGCCAGATTTACACCAGAACATTTCGGTGTGTTTAGTATGCCATAGCACCCATCCCAGAACTGTCGCTGATTAAAATTTCCCATGTGTACTATTACTTTTTAGTGAGTGAGTAAAGTACTTCTCTTATTACAAACAAAATACTGGGCTAAAAAGTTCTGATTGCATCTTCTTTGACCGTTTGAGCCCTGATGGCCTTATTCGTAGTTTGTTGGCTATCTTGTCATCCTGCCAGGGTGAAAGTGGGATATTTCAATATCATCCCCTACCTGGTGGAGATCTCTGTGACTTCAGTAGGGCCGCCGTCATTACAGCTCCTCTGAAGGCACTATAGATTTGCTGAGCAGCTGCTAGGTTTCATGCAGCTGCTCTTCAAAGTTTTTTATTTTTCCAGTGTGTGAGGGTTGTTTTAATTTTGTTCTGTTAAGGAAATCCAGGCTGGTCCTACATAGGAAAAAGCGTGTGTAGGAAAGTGCCCCTTTTTGCATGGTTATCCTCCACTTTGTGCGTGACATCTGATGCAACCTGACTTGATGTGCCCTGGCTCACTGCCAATCAAGTTCCCAAGGCCTGTGTTCTTTCCCAAGACTGTACCTTTGTATCCCAAATTGGCATATCCTGGCCACAGGTAAGCCTCTTGCAAAAGGTACCATTGGTACCAAGGGCACTGTGACCAGGGAAGGCCTCTAAGGGCTGCAGCACCTATTGTGCCACCCTTAGAGACCCTGCACCTTAACACACACACACTGCTATTGCAGGCTGCGTGTTTTGGTGCAGAGAAAATTGAAGAGTTGACATGGCACACATCCATGCCTGCAATCCACTGCCTGAGGCCTAGGTAAGTCACCCCTCTAGCAGGGTGCCCTAGCCGTAAAGTGAGGGTACAGTGGCATAAGCCCTGTACTCCTGCAGTCTCTGAGTCCCTTCTTAGACATTTAGGGGCAGATTTGCTACTTCTGACGCATCTCTGCTAATCAGCAGGGATGCGCCAGAAGAGTTGCGACGCATCTGCCCACCCGTGCGCCACCACTGATGCGCCGCATTTACAATACAGCGCACCGTGGCGCACGGATGAGCGGATGTGTGTAGCATCCCCCCGCGGAAAGGCGGCGCATTGATGGAGTTGCGTCGCAAGCGCAATGCAGCTCCAGCAAGGCTCGGGGTGCCCCTATCCCTAACATGCTGCGTCAATCATTACGCCTGCTTCAAGCAGGCACAAGGTTTTGACGCAGCATGGCCGTAAAAGTGACTGAGTGAAATCTTGTAGATTTCACTCAGTCAGTTTTCTGAGGCGTTCCTGCGCTTGAACGCCCCCCCCTGTGCAGGAACGCCCACATGTGACGCAGGGCTTTACAACGTGGCGCATCTCCCTAGATGCGTCACATTGTAAATAGCCCACAGCATGGCGCTGGCTTTGCGCCGCCGCTGCGTCACAAAAGTGACGCAACGGCGGCCCAAATCTGGCGTAAGGGGCTTGTAAATTTGCCCCCCAGAGTGGAGTAAAGCCATAAAGATTATATGGTCTGGGAGTTGGTCTTTACGAACTCCACAGCTCCATAATGGCTTTACTAAAAACTGGGACGTTTGGTAGCAAACTTCTCAGCACATTGAAACCACACTGATGCCAGGGTAAGATTTAATGTAAAACACACTCAGGGGGCATCTTAGAGATTCCCCCTAAAACTCGACCAGCCCTGGTGTTGTTCCTGAATGGCTGCCCGCCATTTGCCACCACCAGACAGGTTTCTGCACCCCTGGGTAGAAAGCCTTCGCTCTCTTGGTTCAGAAACAAAGTCCATCCTGGGCAGAGGTGTCATGCCTCCTACCCCAGGATCGGCTGGGTACACGAAAAGGAAAGCTTCATAGGCCTGCTGCCTTTGGAAGCTGTCCCTGCCCTTTGCTACCTCCAGCAACTGGCTCGCACCGGTTCTGGCTCCCACTTTGGGCGGGAGAATCGGCTGGAAAACTAAGCTAAGAAGAGAGGTGTGCCCACCTTTGCCAACCCCACCCCTCAGGTTGGGGAGGTGAAGTTAAGCACACATCTCAGTCCCCTCCTCCTTGAAGATGGGGGGACTCAGCCAATTAGAGAAAAGCTCAACCCACTCCCACTGGAGAGTGGCAAAATAAGGGGTGTACTCACCCCAATGGAGGGACCCATTGTCCCGACCTGCACACCCCTTTAACGCCCCTAAATTTAGTATTTAGGGGCAGCCCTGAACCTTGCCTCCTCAGACTCGAGGAAGAAAGAAGGGCGAAGAGCTGTGCTGAACCAGGAAGAAGAAGAGGACACCAACTGCCTTGGTCCCAGGCCTAGCAGCCTGTCTTGTCTACAACCTGCCTACAGCAGGAACCCCGGCGAATCCAGCAGCCAGCAACCCCCAGAGCCCGGATGACCCGCCCTCCAACCCTCTTACAGACTGTCTCCCATGAGCAACAGACTTGCTCAAAACAAAGACTTACCATAGAATCCGGATTCCGGCGACTCCGCAATTCTGCACCACTCTGCACCCGACAACCATGGCCCGAGTTCGAGTGGGCCAACACCACAAGGAGGTCTCCCCAGCAATCCTAACTTGGGATCTGGTGATCCCCAACCTCCCTCAAGACGATGCCTGCAGCCTCAACCTGAAGGGTCTCCCCCAATGTGACCGGAGCTGGTAAGAAAACCCTATGCCAGAAGACACCCCTGCACCTGATGCCCCACGGCCTTCGTAGGCCCAACCAATGGCATCCAGGCATTCCCCAAGATCCCAACTTACCTCTCCAGCTGGTGGTCGCCTTCAGGAAGTCTCCCTGCCCAGGCCTCCAGCAATTTCGCAGAACCGAAGGTCTCCATTGGAAAGCAACGGGGTCCTCAACATCCTTTTTGCACCCTGCAGCCGGCCACCCCAGTGTCGCTGTTGGTGCAGCTCCTGTGCTGGTCATTGGCCCCTGCAGTGCTGACCTTAACCCTGCGAGCTTTGCTCTCACAACCCAGTGGCTTTTTCGTTAGCAGTTTCTAACCGAACGCCCCCTTGGCCCCATTGGCTAACATTGGGCCCCTACACTCTGCACCTGGCCGCCCCAGTGCCGCTGGTGGTGCAACTCGAGTGCCCATCTACACCTTGGTGAACCTTGGTCCTTACCCCCAAAATTCCCACTCATAAGTCATATACTTATCCATAAAACTGATAACCATTTTTCTCCCATAGGAACCCATGTTGTGAGATTTTGGGCCTAAAAATGTTACAACTGTGGAACTGTTATTGTATGGAGAAAGGAGAACTTAATTGCAAAGTATAAAAAGTCGTACTTACCATGTATTGTGAAATCCTAAGGTGTGGTATCTAGGCATACCACCCCCAGTGCTCAATGTAATCCAAAAGGAATCCTAGAGTAGTAAAATTCAAACTGCATTTTAAAGTGATGCAAACCTGTTACAATTGCAAATTCAACCACAACTGTATTTCCTTGAACAGTCTTGCATTTGAGAAGTGTATTTCACTTACCTGTGCCAAGTCCTGCTTGGTTCTAAAATTAAAACATTAGTATACCTTTTTTATACTTACCTAATTGGTCTGGATTCTGTCTCAGAGTGTGTGTAATCAGTCCTTGATGGAGTGAATACAATAAATGCTCAACACACCCTCTGGATAAGCCTAGCTACTCGCCCACACTACCATAGAGAGAGCTGTTAGTACCTACCTAATTTAGCTTCTGCTATACCCTTGGGGACTCCCTGGACTCTGTGCACACTATATCTTACTTTGGTATAATATTTACAGAGCCAGCTTCCTACAGTGCATTAGAACATGCACCCTAAATAAGGCAGTTGGTCTGAGGTACGTAGAACAACGACCTGATGTTCGTGGCGCAGTCATTCTAAGGCTTTGACTGGCCCAGCCAGAAGAGGCTCTGGCAGTGGAAACATGGCAGTCTGCGGAAACATGGCAGTCTGCGGAAACATGGCAGTCTGCGGAAACATGGCAGTCTACGGAAACATGGCAGTCTGCCTAAATCATAATTGAGCAGCTGGAACAACCTGTTTGGAGGACAAGGGACTTTGCCACATTGTGGCACAGTGTCCCATCTGCCAAACTCTAGAAAAGGCACTCAGCCTCTACCCCCACACTACCTCCCTGATGAGTGACAACACCTGCTAACTACAGTGCCCCGCACACCTGATTATCAGCGATGAGTTGTAGTATCACTGTGGTAGTACAATTGTAAAGCCTGCCACACAACAACAGGAAAGATAGTGACACTTTCACATTGAAAAGTACTGTTTCTCACAGCCAGTGATCACACGTTCTATGGAAGAGACCTGTCTTGGGAAGCCTTCCAATCAACCAGCAGAAGAAAATCACCCAATAAAAGCACCAGGGACCCAGATAGCAAACCCCAAGGAGCTGACCCTGAAAGAGCCATCGCCAATCCACCTACCACACTATCTAACAATGCGGGTAATAAGTCATAACAAATGACTTCATTCTTTCGTAAGTCACAATTACACAAGCATAAATACTGGAATTGCAAAACTGACTTCCTATTCTGTGCACTACCCCTTGCCGATGGCCAAGACAATTTGCATCATGGATGCCTCCTGCATAAGGATTCGCTGACCAGAACCAAAACAAGTCTCCGACTTTCCTGAAAGCATGCATGCCGTGGTCTTCGTTCAGGTAGTGCTTAGGCCAGCAAATCAGCTGGCCACGTAAGGCATAATACTCACACATCGCATCAGTTCTGGTGACAAATGAACACAATCACTGTTGTGATCAGGTCATTTGTATATTTCCTTAGAGTATCAAACTTGCTGCACTAACAAACAGAGCTTAACCTAAATGCAGCCATGCACTTCAGAAACCTACACCTTAATGATAGATAATCCCCCAGACCCTGGAATCCTGTTGAAAATGTCCCACAATTACATCTCTTGCACCTTAGCTATACTTGAGCATTTCTGAAACACAAAACCAACGATCAGCACCAAACCTACCAACACGTGGCTTCATGGGGACCTATTGGGCTGAAACGCACAAGCAGTGACCTGGGTGGAAATTAAGGGCAGTTGAGACAAAATACTTTGGAAGAGACACAGGAAAAACTACCACAAAGCCATTATGAAAAGTAAAAAGGCCTATCTTGGCTTTGAACAAGACTACAAACCAAACTTCACCTCCCATCCAATCCCTCCAGCCTCATGAGGCGAATCTCACGGCGTTGTGCAGCCAGATCCATTCCACAGACATTCCTCACCCCTGAAACATGCCAGCATCACTCCGGTACCAAAAAAACATGAATTCGATGACCCAAACTTATTGACTAACTACATACCCTTTCCCAGCAAGAACACGAAAAAGCAGGGCACAAGACATCAAAGTCACTCCTATCCTTCATGGCCTCCAATCTGGTCTCAGGCCAGCGAGGCGCCCACTGTCAGAGGAAAGCTACTGTGGTCCGTGGATGAAAACAAGAGCATAATAAAGAACACAGTCCCCACATTCTTCAACCTCTTGGCAGCCCACAAAACAGTGGGCCTTGACATACTGTAGAGCAGGTTCATAGAATAGGCTGGAGTCTATGGTTTCACACTGGGCGGATTTGTTGTTTACCTCTCCAAAGGCATCCAGCCAAACGTAGGATAGTAGCGGGGTCCCTGTTTTGGTATCGTGAGCCACTATTTAAGGTGCTGGGGAGTCACAAATCTGAAATCGGACTTGTGAGTTCGAGGCAAGCTTCAGAATGTGGAGCTTGCACTTGATTTGTGATTAGAAATTAGGATTCATAAATCTGAAAGAAATAGAAATAAAATAATTTAAAAAATGACAAAGCACTATAGGCCACCCTTGTGCATCTTGCACATTGGCCATAGGCTAAGCCCAACGCCCCCATCCCCTGTGCAAGGCAAAAACCAGTGTGTTATGAAGGTTGGCCATCCATGGCAGGTGAGACACAATCTCTGGCAGCAGGCCCTGTGTGGACTCTCATACACGTTTTTTAAAAGTAGACACTAAGGGCCTAATTACTAGTCTGGTGGTCCTCAGACCGCCAGACTCGTGGTGAGGCGGCGGTGGCGGCGGTCTTCTGACCACCACATTACGATCTTGCCGGTCTTGCCGCCCTAGGACGCCCGCGTTCGCCGGTTCCTGGTGGTGGCTCTGCAGGCTTGAGGCAGTAATAGGTTTGGCAGGACCGCAGCGGTCCGGCCAAGCATATTACACATTTCCTCACCGCCACTGATTTCATGGAGGTCTTTCCTCCATGAAAAGAGTAGTAGTGTGGCAAGAAAGGAGGCCCTACAGGGCCCCCTTGTGCACCACTCCATGTGGATGCACACAGGTGGGCACAACATGTGCCCCCCGTGTGCATGCATCCCCAGTTCCAGCACGACATGGACTTTACAGTCCATGCCGTACTGGAACTTCTTTTGACGTTCCCATTGTCAGACAGTGAGACAAAGGGCCATATATGTTGGGAGGATGGGCCATCTCTTGACTTGATGAGGGGGTGGAGCTGTCACCTACCATATTTGCACATGACAAAAGGCTCTCCGTGAACACACTCACACTAGACTATTGTGACCGCAGACGATCTGGGTCCAGTGTTGGGAGGCAGGAAATTCCAAACACCTCTGAGGGTGGAAACATCTGTGACCTTCTCTTACTTCAAAGTGGGCACCAAGTATACATATTGACCCTCAGACCTAACTTCGGTACACCTCTGGACCTGTGGAAGACTCAAAAGAACTACTGTGCTGCTCTGCCAGAAGGACTGCTTCTTTGTTGCCCTACTGCCTGATTGAAGGACTGAACCTGCATCTTGAACCCAGGAATACCACAGTGACTCATAGGGCTAAATTGCTGGCCTCCCGACCAGAGCTGCAGGGACAGAACCACCTTGAACCCAGCATCTGGGCTTTGTCTGCTGTGAGTCCTACCCTCCAAAGATGTGTCACCCCATACCTTGGCCCTTGGAAGAGGGCCGAAGTCACTCTTCCATCCCAACTGTGGTCTCAGCAGAACGTACGCAATGACAAGGCAGGACCTCACATCACAGCCCCGCAGCTTCCCAGAACTGCCATTGAGCAACACATCTCCACTCCAGGACCTCGCATTGCCTCTGCTGCACGACTTATCCTCGACATGGTGTCTCACAATACTCTGCAACCAGGATTTAAGGTAATCCTGTTCAGTGGTCCTAACTGGATTCCTGTATCCGGCCCATGCTCCATCGTGGTTGATCTGAACTTATGACTTTGTCCCAGTCCAGCGCGACCAGGTAACCACAGTTGGCGCTTAGTACTTCTAGACACTAGAACTTTGAAATTGCATATCTACAGTTCTACTGATTGGATTTGTGTCATTTTGGTGTCAAATAATTTATTACATTTTGGAATTTTCCTTATGCTGTGTTTTCACTTTATTATTGTTTGAAGTACTGGATAAATATTTTGCACATTGCCTCTAAGTTAAGACTGGCTGCTTTGCACCAAGCTACCAGAGAGTTAAGCACGCGTTTATTCGGGGGTCTGCTTGTGTTTCTCCCCAACAGAGATTGTAGCTCCTGATTGAGTAGGGTTTCACCTCCCTCAACCTGTAACTCAATTCCATAGGAAAGAAAAGCTATCTACCTAGAGCAATATGTCGAGGCATGAGTTGAGGTTTGCGTTGCTTACAATAACTGATAAATTTCAGGGCTTTTTTGGGTTTGAGTATGCTGAACTTAAGTATTAACTCGAAACAAAATTTTTAATCACACAGATATATATATGTATATATTACCTACTGGCGAAAGCATGTAGGTAGTTATAGTTAGGACCAAAGTGTCCATAGGAAAAGTATTCCTTGTTTTGCCAATACCTTTGGCGCGACTTGACGAATCTTCACAAAGTTTTTACAAAACTTCTCCTTTTTGGTACATCTGCTGTGTTGAAAGTTTCAGGGTAATCCGTCAAGTGGGGGGCGAGAAAAAAGGGGGCCCCATATTATGGGGATTTTTCATTTTTTGAACAAGACTACAGCCCAAACCGCTGAACATAATTACACCAAATATTGCAGAAAGCTAGCTGTTGGTCCAGAAAGCATGCGTTTTGTGATTTGGTGTAAATCAGTTCAGTAGTTTTTGAGATATTTTGCTTTAAAAAATGTAATTATCTGGGGGCGCGAGTCCTTACAGTGGACTCGCAGATCTTGCTAGCTACACTTCAGCTAGGAAGTGTTGGAAGGCATCTGGGAACTTGGCTTGAAGCTGAGTCCTTCAAAAAAAGTCAAAAATAAAGAAAAGAAGTAGAGTAGGAATACCCTGACTCCCCAGATATGGTGGGGGGATTTCATAGGGATCCTGCCGGGGTTTAAAAGCATTTTTTTCAATGTTTTTTTCAATGTTGCTGCAGATTTGTGGGTGGACCTGCGAATCCACAGTAAATAAAAAAAGAAAAAAGACCTGCAGGCTTCCTCACATCTTTTAAACAAAGCCCTCCGGTGGGGCCAAACCCGGGGACATGCTAAAAATAAAGGAGGGGGGTGTATGGGGCCTCCCTCCTGGGGTTTAATTAAACCCTGGGGACCGCCTGTCTTGCTTTGCCTTTCAGATAATACAGAATCTCCCACACGGTGGCTCAAAACACACGGCAAAGCAGGAGACATAAACACAACACCTTTAGAAAAGGGTGTTATTTTACAAAATGCAAAGACTCTCTTTTTTGAATAAGGCTTGGGGTTTATTTATGCAACGCTCTCTAACAGAAAGGATTTCCCAGATGCCAAATGCACAACATTCAAATACACATAGATATACATATTTATATGCAAGCAATAATAACACACTTGGTAAATGCAACAGTTAAATGCATGAATAATACTATGAATAAACAAGCAGCAAATAATATGTGTTAGAAATGGGATTTCTGATTGGCTTGCGTTTGCGCCTAGGCCAGGCAGAAACCACCACTCTAGTCAGTGCAAGGGAGTTACACGCTGAAGATCACCCCTGCTCACCCCCTTGGTAGCTTGGCACGGGCCGTCAGGCTTATCCCAGAGGCAATGTGTAAAGCGTTTGCGCAACACACACACAGACAGCAGCAACACACTAGGCACATCGCAAAAGAAACTCCACACATGGCTATATAAAAAATAGCCTTTGTATTATCATAAACACATTAGATCATAACCACACATATACACTGTGCCAACTTGCACTAGGCAATATTCACAGGGGATTATATACAGGACCAGGCCAATCGGGCCACGGTCAGAACCATCAGAATGCAGGTAGTAAACATAAAAAACAACCAGTAACTATTGGTACAATAATGACCTCAGCATTAGCATGGGTAACATACACACATTATGTCTGCATCACAATTAGGCATAAAACACATTGTGCCTAAACATCCTAAGCATAAACATGTTTCGCAGTAGGCATCACAAGCATAAACACATTATACAATAAAATGCAGTGCACCACAGTACCTTGACCAGGGGCATACATCACCTTAGAAACTGACCCCAGTCCAACTGGCCTTTCACTTGGGCTCTAAATGCCCTCTGTCCAGAATGTCAGGGCGCTACACTGCCACTTGCAGCAACAGCACTGTGCGTCATGCACTGGGGCGGGGGGGGGTGCAACTCACCCCTTACTTCACAGTAAAAACAAAATGCCCCAAAGGAAAATGGCACTGGCACTACATGTGCCGTGGAAGCCCCACTCTGGGACTCTAAAAATAATCGGGCCCAAAGGTTGAAGCTGCCCGCGCTCCCATGGTGCAGCTGAGCGGATAAACAAGCACTGGCACTCACTGTGCCTCGTGAGACCCACTGGGACTCTGAAAACCAAATTGCCCCAACGGTGCAGCTGCCCGCAACGGTGGTGCAGCTGTGCCGAACGATTCTGGCACTCACAGTGCCCCGAGAGCCTGCCTCCCCTTCTGCCAGGCAGGGGAAGGCGGGTCATGCAGCAAATGGAGCCCGCAAGGCTCCGACGCCTCTCACTGATCTCGGGGCTCTCCTTGGTTGGTCCGGTCTCCGGGGAACACGTGCTGCCATTGGCAGTCTCGGCCGCTTCCTCAGTTGGCCCCGCCTGAGTCAGGCAACAGACGCCTGGCTTCCAGGTCACGATCGGCAGCGGCTCACTTCTCTTTCCTCTCGGGCCGTTGCGGTGATTCCTGGCCAATGCGGGGTGGGTTCCTGCTTTCCAAGCACATATGCGGGGTAGGCACCCGCTATTTAAATCAGCAGCAATGCGGGATGGGCTCCCGCAAAATGCACACAATGTGGGGTGGGCACCCGTTGCAATAAAGAGTGCAAAGTGGGGGGTGGGCTCCCGCTCGATCCCTGCGTCGTGCAGGGGAATTCCCACGCCATGATTCCCTCTGAACGCCTCTGCAGCCCAGCGCTGCAGTGGCCAGGCACGCCTCTTCTACTGGCAGTAAAGAGTAAAGCGCTCTTGAGGCGCTAGAGTTCTCAAAGGTCCAGGGGCAGTTCTGGGCCCAGGCAGGCCAGCACACAGGGCCCTCCAGCAGGGAGGCAGTCCCTCGTGGCGGTTCCTTCTGGGGCCCAACAGCAATAAGTCACTCAAACATCACAGGAATACAACCCATGGGGTCACAGCCCCTATATTTATATCACGTTTCTACTTTGTCTGCCCTGGCACAGGGCTTGGGGGAACCAGTCTCAGCTGGTTCTGGGGGTATTGGAGCACTTTGTTGACAATGCTCCTCTTCCCCTTTGTCAGGTGGGGGCTCATCATCAGACACACCACAGGGGGGCGGCACCAGCATTCACCTAGGCAGACACAGACCTATTTGGGGCAGGGGACTACTCCTCCCACTACTCCAAATGCAGATGCCCTATTCAGCCTAGCGCTGACTCACCCTGCCCCTCCTGGAGCCACACACACCTCACCAGCCCCTGTCACTCCAAAGCCAGACATGCAATCCACATCAGGCAGGCAGACACATAGCACACAGAAATGGCAACTTCTAAAAGTGGCATTTCTAAACTAGTTATAATCAATCTGCGCACACTATTGCGTAGCATTTATTATTACTATTCCAAACATACCAAACTTAACCACGCTGCTCCTCCCATATCAGGAATTATCACTGAAACACTTATCAGGGAATCCCCAATGCATTCCTATGGGAGGGCAGCCTCACAACAGTGAGAAACCAAAATGGCTGTTTGTCACTATCAGGACATGTCAACCACTTAAGGTATATGTCCTACCTTTTACCTACAATGCACCCTGCCCATTGGGCTGGCTAGGGCCTACCTTAGGGGTGACTGACATGTAGTAAAAGGGGGGTAACAGACATGGCACACACTTTAGGTGCCACGTCACAGCGGCAGTAACACTGTGTGCACCTCACTCATTCACACATCACAAAGAAAACACCTCAATTGATCAAAGGCACTGGCCACACATCACAATGGCAATAATCAAAACTCAAACACCTTAAATGACCACAGCCACTGGAACCACGCATCACAATGGCACTAGTCAGAAACAAATCACCTCACCCGATCGGTCACTCGACATCCTTGCCAATTCTCGCTGGGGGGCCCGTTCACAGCTGGCTAGGACTCTCGACCGGGACTCAAGTTACGTTTGTCTTTCAGCGGTACGTCTACTCTGTAAGTGAGCTCCCAACTCAGCTGTCAACAAACTTCAGCTTTATAGTCTCAAAACACACACTAGAAGGTTTGAGAATTTCCCCCCCTGCACCAAAGGAATCTTACTAGGATTGGCCAGCTTCCAAGCAAGCATTCCATGGCAGGAAGGAGTTCCCACGTCCACTCTACATTCTCGCATGTTCCAGCCTTTATCTTGACGAAGCTCACAAAAGCCTTCCAGAGTACATTAAACAATCTTTCACAAAAACAATCCTCGAATATGATTAACCCAAACAACTTGCAAGCGTGGCTGTGCGCGCAGAAAAGCTCAAGCCAGGCAGAGTCAGAATTCAGGTTGTCATGAGGCCATGTCAAAGCCAATAGTAAGAACTTATTAATACTATCAATGTACAACACAATGCACATTTGTGCACCACTGCTTATAACATCACATACTTCATCTCTCAATGTACAACACAGTGTACATTTGTACACCACTGCTCATAACACTGCACTTCGAGACCAAAAAGTACATTCCACACCTCTCTCTCTCATGCTTTCAAATGCACATCCCACACATTCTGTTCTTGGCAAGGCTGTTCTACTCCGTGACAGCTCCCACTGAAAGACTGCAAGATTACAAGAAAGAAACCTTTAAGAGAAACAAGGCGTATGCAGGACGTTGTACATTCAGGCTAGGATAAAATAACACACCAAAGTCAATTCAAATAATGGTAGTCAAAGGTCATCACAGGGTGTCAGGCCACAAGAGTGCCTCTTGCACTATACGTCACCTCCCCAGGGTTTTTCTATTGTATTTTTCGGGTGTGCCCGCAAGCCACCCCCAGCACCCCTGTGACCACCATCTCCTCGGGGCTTGTTTGTTTAATAATTGGGGGGGGCTAGCCCCAGGGACTGCCACCTCCCTAGGGCTTTTCAAGTAAAAAAATGAGGGGGGCCACGTAGACCCACCATGCAGCCCCGGGGGCTGCCACCTCCCTGGGGGTTTAATTTTCATTAGTGGGGGGGGCGGACAGACCCCCCCAGCTCCAGGGACCACCACCTCCCCAGGACTTTACGCACATTAAATGAGGGAGGGCATGCAGCCAACCCGCAGCCCTGGGGACCACTACCTCCTGGGGGCAACCTCTAACTAAGGAGGGGTGCCGTGCAACCCCCCCTCCTGGAGCCAAAGATGGTCCTGGGGACTGCCACCCCTAGGACCGGCTCTTGCAATGTTCCGGGGTGCCCACTCCCAGGACATTGCTGTTTGTTATCGCTTGACGGGAGCACTGCTCGCGCCAAGTCATAGCAAACACTGCTCCGCTTCTAGTAAGCAAGAGCAGAAAATGCTCTTCTTTACTAGAGGCAGAGCAGAATTGCTCTTACACACAGGGAGCTTTATGTTAGCAGTACCCTATGTTTAAAAGCAATGCCATCTCCCGCAGGAGGCGGGAAGCCGGCAGGGACCGTGGGGGCCTTGAGGTTACCTTTACAGTCCCTAACCTTTAAAAAGTGGGTGCCCTGGGTGGGACCAGGGCATCCAGACTAAAGGCTGGGCCCCGGAGATGGGGTCCCCAGGGCCAAAATCAGCCCAGAAGGGGGGGCCAGATAGCCTCCTCCCTTTAAAAAAAAAATAATAATAAGAAAAAAGAAGCAGGCCCTGGGGGATGGTGTCCCCGGGGTCCCCCTCCCATTATTTAATCCAAAATAAATAAAAAGGGCTGGCCATGGGGGATGGGGTTCCCAGGGCCGAAAATGGCCCAGGGTAGGGGGGCCACGCAGCACCCTTAAAATAATTAAGAAAAAAAAGAAAAAAAAACACGCCCTCCTATACCTCCAGTAAGTTCCACACAGTGGGATTGCTAAGAGGATGTCAGAGACCGTGCCCCCTTTTTCTACCACACTGCAAATGTGCATCCTAGTGCACTGCTGGCAACTAGCTTGAATGGCCTCACCTCCGCATTTTATAAGGAGTTTGCCAGGATCCTCACCCGCATCTCCTGGTCATGTATGAGGAGTCCCTTGCTGCTGGAGTTCTTCCCCCATCTTGCAGGTAGCACTGATTATAACTTTACTAAAGCCAGATAAGGACCCCCATCAATGTGAGTCATATAGACCCTTGTTTATGATTAACATGGATAATAAAATGTTTGCAAAATTGATAGCCTAGAGGTAGCTCCCGTTTTTGCAGCTTATAACGTGACCAGATCAATCAGGCTTTGTACCGGTAAGATTGACAGTCCACAATTTATGCACTTTTTTGCGCTTGTGCATACCATTGACCTTGCCCTTAAGGTGGCTGCCATCTTTTTCAAAGCTAGCAAGGTGCTCGATTCACTTGAATGGCTTTATCTCTTCGCATTACTGTCTCGTCTTGGAGTAAGTCCCAAGTTCATCCGGCTGATTGGCCTCGTATATGCTCAGCCCGTTGCTCATCTGAGGGTAAATGGGACAATCACCACTCCCTTCTCAAGGGTGCCTTCTAACACCCATTTTGTGCACAATAGCAATGGAGCAGCTATCGGCTTGGCTCAGACAACATCATTGCCATCGAGGCCCGGCCTTTACACCCTGCAGGGTTTTACTGTCCATCTTTGCAGATGATGTTACTCTATATGTGAGAGATCCGTGAGACACCTTGGAACTGCTGATTAGAGAATGCACCAAATTTAGTGGCATTACGGGAATAACTATCAATTGGGCTAAATTGATATTGTTCCCACTGACAAATGTGACAGAGGAATTTGCCTCAGAGTTCCCGCTGCGATGGGCGAATGAGCCCGGGCGCTACCTGGGAATCTGGCTGAGCCGAGACTCAGATAAGCTTTGGGAAGCTAACTATGGATGCTTGATGACCTTGTTGGAGGAGCGGTGGGGACTTGGACGAAGCGCCGATTATCGCCTACTGGGAGACTGGCCATTGCTAGATGGTGAAGCTCCCAAAATGTCCTTACTTATTTCTTAACCTGCCAAGCCCACTGCCTGTGTGCTTCAGGAGACAGCTCCGGTCGCACATGAGGATCCTCATATAGGCAGAGAAGCAGCCTAGGATAGCATGGGAGAGATTAACTCTCTCTTTTGAACAGGGAGGACATGGAATGCCCAATATGAATTTGTATTACTTTAGCGCCCAGGGGTGCAGTTCATACATTTTTTACTTTATCCTACGCAGTTCCAGGCACACACTGCGCCTGAATGTGATCACATTGCATTATGTCCCCTCCAGATGGCATTGTACCTGGCTCCCAAAGTGACTGGAGATTGACACTGTAGCTTGCACAGTGTGGACATTGAGCGAACTGGGGCGACAAACTCGATTGAGTAGTGTATTCTCCCCTTTGGTCCTCCTCATTGGGCATCCCTCCTTTCCTATTACACTTGATGTTGGCACCCGCAGCATGGTGTGTCGCTTATAGCTGACAGCCATGGGACTCATATACCCAAACGGTACCTTCATCACACCACAGCAAACCCTGCAGGGCCCTGAAGTTACACTACTGGATATGTTCACATATTACCAGCTGCAAGCTACCCAACGAATGCTACATTACTCTTTCCCTACAACCCCCCTATTTTTCAGGTACTTGAGGCGAAACTCACGTGCCCTACCCCATGAGGACTGATCATGGCTTTACGCCGGCATGCAAGAAATAGTGCCAGTACGGTTTCCTGGGCCCGGCAGGTGTGGTCTACTGCCTTTGAGATCCCCATTACTGAAGACCAATAGAAATTTTGTTACACTCAGTCCTGGGCGCTTTTGCCCAACTACAGGCTGGTGCCTTTTAAGTATCTGCATAGGCTATACCCCACTCTGGAGTTAATGCACATGATGGGTCTGATTGCTGATGCACATTGCTTGTGCTGAATCCTGTGCTGTTTTTTCACATGTGGTGTGGGACTGCCTGGATATGGGGCCTTTTTGGCTCAATGTATTTGATGCTATTGTTGAGATCACCAGACACGTCCTAAAGCACTTACTGAGAGTTGCGCTATTATGTTACGTGGAGGAGATCCCCTCCAGGGGTGCACAAACCGACAGCAATCTTACTATTGCTTGCTAAGTGTCAGGTGGTAATGCATTGGGGGTGGTGGCTTCCTGATGCTTCCTGATGCGGCCTACTTCCAGGTACAATTGACTGTTTACTGGGAGATGATGCCTGCAAGATCTCGCCCCAAAGACAGATGGGCCCCTTAGAAATGATGAGGATGAGGTGTTGGATGCCAATCCAGGCCTTGGGGTAGCTGATCAATTGACTGCCTACACTGGTGCAAGTCAGACTCATTAGGCAGATCAATGAGACCTACGGATGGTGTACCCACTGACCTGTCTACGCGTGCATCGCAGGCCTCCCTGTCTGTGACTGGAACCTATTTTCCCTTGCTGAGTGGCTACTCTCCCCCTCTTTCCCCTCCCCCGTTTTGTTCGAGTGAAGTATATCATCTGCACTGTAATTTGTCCAAAATGCACATCAGGTATATTATACTGTACTGATTTGTATGCTATTTATGAACTGGTCTGTATGCTGCACTTTATTGTGCCTAAAATTTAAATAAAAATAAGTTAAAAAAATAATGTCCCTCGAAGTCCTCATTGCTCCAGCAAAAGTCCAGTTGCCACTGGACTATTGGTCTCCACTAACAGCAAAACCAGAGGTTCCCTTTGGTGAAGGCTAGTGTCTGTTTAGGGGGACCAAACTTCACTTTAATGACTCTTCCAGGTCCATTAAACTCGGGTGCAACTTTTGAGTGGTGTGACTTGGTCATCTGGACTGCACGTTGGTAGTTAGCAGCGGTCAAACGATTTTGGCTAGTGACTGGCCAGAACAGGCTATTTTAGCCTTTTTTGCTAAAGAAAGTTAGTTAACTGACTTTTGAAGTTCACCTTCTCTGTCTGTGACTTTAGAGCGACTTTTCCATGAGCCAGGCACCACAGGCATAGTCCTCTGTTTGCTTGCCCAAGGATTGCCATGTGCGCTCCAGCAGTCGCTGCATCCTCTTTTGCCAGGTCCAGGGAACAGCAAGACAGCCCTCTCTCAAGTCCAGATGTGATCTGAGGTCTGGTTGCCAGGATTGCCATATTTATTACCCGAAAAAGCCCATGGGCGTGGCAGTCTCTAGCCAATGGGCTAATAGGTACTTTCCCATCTGATGATGACTTCCTGCAAAATATAGCATCTAGCTATCCTAGAGTGCACTATTCTGCTCATTCCCAAGATCGCTGAGCCCCTCTCTCGGCATGTGGAGCTTTGAAGCCCACTATAGAGGTGTGGCTACATGAGGGCTACACACTCATACAAAAAAAACAGTTTGGCAACTGGTCTCCCCTCTCTGTCCCTGACACCCACTTAGTCTACCTCAACAAAAGAGCAGCTCCTCTTGTGTATGCCCACCATTTGCCCTTTATAGATGGCTTACCCTTTGAAGCTCGACTTATGGGCTCACCCCTGGTTGACTTCCTGACGGGGAGAGGTGACACCTCCTTTAATGGCAGGCTTCTTTTGTTTGCACTCATAGGAGTTGCTCACAGTTCTCCCCAGCAGGGCTCTCCGGTAATACAGTTGCGTTTAGCATGCAATAGCTCCCCATAGGGGATGCTATATATCAGACTAGGTTGATGAGCACTAGAAGTGCATAGAAGACTATTACCTGCTGTCTGTTTACGGAATAACCTGGTATCCAATTGACCATTCTTGACTGAAATATCAACATCAAGTAAAACCGTGCTAGACCTGTTAGTGTGCCTCGTGAACTGCAGATTATACTCATTGTTGTTAAGAGTGGAGATGAATTCAGTGGCAGATTTCTCATTCCCTTTCCAGATAGCAAATATGTAATCTATAAATCTGCTCCACAGTATCATCCATTCATCAAAGCACCCAGATACGGTGGACACCTCCTACTCTCACCTGTTTAGGAACAAATTTGCATAGCTGGGAGCAAAGGAGGTACCCATTGCAGTTCCCTGTCCCTTTCTATACAGCTGGTTGTCAAAAAAGAAAAAACGTTTGTGAGGCAGTAATGGATCATATTCAGTATCATCTCTGTATGTAACAAAAGGAAAATGGACCTGGCTTGCATAAAATGTCTACAGGCTCGAGTGCCTAAGTCAGGCCTGAGGCTCGTGTATAAGCTGCTGACATCCAATGTAATCAATGTGAAGTCATCCTCCCAATGTATGTTCTCAATGATGGTGAGAAAGTGTGTCCTGTCTTTGTAGGAAGTGCAGTAACAAATGGTCTATGGTAATGGTCAATGTATTTGGATGAATTCTCAAGCAGGGACCTGATGGACGAGACAATCAGTCTACCTGGTGGTTTCTGTCTGTTCTTGTAAAGTTTGGGCGACAGGTATAGGACTGGTGTCCTGGGGTGTTCACATTTGAGGAAGAGGTACTCCTCCCACTCGAAGAGCCCTCTCTCACTCCAATCCACCAACATCTCCCAATACCTGTGGCTGGAAGTGGTTACCTCAGATCGATTAGATAAGGATTGCAGTTGGGGTCCCCCAACTGCTGTTAACCCCCAGTATGGTAGTCAGATTTGGAGAGTACAACCACATTGCCCCCCCCTTGTCAGACTGACATGTTATAATAGAAGGATTAACTTTCAGACATACTAATGCCTTAAACTGAGTACTAGATAGGTTCTTTTTCGTGTTACCCTAATTCTTCTACCTCATATTTTCAGTTCCTTAACTACACCCCTCTCAAAAAGCTCATTGCATCACAATGGATCATTGATAAAAAGGAACAATTAATGGACGGAATGCTGGACAATGCAAACATTCGCCCCCAGTCATAAGGATCTGGGTTTAATCCATCATTCTTTTACTCACCACACCACCCCAGTTTGGACCCAGCCATATGTAAATCAGCCTTGACCCTGTTCCTTGTGGGAACAGTCCAGCCCGAACTGCCAAGCCAGGTCCTCCCTGGACCAGAACAAGCATCCTGGGACCAGTTTCAGGGCACCACCCTTCTTCAGCCAGGCTAACTTGAATCCAGTGGTGTAGTGAGCACAGTACCCACATCTGGGCATACTCTTCCCACTTAGGGCGACGTATGCCTAGACGTCTCTCCAAATGCTTGTTTCCAGTCCAGGGAGGGTCTGGCAGTTTGGGCTGGACTGTTCCCATGGGGCACAGGGTCAAGACTGATTTGCATATGGCTGGGTTCAAACTGGAATGGCATGGTGAGCAAAATAACAATGGATTTAGGCCCAGAACTGTGTACTGGGGTGAATGTATAATATTGTTCTGCATTATGTCCATCAATTGTTGTTTTTGCATTTGCCACCCTGAGTGAGACGGGTATGCCCAGACGTGGGTCCCGTGCTCTCCATGCCACTGGAGTCAAGCTATCCTGGCTGAAGAGGGGTGAAACCCCAAAACCAGTCCTAGGATGCTTGTTTCCAGTCCAGGGAGGACCTGGCCTGGCATTTCGGGCTGGACTGTTCCCATGGGGCACAGGGTCAAGACTGATTTGCATATGGCTGGGTTCAAACTGGAATGGCATGGTGAGCAAAATAACATTGGATTTAGGCCCAGATCTCTGTAGTGGGGTGAATGTATGACATTGTTCTGCATTCTGTTCATCAATTGTTGTTTTGTCATTGATAAAAAGGTACACTTAGGTTTAAAAGTGTCAGACTCTCACCTTTATTCTTTCCGCAGGAGCGATAGGAAGCCACAAAGCTAACTCCTAACTTATCCCTCGAACAAGGCAACCCAAAAAAGTAAAAGTTTACCTCGTTCGGCGGGGATGGGAAAGAGAGAAAGCAAGTGTCCCTCTGTGACTGTTGTATGGTGCGACTGTCTTCCTAGGCCATTTAAGGTTCTTCCTAAGAGAGAGAAGATAAGCGAGAGTGAGATACTGCTGAAACCCGTGAATATGTGTGGTAAGATTATTGTACTTTACACAAAAGCATATACTTTCATTAATCCCCTCTCACGATATTTGCAAGGATGAAAAGGTTCAGCGATAGTTGAATGTGTTGGTCTGAAAACAGATAGAGAATATGTGTAGAGGTAATAAGTACAAATGGCTTTTAATTCATGTATTTCTATTGGTATACTGTCACCTACCTCAGCATATACTGTTCATATTCATAGGAGGCCCTCCTACACCTGAATCAAAAGGCAAAAAACTAAAATATAACGCCTTTCTCAAAGGAATACAAATGAAATCTGTACTAATCCTTATTACTTTCTATTACAAATAGTCCTAATACATACCCGTATCTTCCTTTTTGTTATTTCTTGTCCATAGGTACGACTATACCAAGAAGCAGTATATAACTCTTCGTGTCAACAAGCAAGATGCAACTTCAGATAAGTATCATGGGTTTTACTTTATAGTCAGAGCGCAGCACACGTTACCCAAACTGTTAAAATGGTGATTCTTTAATGATTTTCTCCTTGTCTTGTTTTGCAATGTAAGTGTACCCCCCCCGCGTGTCCGTCCCCTCCCCGCCACCCGCGAGCCATACCTATTGCCACTAATCCAGCCTGCGGATCACGGCCGGCGCAACAACAAGCATTTGCAATGCAATAGGTCAGGCATTTACGCGAGCTAAGCTATTGGCATTGTAAATGACAATGCCTTCTATTTATGTTTTTAAAATGAAAACCTAAAATAAAAGGCATTGTGATTTGCAATGTCAATAGCTCAAACTCGCATGAATGAGAGACCTATTGCATTGCAAATGTTTGTTTTTATTTACCCACCAGAAACAGAAAATAACCTAGGCTGGTCGGCCAGACCTTGTTGTCCCAGCACGCAGTTTCTTTTCCCTGGACCAGGAACTTTCCTTAAGCACATTTAGTTTTGGACAGTTATGTGCCATCCATATTTTGGCTGGCTGGCTCGTGCTGTCTGTTGCGTCACCGGCATACAACACAACATACGGCACCACCTGGCCCATCCTCCCAGGAACTATGAGGAAGAGATAAATTAATCCAAGCCCTTGGTTTGAAAGATTCAGGCCCGTTCCTGCATCTGGCACTCCTCGCCTTGCGTGAGCCCATCAAGGATGCACAGGAGTGAGCTAGCTCCCAGAAGCCCGAGGGTTCACTCGTTGCAAGGCGCTATCTGGTCTTCCCTGGCAGGTGAGCCAGCAGCAGGGTGCGGTGCAGCTGGGAGAAGTGCAGTGCCGCCAGACCCTTGGTACAGTGACAAAGAGAAAAAAAAAACTCATAGATTCTGCCCTGGAGGGGAGGGGAGCCTGGGAGCTTGTACGGAGTGCGATTTTGCTGGTAACTGTCTGACGGCCTGCGTCTGCACTGCCGATGTTACACGGTCTGCATTCATCGTCTGCGCCTGGCAGCACTCTGTAAAAACATATTACCAACCCATAAATAACTTTCCCTTGGACACCCTTGCATCCTGTGATTCTGGCCCGCGTTCATTCTGCCTGGCGTTGTCCACTTGTGTGTTGTGTGCGGCTCTTTATGTCTTGGAGTCTGGTTTTGAAAGATGTCAGCGAGCGGGAGGACACTGCTGCTGACGCCTGCTTCAAAGGCCGCCGCCACACACACACACACACACACACACACGCACACACACACACACACACACACACCAGACCAGTTATTGAGCTCCACTGCATTTGTATGCATCACTCCTGGAGGCGGACTTATTGATTGCACTGGAGAACGAGCTGTGTCTTGTATTGTGTATTTACAGCTGGTTTTCATTGGATGGTTTGTTCGCAAGAGTTTACGGCAAATGACTTTGTTTCTGACTTAGCTGCTATTGAAATAAACAAAAGACTTTGTTTCAGAATTAGCTGCTATGAAAATAAACAAAAGAAAAAGCATTATACTCATCTTCATGTCTTATATGTAATCCAATCTTTCCTTAAGTATTCTGTTTCAAAAATTACATATCTGCAAAAAAATTTATGAAAGTGAAGGAGTGCGCTCGCTCCCAGAAGCAGGCGCTATCTGGTCTTCCCTGGCAGGTGAGCCAGCAGCATGGTGCGGTGCAGCTGGGATATAAGACCTACTCCAAGATTGTTATTGTGAGTTCAGGGCTGCTTCCGGGTGCTTGGACTTCTCGGCTTTGATATTGACGCAATGAATGGCTCGGTGTCTGTGTCCGAAACCTTTCAACTTCACACCTCCAATGTTTGGACGGCTAAAGATAGGGTCGCCCAGTGCGGACTGGACAGCTCAGTGGAATAATGTACCTGCGGCAGAGACCTGCGTGTAAACCTTTCAGTTTGTGTTTGTGCTATGTACGTAGTCTATTATTGTTTTATTACCTGGGGTCGTGAATGGGAATCGAATTGAACTTTCTTCCACACTGCAGAATAGAAAACTGCACCACTCGGCATCGGACCCCTATCGCGTGGCATTGAACTGACATCTTGCGGCGAGACAAAGTGCATAGAATGAAGTGGTTTTGAAGTGTTTGAACTTAATACGTTTTCACAATAGTAAGGCAAGATAAATCTATTAAACTCCTAATTAATAAGCCCTACTCCAAATTGTTATTGTGAGTTTTGTCGAGCGCTGCGTTCAGCACAGGGCTGCTTCCGGGTGCTTGGACTTCTCGCCTTTGATATTGTTGCAATGCTTGGATCGGTGTCTGTGTCCGAAACCTTTCAACTTCACACCTCCAATGTTTAGACAGCAAAAGAAAGGGCTGCCCATTGTGGACTGGACAGCTCAGTGGAATAATGTACCTGCGGCAGAGACCTGCGTGTAAACCTTTCAGTTTGTGTTTGTGCTATGTACGTAGTTTATTATTATTTTGTTACCTGGGGTCGTGAATGGGAATCGAATTGAACTTTCTTAAGAAAGTAGCATTGAGCTGAGTAGCTTGCTGAAACAAGCGCTCGCCTTTGCGGGAAGGTAGACGCTGTTTATTTTTGCATGGCACTTTCACTTAAAGTGAAAACGCGATGCAAAAATAAACATGCGGCACCCTGCCTGCGTGTAAACATTTCAGTTTGTGTTTGTGCTATGTACGTAGTCTATTATTGTTTTGTTACCTGGGGTCGTGTAGGGGAATCGAATTGAACTTTCTTCCACACTGCAGAAAAGAAAACTGCACCACTTGGCATCGGACCCCTATCGCGTGGCATTGAACTGACAACATCTTGCGGCGAGACAAAGCGCCTAGAATGAAGTGGTTTTGAAGTGTTTGAACTTAATACATTTTCACAATAGTAAGGCAAGATAAATCTATTAAACTCCTAGTTATAAGCCCTACTCCAAGATTGTTATTGTGAGTTTTGTCTAGTGCTGCATTCAGTACAGGGCTGCTTCCGGGTGCTTGGACTTCTCGGCTTTGATATTGATGCAATGCTTGGCTCGTGGTCTGTGTCAAAACCTTTCAAATTCACACCTTAAATGTTTAGACAGCTAAAGAAAGGGCCGCCCAGTGCAGACTGGACAGCTCAGTGGAATAATGTATCTGCGGCAGAGACCTGCGTGTAAGCCTTTCAGTTTGTGCTATATGCGTAGTCTATTATTGTTTTGTTACCTGGGGTCATGAATGGGAATCGAATAGAACTTTCTTAAGAAAGTAGCATTGAGTTGAGTAGCTTGCTAAAACAAGCGCTCGCCTTTGCGGGAAGGCAGCCGCTGTTTATTTTTGCATCGCGCTTTCATTTAAAGTGAAAGCGCGATGCAAAAATAAACAAGCGGCACCCTGTCTCCTTTTGAGACGGCCCATCAGGACAGGATCGCACGGCTTGTTTATATAACATGCCTCCTTGCGATAGGAAACTGCTTCACAACAGCCGTGAAGCAGGCGATCCAGTCCGGATGGGTCGGACTAAAAGGCGAAAAGGAGGCACCCCAGAAAGCTTATTTCCAATGGCAGCTCACCGTTTACCATAAACGGTGACGTAAGCCAATGGAAATAAGGGACTGGGCTTCAAGCCCTTTTCTCAAATTCCTCATCTACAATAAATCTCGCCGAGCAAGTTGCGCACGTGCGCAGCAACGCTAGGCGAGACTTAAAAAGTACTTGGACAAGTCGTGTCCACATCAATGTTGAGGTTGCTGAGATTGATAAAGGGGTCATCATGGCTGGCTTGGCCCTCATCTTGTACTGCTAATGTGTGTAAAGACTCGATGTCATCAATACATAAATTACTCAACACTGGTAAAGTACCAGTGTCCTGAACTGTAGTGGGTTTTTAGTGAAACCATTTCTTCAATAAGCATTTTCTTATAAAACAAAACAAATCAGTTCTTGTTTGAGCATATTTAAGACTGCTGGAAGGACAAAAGGTGAGCCCTAAAGAGAGGAGTTCAGTCTCATATTTAGATAACACACGTTTAGACAGATTTACCACATTAATGACGTTCGTTGTCTGGGCCTTGTTGTCATTCCCGTGGGCGGGCACTGTTCTTTCTTTTCTTGAATCTTGTTTTTGCTTATTTGTTCCTCGTGTTTTTCCTCTGTTGCCTCTTCCTCAGCCCCTCTGCATATTCTGCTCTGCGAACTGTTGTGTACCTCCCTGATTGAACAGCTGGAATTACTTAAAAAAGTTCTTCCTAAAGGTGCTTGTTTGTGGGCCTCATGTAAGGGTGGCCTCAGAGATGTCTGATGTGTTAGTGTCTGATACATCTCTCTCCTCGGGTTCTGAGATCATGCGATGGACGTTGCTCTTGGTAGGAAGTAGATGGTCAGTTGATCCATCAATAAACATATGGTCACATTTGCTGTGAAAAGTCAGGATTCTCCCTGATTGGTTTGAAATCACATACACCTTTTCTCTGCTTTTTGCGCTTGATTTCTTCTTGCGCATTGGCTAGGAGCATTTGTAAATTGTTGTAAACTCCTCAAATAGTTCCTTTGAAACAATACTAGTCAATTCTACAGTTAGTTTGTCAATTTCTTCACGGTGTCTGGTATGATCCTTCAAAGCATATTTTACTAGGATCCTCATCATTGTCATAGAGTCTTTTGAATTGTTGGCCCAATCCTCTAACATGTCAGGGTCCTCATAGGTAGGTACTGTAAAGATTCTGAGACCCCTGGGGACACATTTAGCATCATTTAATTTCTGGAGGGACTCAGCCACCCACCATTTGCCAAGGTCTTTCTTATGCAGCCTTTCAAGCTTGTCATGCAGTGCCTGGATTTTCATACCATCCCCAATATTGCCATTAGTGTTAGTAGTGGTGCTGCCATTGGTGCTTTGTGCAAAAAACAGTCTGTTAGATGTTTCCTTCCTTTTGGCTTGTAAACAAGGCCAAACATTTATTACTTCACTGTCTGTGGATAGTGTGAACACCCAGGTGCTGCTCTACAGGACATGTCTGTCCCTGGTAGAAGCAGCTCCACTTCCATCAGCACTTTTAAAGAAAGTCCCTCGAAATGCGTGACCATACAATAATAACTCACTGTGTACTCTGAGAGAACACCAACCACGTCCTCCAACTCACCCGTGGTTCCTCAATTCTAGCGGGGCACCTCCTCCAGACATTGCTGTACGCTACAGCAGTGGCTCTCTCAATCACTATAGGGGTTATTAGGAGTCTGTCAGGCCACTGATTGCCAGACTCGCGGAGGTGCAGTGGTGGCGTCTACTGACCGACCTATTACTTACCAGGGTGGTCGGGCCACCCTGGGACCACCCGGGTCGTAATCAGAGATCCCTGGCGGTGGCTCGGTGGTCTTGAGGCCTCTGCGGCCTCACCAAGCATATTACCAGTTTCCTCACCTCCACACTTATCATGGCAGTGCAACCGCCATGAAAAGTGTGGCGGTGAGGAAGCAAAGGGGGCCCTACATGCTCCCTTGTACCTCACGCTATGTGGATGCAGGCAGGGGGGCACTGTGTACAGGCACACCAGTACCTGCACGGCATGTATTACTTAATTACCTTCCCACACCATACCCCCACAAACCTAGTAGCCTACACATAAAATATAACTGAAATAAGAATAACGCAATTAGTATAGTTAATAATCAATGTAATATTTATTAATAAATCATTAATTATTATGTTAGTAAGTTTCCACCCTATGCCCCTACAAACCCAGCAGCCTTCATCTAATATATAACTTAAAAAAATATAATTATAATTATTACACAATTTACATAATTAATAACCAAGTAAATAATCAATAATAAATTAATCATTAGTTAATTAATTATTACTTAACATCCCACCCTTTACTCCTATGAGTCCAGCAATCCGTACCTAATATAGAACTAAAAAATATTTTATTTGCATAATTTACATAATGAGTAATCAGTTAAGGATATAAAAAAATAAAATAATAAATAATTATTACTTAATTAACTTTCAGCCTTGCACATCTCCAAACCCATCCCACTTCCAATATCAAACTTACAAAATATAATGAATACACCTTTTACATAATTGATAATCAATTAAATAATTTAAAATAAATTAATAATTAATTGTTAATTAATTATTACTTAATTAGGTTCCCAACCATACACCTGAAAACCCAGCAACCCACACCGAATATATAACACAACAAATTATTATACAATTTACATAGTTATTCAATAATTATTTAAAAATAAATTAATGATTCATTGTGAATTAATTATCACTTACTTAACTACCCCTACAAACCACACCTAATATATAAGTAAAAAATATAATTATTACACAAATTTACATAATTTTTAATCAATTAAATAATTCCTAATAAATTAGAATTGACTTATTAATAATTATACTTAATTGACTTACGACCCTACACCCCTACAAACCTACAACACTATAAATTACTATTAGCAATTACATTTAAGTTATAATCCACTTAAAATTAGAAACTATATTTAAAAATATTATTTACAATTATACAAACAGTAAAAACACATACAAATAATATATGAACTAAAATACATAAAGATAATTAAAAACAATATTTTTGACAACAATATTATTGAAAACGATATTAACAACAAAGAAATCCTTGAAAATGATAATACTTACCTAAACAAATTGACATTTTTGACAATGATATTTCTGCATAACAATATTTTTGTATCACAATAGTTTTCTCTGGTATTTCAACAACATGATATTTCCAACACGATAAGGAGAAGTGTAGGGGGAGTAAGAAGGGTTGAACATCCCAAAGCAAACAGGGGGTTAAAGTTGTCATTTGGTGACTGCATTCACTAGAGGAATGAAATCAAAAAACAAATATGACATCTAGATTACACACCTTTATGACTGTCACAGGTAGTACGTCCAGGGACTCTCGACAGATGACAGGAAAAGGAGAGAGAGATACAATGGGCCCAGACACAGGGCCTGATTACGATCTTGGCGGAATGGGTCCTGCCGTCACTTTTTCGGCTGTCTTTCCGCCCGCTGCCTTGGCGATACAACCGCCTGATTTAGATCTTGGTGGGAGCTTGACTACAAGAACACCGTAGTCCCGCGGCCTCTGCCGAGACTCCTGATCCCGCGTCGACGGCTGGATAGCCAGGGGTGGGTCTTGGAGCTTCCTACCGTCCAGATTACAATCTGCCTTTTGGTCGAGCTTTTCCTGGTGGGGACACCGCCATGTGCGAGTTGGCATAAAGGTAAGGAAGGAGGTGAAAACTTACCTTATTTTGGCATCCCATTTCAGAATCCGTGTCGGACCTCATTGTCCAGGTCCTTTCTGTGCTGCTGCCCCCAGACCACGACGCTCAGCCACCCCGCTGGCTCAAGAATGGAAGGTAGGCTTCTCTGTCACTTCTCCTATGTATTGTATGGTAACAATTACTTTCAGTTTGTGTTACTTTACATGCAGCAAATCAGACAGTAGACATAACCTCTATATACATTACGACACATACACAGCATGTATTTTCTGATATTAGCACGTAGGATTTACCTATCTTTACAGCAGCGAAAAGTCACTCTGTCAGGACTCTGCCACCAAGGGATTGCCAGACCATCAGGAACGTCTAAATCAGCTTGATGGTATACTGTCAGCCTGACAGCACCGGAGTTCTGTCAGCCAGCAGAGAAAACCGCCAACCTCTTCTGTCTCAAGTTGCAACATCTAAATATGGCGAAGGTGAAGGCCTTCAGCTCAGCAAAGTACTTAGTCCCGCCGCTAAGACGGGTCGGCGGTAAGACCAGCAAGACTGTATTCAGGCGCATAGTGTTTCTAATTTCTAGCCATTTAGCATTGAGAGCTGAGTTTCTTTTAGACAATTCGAATCGCCGCATAGCTCATCAATGTTTGGTATATCTGGGTGTCATCCAAGTGTAGAGCTCGGAGATGGGCTAAAGTCAAGTCACCCCTTGCCTTCCTTGTCTTACCAAGTGTGCCCCTATATCTGCTGGGCAGGGACCTGCACATGCCGAACCACTGGCATAAATTGGGATCTTCTCCAAGGTGTGTGCCTTGAACAACTCCTCTTGTCCTCACCCCCATCCATGTAGCCTCTTTGTTGTTTTAATGTAGCAGCTTACAGGCACCGCTAAGCTCAGTCCATACTCACACGATCAATGTGACTAAGGGCGCTGCAGGACCGAAAGATCGGGGGTTATGGCATGTGTGTAGGATCAGAACTTTAAATGTACAAGAAGGGTGCAGAACTGAGTAAGGCATTAGTGTAGGAAGCTGGCTCTGTATACACTATAATAAAGTGAGGTATAGGGTGCACAGAGTCCAGTGGATCCCCAAAGGTAGGCAGAGGTAAAGTTAGATAGCACCTCACTCTCTATTTGTGGTAGTGCGGTCGAGCAGTAAGGCAGTATCAGAGGACAGTGTTACACATTTGTTATACCCACTCAATCAGCAAATGATTTCACACACTCAAAGACTGAACTCTGAACTTCAGACCAATTGGTTTTGTATAAAAATAATCTTTTAGATATTTTATTTTCTAGAACCAAGCAAGCCTGGCACAGGTAAGTTGATAAATACTTTGTAGTAAACATACACTTTGAAATGCAATTGTAAATGTACTTTGAAATGGTTACAGTTTGAATTACTGGTAATGCAATACTGTGAAATGCTGTACATATACTTTGTATCGATTTTGCAATAAGAATTACAGGTAAGTTACTTTTACGTTACTTTTAAGATTACTTTTTAGATAACAATTTCTACTCAGTGTGATATGCATAGATATGACACTGGGACATTTCATAGAGAAAAGGTAAGTAAAATCAGTTTTGCACAATTGTTATTTTTCAGGTTTCCATACAAATCAACTCCACACTTAGTACATTTTTCAGATAAAAACAGTCAATAGGTTCCTATGGACAGAAATGAAGTTAACGGTTACCAGGTAAGTAATCGGTCCTTGGAGTTGAGCTTCTGGGGTTAGGACAAGGGTTCCCCCAGGGCCAAGGATGCACTCTCATTACACCCTCAGCGGCACTGGGGCAGCCGGGTGCAGAGTGCTGAGGCCCTAATGTTATCCAATGGGGGATAGGGGGCCTCAGGTTGGTGGCTGCTGGCAAGCAGGCCACTGGGTTGTAGGAGCAAAGCTCCTGGACTTTAGCTCAGGGCAAATGGGGAAACAAATTAGCACCAAAGGTGCACCCTCAGCGGCAGTAGGGCGGACGGGTGCAGGGTGCTGTTTCGACGTCGGGCGCCCAATTGGTTTCAATGGGGAACCTCCGGTTTGCATAGGCACTGCAGGCTCGGGGACGAAGGTCTTCTGGGTGCGACCACCACTTCGAAAGGTAAGTTGGGAAGTTAGGGGTTGGTTAGGCACCGTCGGTTTGGGCACACAAGGCCGTGCGGCATCAGGTGCAGGGGTGCCTTTAGGGGTCGGATCTTCTTACCAGCTCCTGGTCGCGGTTAGGGGGGCCCTCTGGATTTAGGCTGCAGGTGTCGGCTGGAAGCTTGAGGCTGGTCAGGGGTCACCGGACCTCTTGTCAGGATCGCCGGGTAGACCACCTCGTGGTGTTTGCCCACTCAAGCTTGGGCCGTGGATGGCGGGTGCCGGAGCCAGAGGTTGCAGGTGAACAAATCTGGTGTTCACGGGAGACAAAGTCTGTGTACTTGAAGGCAGGCAGGTCCTCCGGGGTTTTTGAGGTTGCTGGCTGCAGGACACACTGAGATTTCGAAGGAGCAGGTTCACGGGGGAGACAGGCAGGTAGGGCTGGGGCCAAGTCACTAGGCGTCTTCCTCTTGTTAGCTGCTGCACTGCTGTTTGGTCCTTTTTCTTCTTCTTCTTGTTGCAGGTTCTTGTCTGAGGAAGCAAGGTTCAGGGGTGCCCCTAAATACTAGATTTAGGGGCGTTACAGGTAGGTAAAAGGCAGGGACCAATGGGTCCCTTCCCTGGGGTGGGTACATCCCCTATTATGCCACCCTCCAACGCTCTCCCACTCCCTTATCTCCCCGCGGGTATACCAAGCTACATTTATCGATAAAGAAACTTTGGCTGATCTCAATGACCTCGCTATAGCCGGTTATTCCTTACAGTGCCCCCAGTAATTCCTTCGCAGCTATCTCAAAGGTGAAAAATGAAGTTTTATCTTTAACTATAACCTTGAGCTTAGCGGGGTTTAATAGATAAGCTTGCACCCCTTTCGCTTGCAATGGCAGGATTAATTGGCGGAGATGCCATCTAAGTTGTACTGTGGCCTGACAATAATCAGGGGACATAAAGAACTCACAACCTTTAGCTCTCCGCTTGCGGTTAGGCCGTGCTAGGTCATATAAGCGTTCGCGAAGCAAGAAATTGTTCAAACAAATCAAAATTGCCCTGGGTTTGGCCGCCGCCCCTCTAGAGCCAGCCCGTAACCGGAAGGGAAATCTATGAGCCCTCTGTAACTCAAGCTCCCATTTCCAATTATTTCGCTCCGGGAAAGCATCAGTACATAATTCAATCACGAACTGCCGAATGTCATTCCCTTCCAACTCCTCGGGGACACCAAGTATACGCAAGTTATTTCTTCTTGACCTATTTTCAATATCAGTTAACTTCCAGTTAACGTCATTATGTGTCGATTGAAGGGCGGACACATCGGACTTGTGAGCTACCATCACATCCTCTAATGAAGAGATTCTTCCTTCAGCTTCTCCTATTCTGGCTGTTAGCTCCGAACAGGACTTATCCACACGTCGCACAGTATTTTGCAATTTGCGCACTGCCCCCTGGACCCGCAAGCTCTCCGCCTTTGTCTCCTCACGGTGTAGCATGATGGCGTGATATATTGTCAACAATGAAACAACATTTTCAACCTCTTCAAAGGTACGGCTCGGGTCTGAAGTAGTATTATTTGGCAGAATGGCTTGTACTACTGTGTAGGGGTCTGAAAAAGATTCTACGGTTGGTGATCCATCATTAGTTATCGCTTGCCCTAAATTATTAGGACGAGGCAGGTCTTGCGCCTTTCGCACCCTGTTCCCCCCCTCTTGAAATGATGTCCTAGTCTCCTCCTCAAGAGGCACCGAGCTTGTACCACTTCTATCATCTGCCTAATCAAGATCCAGACTTTCCCCCTCTGAGACCGCTGAGACATCTGACATGGAGTAAAATTTGCCCCCAGAGCCACATGAGTCCGCTTCTAAAACAGTTTCTGCTGCCGAGGGCTGATTGTCTATCACCGAGCCACCAGCTTCTTAAACGGCTAAATCGTTGTGTACATCATTGAGCTGTAGCTCGGTGTTATTTTCAACCAGAGGGTTCAGAGGATCTTTAGAAGACACGGCAGAAGGAAGAGACTCTACACAATTCGCAGCCATTTTCGATGTACTAGGTATACAAGGAGGAATTTCCTTGCTTTTACTACTCGGGATCATCTGACCTTGATTCAAGTTTGTATTAGATCCATGCCTTTTTTTTTTTTTTAAAGATCCCTGCAATTGCAATTCTTGACCCAGAGCCAGCGACATCCCTCTCATCCGCATCCTGACTGAGTATGGAATTGGGTAACTCACCAGTGGACCGGATGTCTTTCTGTGTATCACAGTCAGATGAAAGTGCACCCGTCGAGTCCCGATTCAAAGTTGGTAGCGCTGCATTAGACGTGGCAGCGACCGCTGCACGAGTCTTTGGACCCTTAGGAGGCGCGCTGGAGTTGGCGTTCTTGGGCCCCATTCTCGAGGAATCGCCGCTCCGGTCCTGGGCCTCTCGATCACTCTGAGCACGAAGATCTTTCACCGTAAGCATCCTCTCCTTCCACAGCGACCGGAGACCGGCCGTGAAACCACCGCTACCACCAACAACGCGGATGCGGTGACCGCTGAACCCTGCAGTGAGTAAATCCACTCGGCGTTTGTGGGGGGTAGTAGTGATAGGCTGTAGCATCCACAGCATTGCCAGGTCCTTAGTCTGAACCACGGAAGTTGAAACCGTTAACACCGTTAACAGCACGCCTGCAGCTCCGCTTGTCTATCTTGGTGCCAGAACAGTTCGATTCGATTCAACTCTATAATCCGCTTTTCAGCCAGCAGTGCTTAGCGGTCATAACAGCCTCACCGCCTCACAATGCAAGCCGCTTCACACTCCACGCTAGCTTCCCCACAGAGAACATCAGCACATCAAGAAAAACATCGAGCCAGCCGGGTGTATCGGGAACGGGAAAGGGAGCCCTGGAGAGCACTGCAGTCCGTCTCACTCGGACACTGAGGCGTCCGCCATCTTGCCACAGAAGAGCTAGAGGCCGATATCTCTATTGAGGAAATGGAGGCAGCAATGTTATCACTTGCGGTAGGCAAGGTGGTGGGCCCAGATGGGATCCCCTTGGAAATTTTTAGAACCTTCTTTGCGGTTTAAAAAAATGAACTGTTGGCAACGTTGTTAAGTACCCAAAAGGGTTTACCCCTTCCGTCCTGGCAGAAATCAATAATCACAGTATTTCTTAAAAAAGACAAACCTCCTTTGCTACCTTTCTCCTACAGACCTATCTCACTAATCAATGCTGACAGCAAAATCTACTCCAAAGTTCTAGCTGTTCGTCTGACGAGTATGATCTCTACCCTTGTCTCATCTCTGCAGCATGGGTTCATCCCTGGCCGCGACACGACTGATCATGTCCGCCGTGTAATAGCATTGATGGACTGGGCAGAAGCTACGAAGACCCCTATTGGAATCATCCTGTTGGATGCCGAGAAGGCACTCGACAGGGTGGCGTGGCCTTTCCTTTGGGAGGTGCGTTTGAAGGGATTCGGTCCGGGCATTCTTCAAGCTGTCAAGTCACTGTATCAATTACCTACTGCGTCTATATGACTGTCGGGTAGAGAGTCAGAACCCTTCATAATTAGCCGTGGAACGCGGCAAGGGTGTCCTTCCTCACCTTTATTATTTGCCTTATACATAGATTTTTTAAAATCTAAATTAAATCAGTCTAATGACATTAAACCTGTAGTAGTGGCTAACACCAATTATAGAGCGTTGGCTTATGCAGACGATATCGTTATTGTCACTACTGATATCCTTTCTGCTCTATCAACGACTGAACACCTGGCCCTGCAGTATGGGTTTATGTCTGGCTACAAATTAAACCTAACCAAAACCCACATTTTATGTGTGGGGGGCAACCCTCTGGATGGCATTCCCATTCTTTCGGAAGTTACCTACTTGGGAATTAAGTTGTGCTCACCTGTTAATAAAATTCCCGAAATTAATCTGAACCCAGTATTGGATAGAATTAAGGCTGCCTTAGAGAGAATAAACAATCTCCACCTGTCACTGCATGGAAGGGCAAATGTTTTAAAGATGCTGGTGCTTCCTAAACTTTTATACCTGTTTAGAACTATCCCACTTGAATTTCCAGCTATATATTTTAAAAGGCTGGAGAACATTAGCTCTAGATTTTTATGGGACCACAAAAGGCACAGAAGGGCATACAAAAAGATGGTGCTCCCCAGAACTGTGGGAGGCTGGGGGATTCCGTATTTTTTGTTTTATTATTGGGCGGCAGGCTGAAATTTATGTCTCCCCTGGTTGTCGGACAAAGGGCCAAGTTATTGCCCTGCCATAGTCCATCAATTTATTAATTTGGTTTGGGTGAAAAGGCAAATTGTTGCTTGATAAAATTTGTGGAACCCAGTTATTATAAAAAAAACAAGTTTAAAATTTATAAGGCCGCCTTTGCCATGTGGAGGCGAGTTAAGCGGCTTCTAGGTCTTCCGAAAATAAATGCCTATACCCCTTTTGAGGCTGTAGGCATACTTCCCCCAATTTTTCGAGATTTCACTAGTGTTAGGTGGACGCAGAAGGGGATCTCCCGTTTGGGAGATCTCTGTCCAGATAGTCAATTTTTATCTTTTACAGAGCTAAAACTACAATATGGCTTATCAAAACATGATTTTTTTAAATACTTGCAAATACGCAGCTTCTGCAATATATTAGCCCCAGATGGCAGGCATCAATTTAGAAAAATTCCTTTAATAGACCAGTTGGGGGAAAATATGCCAATTGTTTTTTTTTACTCTAATTTGATAAAGTTATTACCTGACGACTTACAGCAGTTTTTTTTTCTGTTTTTGAAGAACGCTGCCCTGCTAATCTATTCTATTTTTATGTTGTATTTGATGGTTGTGATCCCCACCTAGACATTGTTTTGGATATGTTGAAATGTGATTGTTCCTTGCATTAAACCTAAAATAAAAAAATAACGAAAAAAAATAAATAAATCCCACATTGGCATCAGTGTGGGTTTAATGTGCTGAGAAGTTTGATACCAAACTTTTCAGTTTTCAGTGTAGCCATTATGTCGCTGTGGAGTTCGTAATGACAAACTCCCAGCACCATATACTCTTAATCACAGCACTGCACTTACAATGTCTAAGAATGGACTTAGACACTGTAGGGGTACAGGGCTCATGCACCTGTACCCTCACTACTGGTATAGTGCACCCAGCTAGAGGGGTGACTGATCTATGCCAGGGCAGTGGGTTGTAGGCATGGCACACAGGGATGTGTGCCATGTCATCTTTTCACTTTGTTCTGCACCAAGACACCCAACCTGCAAAGGCGGTGTGTGAGTGCCAGAGTACACGACCTCTAAGGGTGGCACAATAAGTGCTGCAGCCCTTCTCTGGCCACAGTGCCCTGGGTACCTGTGGTACCATTTACAAGGGGCTGACCTGTGGCCAGAGATGCCAATTGGGTTTAGGCTTCAATGCAGTTTTAGAGAAAGAACATAGGCCCTGGGTACCTGATTAGCAGGAGATCAGGGCACAATCAGTCAAAGCACATCAGCAATTCAGCAAAAAGTGGGGGCAATCATGCAGAAAGAGGGCACTTTCTCGCACAACCCCCCCACCCCAAACGAAAGAGGATGAGACTAACCTTTCCCTGGAGTGTCTTCATTTTCTAAATGGAAGAACCTGGAAAGTCCATCTGCAGTGGCATGGGCAGTCCCAGGTCTGTTTTCCACTACAAAGTCCATTCCCTGTAGGGAGATGGACCACCTCAACAGTTTATGTTTTTCACTTTCATCTGCATTAGTCATCTGAGAGGTCTGTGATCAGTTTAAACTAGGAAGTGAGTACCAAACAAGTATGGTCTCATCTTCTTCAGGGACCAAAACCACAGCAAAGGCCTCTCAATGACACTCCAATGCTGCTCCATGGGGAGAAGACTTCTGCTCATAAAAGCAACAGGTTGGTCATGGCCTTCATCATTGGTCTGGGATAGGACCGCTCCTATCCTTAACTCTGAGGCATCAGTCTGCACAATGAACTGCTTGGCATAGTCTGGAGCTTTGAGAATTGGTGCTGAGCACATAGCCTCTTTCAGGGTGTCAAAATCCTTTTGACAACTAACTGTCCAGTTTATCTTTTTGGGCATCTTCTTGGAAGTGAGTTCTGTGAGGGGAGCCACAATGGATCCATATCCCTTCACAAACCTCCTGTAGTACCCAGTCAAGCCAAGGAATGCCCGACTTGGGTTTGTGTTGTTGGAGCTGCCCAGTCCAGGATGGCCTGGATCTTGGTTCTGTAAGAGTTGTACTTGGCCTCCACCAACAAGGCCCAAGTACACCACAGTTCCCTGCCCTATTTGGCATTTGGATGCCTTGATAGCTAGGCCTGCAGTTTGCAGAGCAGTTAAAACCTTCCCAAGGTGGATCAGGTGATCCTGCCAGGTGGAGCTAAAGACAGCAATATCATCTAGATAAGTTGCACTAAAGGACTCCAATCAAGCAAGGACTTGGTTCACCAACCTCAGGAAGGTGGCAGGCGCATTCTTTAAACCAAAGGGCATAACAGAAAACTGATAATGCCCATCAGGTGTGGAGAATGCTGTCTTTTCTTTTGCTCCTGGGACCATGCCAATTTGCCAGTACCCTGCAGTTAAGTCAAAGGTACTTAGAAATGTGGCTGCACCCAATTTGTCTATCAACTCATCTGCTCTTGGGATAGGGTGAGCATCTGTCTTGGTGACAGAGTTGAGCCCTCTATATTCCACACAGAACCTAATTTCTCTCTTTCCACCCTGTGGATGAGGTTTGGGGACTAGAACCAGAGGGCTGGCCCAGGGGCTTTCAGAGGGTTCAATAACCCCTAACTCCAGCATCTTGCTGACTTCAGCTCTGATGCTTTCCTTGACTTGATCAGACTGTCAATAGATGTTGTTTTTGACCACATCATGCAATCAGTCTTCTATTGGGCAGAGAGGGTGCCTGAAAAGACAACTCTATCCACTGACCCATCTTTTGGGCTGTATGAGAGGAGGTCAGGGAGAGGTTCACTCTCCGTCTCCTGATCCTCATCAGTCACCATCAGCATTGTGATGTCAGCCCTGTCATGGTAGAGCTTTAGGCGGTTCACATGGATAACCCTTTTGGGTGTCCTGCCTGTGCCCAGGTCAACCAAGTAGGTGACCTCGCTCATTTTTTCTAGGATAGGGTAATGGCCACTCCATCGGTCCTGGAGTGCTTTTGGTACCACTGGCTCCAAACACCACACCCCACACCTTTTTCCCAGGTTGCAGTTCAACCAGTGCAGCATTTTGGTCATACCAGTGCTTCTGAAGCTTCTGACTGGCCTCAAGATTTTTGGATGCCTTTTCCATGTACTCAGCCATTCTGGACCTTAGGCCAAGCACATAGTCCACAATATCTTGTTTGGGTACTTGGAGAGGTTTCTCCCAACCCTCTTTTACAAGACATAGTGGTCCCCTCACTGGATGGCCAAACAGAAGTTCAAAGGGGGAAAACCCTACTCCCTTCTGTGTCACTTCTCTGTAAGCGAAAAGCAGGCAGGGTAAGAGGACATCCCATCTCCTTTTGAGTTTTTCAGGGAGGCCCATAATAATGCCTTTCAATGTCTTGTTGAATCTCTCATCACGGCCATTGGTTTGTGGGTGCTAGGGTGTAGTAAACTTGTATTTCACACCACACTCTTTCCACATGTGTTTTAGGCAAGCAGACATGCAGTTGGAACCTCTGTCTGAAACCACCTCCTTAGGAAACCCTACTCTGGTGAAGATACCAATGAGGGCCTTGGCAACTGCAGGAGCTATAGTAGTCCTAAGGGGAATCGCCTCAGGGTACCTAGCGGCATGATCCACTACCACTAGAATTAATTTGTTCCCTGATGCTGTGGGAGGTTCAAGTGGACCCACTATGTCCACACCTACCCTTTCAAAGGGAATCCCCACCACAGGTAGTGGTATTAGGGGGGCCTTTGAGGGGCCACCTGTCTTTCCACTGGCCTGAAAGGTGACACAGAAGCTGACAAACTCCTTTACTTTTTGGTGCATCTGGTGCCAGTAAAAGTGGCGAACTAGCCTTTGCCAAGTCTTGGTTTGACCCAGATGTCCAGCTAGGGGGATGTAATGAGCTAAAGTAAGGAGAAATTCCCTATACTTCTGAGGCACTGCCACTCTCCTAGTGGCTCCAGCTTTGGGGTCTCTGGCCTCAGTGTACAGTAGTCCCTCTTCCCAATAAACTCTGTGGGTACCACTGACATCTCCCTTTTCCTGTGCAGCAGCTTGCTGCCTCAGGCTTTTAAGAGTTGGACGTCCTGCTTTTCAAGGCACAGCTCTTCCCTAGAGGGTCCCCCTGGGCCTAAGAGTTTAACCTGGTAAGAGTCAAGCTCCATGGGCTCAGTTCCCACTGTGGAGTCCAAGTCCTCTCTCTGAGGAGAGGGGTCCTGATCCTTTTGCTGTACAGACGCTGGTTCCCCAGTCTTCTTACCTTTTCTCTTGGAAGATTGGGCCACACTTTAAGGCTCCAACACTTCTTTTTCACCCTGTCTCTTGCTCTGTGCTCTTGTATTCACACACCCCAATTCAGGGATATCCAGCATTGCTGCATGGATTTTCAGTTCAACCTCAGCCGAGGCTTCCAGGTCATTGTCAAGCAGACATACAGCGTGTAGCTTTGGAGACACCACTACCAGTTTCAGGCCAGTAACTCCCCCCCCCCCCCAGCCTAATGTCACCATAGCCATTGCATGGTTAGTGGTAACACTGTCAAGCATTGGTGACTGGGTAAGTTCTCCCAATCAAGTATTGCTCAGGGAAAACCAGTGTGTCTCTCTCCATAGTGACACTGGCACCTGTATCCCTCAAAACTTCTATCCTAGTTCCATTAATCCAAAGGTATTGTAAGTACTTTTTAGGTCGAGCGTAAGCGTACGACTTCTTGTATACTTTAGTGTACATGTATCTCTGTGGGCCAAATGCCATTCCTTGCTTCTCATTTGTTTGTTTCAATGTCCTTTAAAAATTCTTGCTTACTAGTGACCAGTCCTGCCTCTTTGTCCCTCCTTCTTCCTCCAAAGAGCAGGGACTTAGTACAATGTAATTACGCTTTGTTTTGTTGATCTGCTCCTGAGGGGACTATTTTATTATGTTTTCTACCTCGTGTTACAGTGTGGGTGCTCAGACCCGTAGCTGCTTACATTTTATTGCAGCAATCACTTTCCCAGTTCCAGTCTTCCCAAAGGCAGCTCCCAGGCTAGCTATGAATGCAAGCAAATAATTATTTTTTATTTGCTTACTGTTACCATGGTGGCACTCAAGCCTTAGCTGTAAACATCCTAAACTAAAGGGCGGGTGCCCTGATTATTTCAAAAGTAAAGAAATAGAAAATAATGTTTTTCTATTTCTTTACTTTTTAAGCAATCACGGCACCAGCGCTTCAGCTTAAGATGTTTACAACTAAAGCTAGAGTGCCACAAAGGCTTGTTTAATGCTGCCTCCCCCACGTGACTCCTGCTGGGTTGCTTGTTTTTAGGTCTCGTCTGGCGTTAGCAGCGCGCATGCGCTGCTCTTGCCATGACAAGGGCCTTTTGGAATCGATACGATTCCAAAGCGTGCATGCGGGGAGACAGAAGAGACAGAAGATGTGCACGCAGGCGTGATACACTGGGGATTTTTTTTTTCGCCGCCAGTAGAGGCAGTCCCCGCGTGCACATCTTCTGTACGTCCCATGACGGGCCACGTTGTTACTTTTCTACTCTTTGTCTCCGCTTTTCGTTGCTCTATCTATTTTGTATTATCTTTTACTGAAAACCTCATAGTAAAGTGTTTTAATGAACTTTTTTCATACTATAGGGTACGCTATTTCATGACCGCGTAAAAAATGCTATTTCATAATTTCAAAGTATCTTGTTTAAATTGAATTTCCTATGATGACTGCAATGCACCTATGTGGAAACTATTTGGCAGACATAGCACATGTATGAGTCGTATCAACTTAGCCTTCATCAAACAAATATGGGATGTTAATTCTTCTAACGAGTTGTCTTGAGACTCACATGTCTTCCACTACTATTCACAAACCACATTCTCCATTGCAAATAGCCACTAAATTTGCTCAGACAAGCAGTTGTTTACTGGTAAAAAGAGCACAAACGAGATTATGTGTGAAAATTGTGTTTCAGGAAGTAAGTATGTCTTGTTTTAATGTGGCCCTATTAAAATTTTTGCTTCCATCACAATTAAGAATCACTAAAAGATTTGCCTCGTTTGTGCTTTCGGAACCAATGATGGAGTCAGAAACATGTGTACAGTTCATTTACATTTTATTTTGTGTTAGAAAAATGACATCTACTGTAGCCGTGCAAAGTTGCCACATAGCTCACTTTACAAATCATCTTGCTATGCAGTTAGAGTAAGTAAACACCATTCTCCATTGTAAAACAATAAACGGAAGTTATTGCCCCTCGTTTGGCCTCTGAATTTTAAAGGCATCTTTATTGCTCCTTCACCTTCAGAATTCAAGCATGGTTGATTTGGGGTTGCTGCATTACCCACAGCATTAGGACTTCCAGCGTCTACATCTTGAAGTATTGAGGACACATACGCGGCCTACTGGGTTCCGGGCAAAATAGCATTTCAAGACTAAAGCAATGACCATAGAAAGTAAGATGCAGATTGAAAATGGCTGCTCGATATCAAAGGCAAGGGTTGAAGCCATTAGATACCATGGAGGAAAAACACCCTGGGAGTCACAGGCATGCTGACCTTACTTATCTGTAGATGAGTGGCTAACACACACCACTTGGAAAATGCGTGATGATGATGATAACTTCATTTGGGCACGTAAACAGCAACAACACTATACATGTAGATGCAAAATAACTTATAGGAGAGAAAAATGGGCGATATTAATATAATAAGTTGTACAAGAGCTAAACGCACCATGGCAGGTGTCAAGTTAATTTGCCAATTAATTGTAAAATAAATTTTTTCTGCGATCAGATTTTGGACTATCAGATCTAAGAGGGTTCTCTGTCTTTTATGACAGCAGGAAAGGATTTTATCTCTTCCATCAAAAGTAATTCTTCTAAACTAAGAATCTCTAATTTCTCTCCCTTTCCACTGGAAAATAATCACTATGGGGCATATCAGCAACAACCGGCGATAATTATCGCTAAGCGCACTTAGTGCTAGGAAAATTCTCGCCGGCTAACGTGGATTTTTATCGCTGAGATAGCGTGCTATTAGCAACGCTTATCTCAAAAGCGATAGTAATCCTAGCGCTAACTGCCAAACGTGTGATTATCGCTGGAAACCCAGCGATAATCCCACAGAGTTTGGCGATAGCTTGCTGATAGAGCCTCACATACTTAGCCATGATATCTACCTTCCATAGGATATCATGGCTAAGTCAGTTTCAAAGCAGGCGTAAGGAAAGTAGCGATAACAGAGGTTATCGCTACTTTTCCTGTCGCTATGGTGCTTTGCGTGAGGCTTGATAATAGGAGAAATGTCGCTTAGCGACATTTCTCCTGTTATTCTGGGGAGGAACGCCCTCTTTGCATCTCATTAGAGATGCAAAGATGGGCGTTAAGGGAAATGGAGATAAAGCAAGGTTTCACGCGATAGCGTGACCTTGCAGATAAGGCGATAAAATTATCGCCGCTTTTCGTCCGAAAACGGACGCAAAAGCGGTGATAATTTTTTAAAGCCTGCTTGCTGATATGCCCCTTTGTTTCTGGGAGGCTGCCAGTCAATAGCACCGCCATGTTGATAAGGCTACACAGTGAGAGTAGCCTGACAGTTTTCTGTTCTTGTTTTTAATTTGCAGCGATTGTTAAGTTTTACGATGGTTGTATAGTAAATGAAACGAGCATTGGTAAAGCCAATAGCTTGGCTTTAATGTTGCAAGCTGCAAACACAGGCATGCACAAGTGCACATTTGTGTATTTCTGTGTTTGTGGGCATTAGCATAAAAAAGCAACAACTGATGACATGACCTCTGGATCTTACTTTCGCATAGAGAGGAAACCAAACACTACCTTTCACACATTAGAAAAGTCAATAGGTCTGGCCTTGTCAAGGTGGCCAGCATTTGACTCTTTTTTTAAATATTTTTAGGTCTCAGCCTGACATAAGCAGTCCTTACAAATTTCTCTAGACTACTGCTCTCTGCCCCTTACTTGAAAGAGTGATTACACGTCTATCTTAGCTGTCCAAAGCAATGTCTGTTCTCACTTTTCTAAGTGCCTACCAATTTAATACAGAACATGCATTGGGAAATGTCAGAAATTTATTACGGACTACATAATGCTGAATCTCATGGAGCGGGGTGATAAGAGGAGGTTCCCACTCTATTTTTGACAATGGTCCCGCCTCCTCACTCCCCCGTTTCTCATCAGACAAACATACTGCTTCCGCCTACCGTAGCGCCATTGCCAGTCAAGGTGAGAGGTGACGCCATGATACGGGTGAGCCCTTAGCCAGCATTAGATGTTCATTTAAGCAAGAGCACTTTGCATGCTGGATTTATAAACTCATGTTTGCAATGAAAACCAAAACAGAACTGCGGGTCCCAGAATGCAAAGCGCTGTTGGCTCAAAAATGACATGGAGGTGGAAGACGTCACACAGGATATTCAGCCGCTTTCCAGGCATGTGCACATAAAACCCTCACACCCTAAATACCAACAGGATCCTAACTAGAATTATTTAGCATTCATTTTTAGGTCCCAAAAAAAGATAAACATCTGGCGCTATTACCCACAAGTTACCGCCACCTGTAGTCAAGAAATCACACACGTCTGTGGACTGCTCTCTCTTTCAAGTGAGACTCTCACGGAGGGTTCCCTGTTTGAACCAGCATTAAAAATGCAATATGTCTCGCCTTCTATTAAGTTAAAGTCATTTGCTTTGGTATTCAATACCATTAGCAAAGCAAATGACTTTAACTTAATCAAAGGTGAGACCTATTGCATTTCAATGCTTGTTATTGTATACCTGGCCCGCTCCACTGGTGTCCCTTTGCTGCCCTTTTCTTTTGTTTTATGTATTCCTTCTGCAGTGCAGGGTGACTGGCAGAAAGTCAGTAACTTGGCTGAAGGGTTAAATAAAATACAGGTCGGCGTTCCAAACCTAAAGCGTTCACTTAAATGAAACTTGACCCCTGCACACGTTCACAAGTAAACAAGTTTTTTTTTCTAAATGCTTCTTCAAGGGTGTGTGTTAAGGTTTTGCAACAATGATCCACTGGTTGCACAGCTACAAGACTGTTTTTAGAGTTCTGCTACTTATTTCGTCATCTTCGTCCAGCTGGAATTTAGTTCAAACATTTTTATGCACATTTCTCATAGTCATATCTTCCAAATACCGTGAGCTTATCTAGTAAGTCTGGTTAGCAGTGTTCGACAGAGTAGAAGTCCAGGAGACAAAATGCAAACAGATGTACCGCGAAGTCCTTGTGTACTATAAACACAGCACGAAAACAGCACTTAATATCGCACGCGCACGGATAATGGGCAGCAATGAAATACCTCCGTAGCAACGGAAGTAGAAGCAACCTACACTACTGAAACTTGGAAAAAAAATACAGTGTGTATACACATCTGTACAAGCCTACAAAGCCAAGACATCTCAATGCAGCTGCAAGAGTCTACGAGGGAAGGGATAATATGCAAAGTACATGTATCATGGGAAAACTTCTACTAAAACACAAAGGTACAACATTAGTAAGATGCTTTGGGAAAATACTGTAAATGCTGAATACCTATCAGGACTCTAGGCTGTATTACCAGAAGACACACACAGAACCACACACATAAGTTGAAGTACAAAAAGTGCACCATGACACAGTCTAACTAGTAACAGAGATCTATAGCTCTACGTACAAAGCTCAATGCCCACTGACTACCGCAATGACCTGCCTCGCCAAAAACAGAAGCACCGGAGCTGCCAGGTGACACTCCTGGAAGGAACTGCCACACAACTGAGGAATGACAACAGGACACACAGTATCAGTGCAATGCGTACAGACATACTGATTAGCCATGCGTGCCACAACTACCTTTGGTTCATTATAGTAACCATGCTGAAAACATCTCCACCTCCCACACTAAACTTCGAAAAAGGTGGACCCAGGGCTGGGCACCACGTTTAAAACCAAATGTAAAACTCAATTGCCAAATAATTACAAACTCGTCCTCATGCTACACAATGTATGCACCTTCACCAATACATCTCTAGAGAATTCTTATTGTAAAGTTACCTTACATCGAAGGGCAGCTCTCAAGAAGCAAACATCTGCGCATAACTGAACAGCTTCTATTTGCACCCAAACACCACACCCACTAGGCCCCATCAACTGTACTTCATGCCACCACTGTATGCTGTTTCCTTCTGCCTTTACTCGCAAGAAACAGTTACAGTTCATATTCCTGTTTAAAGTTCATGGAAATGCTCAAAAGTATATGTCCCAATCAGTTTAAGTGCAGATCTTCATTTGAATATCCACATATCCACAAGATATCTTCGGGGTTTGTTAACTCTGCCGTCGCTACAAACGTTTGGTTTGCATGGTTCGGTTAAGCAGTTCTGAGCTTGGTTTTAGAGTCACGAAGGCAGAATACCTTAGCATTTGTATTATGTGACTTCTAGGACACCTAATTTACATGAAAATACATAAATAAACATGCATATGTGTAACTAGATGCATTTTCCCTAACAAGCTATTTTCTTTGTATTTTTCATATGCCGTGTGATATTGTGTGATTTCATAGTTTATTTATTACGACTGGTATAGCCACATTTATTAGAAGTATAATTTAATCAGTGTGGTCATTAGCTTGCATGCCCATACAGTTGATATAGGATGTTTCTCTAACAGATGTTGGGCGTTGGAGGCATGAGACGAGGGTCTTGTATAATAATCACTATAGCCTCCAAGAAATTGCAAGTATTCATATGAATAAACAGACTACTTGTACGTTTGTGGTCATAGCTGCACTCTGCTTTTGCCATTCATTCATATGTGGCCATTGGTGTTAATGTGCAGTTTAATATACAGTACTACCATGGTCGCTGTAAAGATACCAATCCACAACGCAAAATACTATTCCGCATAATTACACTCCATAACACATAAACCCACTGCACATTATCCACTTACTACCACATAATTACTATCAACATAATTCCACAGCACACAATGGCACATAATTCTACTACACACCGCACAATACCACACCATACAATTCCACAATTAACTAATCCAATGCAACCCACATAATTCCACTACACACCACATACATACACTCCGTAACACATAGGTAAAAGACATTGCCATTTACAATGCCAATAGCTCTACTCAAAGAAATACGAGCCCTATTGCATTTCCAATGCTTGTTTAGCTTAGCTGGAGAACTCCAAACTCCTCTTTTAGCTAATTAACTTTAAAGCTCTGCATCTTCCTGCCTGGAGGGGACTGCTCACATAGGCCATGTTAAGGGGAAAACTGCACCAGCTTTTGAACTTCCATCTGCCTCCTCAGGTCCTTTTTAGGTCTCGCCTGCAAAGTGCTGCTCGCTGGGCGAGAGATATTGTAGGAGATCAGATTTCAGAAGGGGATTTGAAGCTCCGCCCCTCATTTCCATTGGCTGGCGTCACCGTTTATGCTAAACGGTGGCCTGCCATTGGAAATGAGGTATTTTTGTTTCTGCCCTTTCGCCTTTTTGTCTGGCCCATCCAGACTGTCTCGTCTGCTTTGCAGCTGTCTCAAAGCATTTTCTTATATTTGTCGGGCCGTCTGTTTTCACGCAGCCCTGTGTTTATTTTTGCATCGCGCTTTCAGTGACAGTGAAAGCGCGATGCAAATAACAACAAGCGGCTGAGTGAAAACAGATGGCAAGAGCAGAAATCAGGCAAGCTGGTTAATGGAGATGCACGCATACCAGTGTACATTCTGAAATGTAGAGACTGAAATGGAAATCCCGAATGCCATAGCTAAAAAACAAACACACAAAAACTATCCACTCGATCTATATCAATGTGTTTTATTTGGGGAATAAGCTTTCAAGCGGCACCGATTAGGAATGATCATGCGGTGGTACCGTATTCCTTTAACTACTATAATGTAACCCTCACCCCTTTGAAGAGTTAGTTCACATAATGCAGAATATATAACGATCACAAGGGCTGTACTGTGCGGGAACAGACATTTAGGGGCAGATTTATGAGGGACTTGCGCCCCTTTTACGCCACCGTTGCGTCACTTTTGTGACGCAGCGGCGGCGTAAACCCTGCGCCATGTTGCGCCCCATTTACATTGTGACGCATCTATGGAGATGCGTCAAGGTGTAAAGCCCTGCGCCACATGAAACCTGCGTCAGGTTTCATGTGGGCGTGTCTACTCAGGGGGGGCGTTCTGTCGCAGGAACGCCCCTGAAAAATGACTCAGTGAAATCTATAAGATTTCACTGAGTCACTTTCCCAACGCTGATGCGTCAAAACCCTGCGCCTGCCTGAAGCAGGCGTAAGGCTTGACGCACCATGTTAGGGATAGGGTAGGTTGGAACAGTGCTGGAGTTGCGTCGCGCTTGCGACGCAACTTCAGCACTGCGCCAACCTTACGCCGGCAGATGCGTCACGTATCTGCTTGCCCTTGCGTCACGATGCACCGCATTGTAAATGCGGCGCATCTGCGGTGGCGCAAGGGCAAACTTGCGTGACGCATCTTCCCTGGCGCATCCATGCTGATTTGCAGGGATGCGCCAGGGAACATAAATCTGCCCCTTACTCTCATCAAGGTTCTAGGCTGCCCGCACAGCTGTTAAGCTTATAGGGTTTACTTAGACATGGGGGAGGGGTCCAATTTTTGTAAGTAAGGGGGTACAGATATCAGTGGGACGGTGGCATTCTTACACGTGTGTCATTTTCAAGACCTTAAATAAGTATCTCATATGTGCCTAAAAATAGAGTGGAACACTGTGTGTGTACAAACACAGGAAGAGACGTAACACGCACAAGTGGAGTACAGGGGCAGCATGCACAACAGAATGCCCGAGGTGCAGAGAGTGACCACACACCGGTCAGTGCAGACACGGAAGAGGTGCCTGCACACCCTGGGAATGGAGTTCCGACGCCACAGAGGCCCAGGACTAAGTGACATCCTCCGTGCGCGAGCGCTGTAAACACGACACCGGGTTGTGACCGGCCTGTGAGCGGTTGCACCTTTGTTCATGCCGGGACCGGCTGACAACCTCAACACCACACAATGTGCAAGGGCATAGACGAACCCCGCAGGGCCCTCCTCTCTACCAGACAATTATTTATTACACCGAACAATCTACCCCCTCGCTCCCAACCCCCAAAATAACAGGCATTTGCAATGCAATAGGTCTCGCTTTCACACCAGTTTGAGCTATTGACATTGCAAATAACAATGCCCTTTTTTTGTTTTCGTTTTAAAAACATAAATAGAAGGCATTGTCATTTACAATGCCAATAGCTTAAACTCGCGTAAATGCGAGACCTATTACATTGCAAATGCTTGTTTTTAAGTACCAGCTTAAGCTCTCCACTAACTGTTAAACCTTCCAGATATAGTTTCCCCCAGATGAAGGTGCCACACATTCTATAGCTGGAGTAAGGGAAAGCCACCTCTATAGTGACTCGAGAAAGGCGGGTGCCGGTATCGGCCCCGCCGCAGATATGGCGGGGCACCGACCCCCTCCCCCCCTTGCCTGTTCGCCCGGCCTGGCGCGTCCACCGCGTCAGCATGACGCGGTGGGCGCGTCGCGGCTAGGATTGGGTGGCGGCGGGGAACCCTTTGCCCGGAGGCAATTAAGGTGCTTCCGGGTCAAGGGGGTGGCAGGGGACAGGCCAGTTAGAACTGGCCTGCCCCCAGTACTAGGATAAAAGGCCGGGGAGCGCGGGACGCGGTCTCTTGGTCCCGCGCTCTCAGGCATCCGGACGCAGCCCCTGGGAGGCTGCTAACTATTTGTTTGCTTTGTTTTTTCAGGTCTTTCATCGGAGGATTAATGGGCGGATTCGGGAGCGATCTGGCGACGAAGAGCTCGAGCGACGTGTGGCTCATCGGCAGTTTGGAGAGCGGAGGACACGAGTGTCATCGCGGCGAGACGCGAGCATGGTTTTCATTTTCAAGGCTTCGTCGATGGAGGTTGCCTTCGCAGGACCCGCGGGATGACCAGTGCCGGTGTCGTGCTCGTCGGCGGAGAGGGCGTTTGAGCGCGAGGGAACCAGCTGTGTCGGTCAGCTGCGATGTGAGGGGCTGCCTTTCCGCCCCCGTTATTTATGGTGAGCATGCAACGTAATCTGGCATGATGGGGGCCCTGAACTAGGAGCATGCAGCGTACTCTGGCATGGGGGGGGGCCCTGAAATATTGGAAAGAATAACAAGCGGCACACGGGGGCAAGGACTCTAGCAATGCGGAGTCACTGTGGCCTAATGGTTAAGGTCTGAAGACTCTTACTTTCAAGTTTAATACAAATGTTGTGGCGCAATCGGTCAGCACGTTCGCCTGCTAAACTGTAAGGTTAGTGGTTCGAGCCCACCCAGGGACGGTTGTTTTCAGGTTCAATTCGGGCGGGGAGGTGGTCCGTCGGCGTAAACTAACGAGTACTGGAAATTTGAATTAGAGCCTCGAGGTCGCGTCCACACCCTGTGACTCTGGGCAAATCACTTAATCTCCCCGTGCCATAAAAAATGTGTAATGAAAATCCGGTGTTCGTGTAAAGCGCTCCAATACCTTCGGGTCGAGTTTGCGCTATATAAAAAACATTGATTTTGTTCAGATTGTTCTCTTCGCATATTCTGGGGCAGCAATATAAGGCTAATATTAAATGGAGGAAACATGAAGGGTGTAGCGTAGCGGCTATGGCGACCAACTCGGATGCTGGGGAAAACAGGTTCGAGTCTGGTGGGAGGCCAGGCATCCTGGCATCAAGGACATGTGTGGGATCACGGGTTAAAACCGTGCTTCGTGTTTGCCTTCCATCTTGGTGTTGGGGTAACGAGGCAGGAGCGGGTCACTGGAGAATTTCACATTTAGACAAGGTGAAAAGGTTTTTGGCATTGCGGGTTTTTTAAGTGACAGAGCAGTGGTAATATTGTGTAGGTTGGTAGGTGTTTAACTTGACTTTAGTTTAGCTCAGCTAGTCGTGTGTGGGCATGGCAAGGTGGGAACAGAAATAGGCTACACTCAAAAAAGAATAAAGCATGCAGCGGGAGCGCGCAATTTTAACCTGACTTGCAGCTGAAAAATCAACGGATCATGCACTATGTGGGAAGCAGCCTTTATATTTCTATTGCATTTGGTAAAGGGGGGAAGGATGATAAAAAGTACATGGACGTGTTCTTGCGTAACTTACAGGGTGCTCATGTGAAGCGCCCCACTACCTTTGTGGCGATTTCGCGCTTTTATCATTGAAATCGAACCATATCCTTCCCTGCCTTACACAAGTTCTCACAGGCTAATTAACAGTCACGTCTTATGTTCCATTGCGGGACACAAATCTGTTAGTTGTATGGTGAAGTGCTGCCATATTAACAAATTCGCATTGCCAAAACTGTTTCAAATAGAGGTACTTTAATGATCTGCGTGTAAATTTGAGGGTGCAGTTATACGCTCTCGACAAATACGGTCCGGTTTGGTAGGTTTTTGTCCACTACGGCAACGTGTATTATGTTGTGCTATGTTATGCAGCGGGTGCGAAGCTAGGCGGTCTCAATTGAAAAATGAGTGCGTAACTCCTCAAGTATTGCTTATGGTAGGCATTCTCTTTTTGGGTGATTCCAATGTTACCTCATGTGATGCGACCAGTGCGATGCAGGGCACTCCCTATTGTAGGTCTGAATCCAGTGTCCCTGAGGTAGTGCATCTGGTGTTATGCTAAGCGCCATTTTAAGTTTTAATGTCCGCTTTCAATGTTCCTTATGCGATGAGACTGGCGGGACAGTCTCAAAGGAGTCTGCTTCCAATGATCCGGAGGTGATGCATTTGGTCTTAGGTGAAGGGCCATCATTTTGCGAGTCTGATTAACAATTGCGGTTGATGCCCATGGCAAAGGGTAGGCCCCTTTTTAACAATGTGTGTCAGACCTATCACTGTAGGGTCTGCTCAAACAGTTGATAAATTGCCAGGTTGGTCCAAACCTTCATTTCTTTACGTATAAGGTACCTTTATGGTAGGCTACAGGGTTGCACATTGTGCGACATTACTTAAGTCGTGAGTTAGGCTTAGCATGTTAGCCGATGCTTTTAATGATTATGCGGTTCGGCCCTCTAGGCACTGGCCTGAGGTGAGGGTCACTTAAATAAACTCTCGACACGTATGGCGTCAAAAAACAGAACATCCCAGGCCTTGTTGTCACACCGTCAAGGGTATCCGGGTGTGCGGTGTGGGGGTACATAGGAAGGAGGGGTCTGGGTCAAGAAGCCCTAGGCGCCATGTGCAGGGGAAGCAAGCTGCATGAGGGTGTTAAGTCACACGGCGTCCCTGCGCCGATCCACTTATACACGTAGGCACTGGATTCCGATGTCTGCTCACAGTGTCTGTACACCCATTTATGTGCATACATGTAGGTACAATGATGTATTGTATCACACGGTATCTATGCACTTATGTGCTTGTGCACTTGTTATTTGAACGTCGTATGGCATCACACGGTACCGTCGCTCCCCTAGTGCGTGTACACTGCGGCATTATATGCCTGGGGTTTGTCATGTTGTATTTATGCACCATTGCCCGTGCACTTACACAGTTAAATGTATGTGTGGGGTCGCACATTACTGGCGTGCATTGGACTTGTAAAATAAGTAGGTTATTCTTGGGTTGTGTCGCGCGGGACCTACTCTCTGGGGCTGGTTCACAGTTGGGGTATTTGGGGGCCTATGTTGTCAGACCCACACAGTATCAATGCACCTGGAGGCCGGCAGATTATGGGACCTGGTGATGTTGGTGCAGATTGGGGTGTACAAATTCTCCCTACTTCCACGGATAGAGTAAATTCACAGATACACGCACATACACTCATCATACGCTTGGGCCCATTTCACTAACATACACTCAGATTACTCTATCAGCACTGAACCTGTGGAAAGAAAACCTTCTAAACACCCTGCATCTACACTACGGTCGATAAGACCTAATTGACACTGTCTTGAGTCATGATTTAACCAATAATAATCAACAATAATCAAAATAGAGTACTCAATAATTGACAAGAAATAACCACCAACACAGTATTTCAAATAATGGTAATTTATCTAAAATTAGTTCAAAGAAAATCAATTCAAAAGCAAAATCATTATTCTCATAATTACCTATTCTAGCTAAATGTCATAAACGAGTCAGGACAGGTTTCTCGATAGAAGTCTCTCAAGTCACCGTCCTCACAGCATCGATCCTCACCAACGCAAGTTCGGAAAGAAGTGGCCTCAGAATCCAAAATGCAATGACCACAGACCCTCTCTAGTCTAGTATATTTATAATAAATTTAACAAAAGAAGGCAACATAAAATGTTTAGATATCCGCTGAACCGCTGAGCAGAGCGAGCAGGAAAGGATGTAGCATCGCTACATTTGGAAAAATCTCCGCTCAGAAAAAACCACAAAAATAAAAAGACGGAACTAAAACTTGAAAATGTTTCTTTTTCATGTTCATATTTCCTCGGAACCAGCATGGTGATCACAATGTTCATTGTGGTTCCTTTGTCTTCCAAGGACATTTGGATGTCCGCCCAAAGCTGCTGTCCGCACGGAAAACTTTTAACCAGGCGAAGACTATGGTCAGATGACTCTCGACCATGTTCAGCAAGGCCTTCTCATCAAAATCTCAGCACTCGAATGTAGGCTTTAAACGGTAGCCATTTTTCACTAGGCCAAAACGTACCATCTTAATTAAAAGAGACAAAAACAACGTTACCACAGCATAGTGATTAAACAGTGTTAACCCCACTAATACCCTTATGTGTATGTAATTATCTAGCCTTTGCAACACAAGAAAAGCATTAATACACGACATTTAAAAAGCGTTTTTGTGCTTTAAAATAAACAGCACTCAGCAACATTTATTAATAAAACATGCACATTATTAGTAAGCAACACAAATGCATCCCCACGTATAGTTTTCTCTTGTTAATTCGTATTGATTAATCAGAACATTTACACAAAACAAATAATTAGTAATTATAAATTAATAATTTTAATTTCTTTCGACAATAGACAAACCAGAGCTTAAAACCCAATAGATTTTCAACAGAAAACTCTGCTCCAGCAATGTCACACCTAGAGAGGGGTGTAGTGTCGGCAGTATCAACGCATCCTTGGTCCGGCGGGCCAAAGCATAGTACCGATACACTTTATAAGCCTGGGGGTGTAGGTAGAAGGGGAAGAGTACAGTCTCACGAAGTAGCACTGACTTAAAAATCGTTGTTGGGCATCTCACAGCATAAGGCATTAATCATTTATCTTTGATTTTCATTTATGTATGCCTGGATCCACGCCTGATGCCTGGAAGTGCTACACACCGCTATGACTACAAGAGGTGGACAATCAAGGGGACTGGTGGATCCGGAACGTGAGTGGCAAGCGGCGGCATCAAGTGGGATGGGTGATCAGCCCAGTGGCTCAAGCGGTGCTAGCCTGAGACAGTGCTCCATATGCTTCATAGTTGGAATGTATAGTAGTCACCCATTTGTTGTTGCCATTTGTGGTAAGTCGGCAGTACGTCTGACTGGCAGGTGTGTACTTTCAGAGCTGCTCATGCATTAATGTTGAAGGGTATGGTTGTCACCCATTTATTGTTGCCATTCATGTTATGGTAGCAGTTCGCTGCCTTGTAGGTGTATACCTTTACCGATTGTATCAAACACAAGTATTGGGGGCAGATGCGACACATTAATTCCTGTGTCATGGAACGGTTAACTGCCATTACGGCGCATGTGCACGCAGGCGCCTTTCAGTGCGGACATTGAGCAGTGTTGGGATGCTCCGTGTAGGGGGATAGGCGGGCACAGAACCTATCCCAGAACATAGTGCTCAGGTGCAGATAGTTCACGGTTTACATGATGTACCTAAGGGAGAGGCGTGGGGCCTGTGGGGCACTCCTTGGGTGGCCTTCCAATGGTATAAATTTCACCGGCAATGAGTGGTATTGTCTGGGGCGACGTGACTAGGCGGCGCACCGCGAGGCTCAGGAGTCAAGGCGGGTAGGGGCTCCAAAACGGCATGTTCATTCCCTATGAGGAAGCCAGCCCCGTAGCATTATTATCCTGCAAATGGGGAGTGACCGGGTACGAAACTATTCCTCAACACCCCTTGTCATTAAATTGGTCATTGTGCGTGTTGGGATGCTTCGTAGTAGGGGCAGCAGCCAACACAGAACCTATCTTAGAGCATGTTGGTTCGGTTGCAGTGGTTCATGAGGCCCACGGTATGCTTATGGGAACTTTTTGGGAGCCTGTGGGACACTACTGGGTTAGTATCACAATTGTATAATCACATCGGCAATGAGTGCCAGGGTATGTGAGGAGCGGGTTAACTCAGACGGTTTAGAGCGTGGAGCTAATAACGCTAGGGGTGTGAGTTGCAACGTGTTACATCGCGATGCGTTCAATCAAGACCATTTAGTGGCTCACTGACGGTATGTCAATTTTGTCTGATTCAGTCAGCCCTGGTATTTGTGTTATCATACACTAGGAAGGGGGTTGCGGACCCTACGCCTGGGTAGAACAGTAGGAATACTTCGCATGGGAGTGGGAAAGTGTCACGTCTATGCCCGAGGTACACCTCGGCATGGTTTGCAGAGATTCCAGTAGAGAGGAGGCTATATAGCGTTTTTACACCTGCAGACTATACAGACAGAGCTGAGAGCAGGGCCAGAGCTTAAAACCCAATAGATTTTCAACAGAAAACTCTGCTCCAGCAATCCCCCCTTTGGTGATATTATCACCAAATAAACAACCCCAAAAAAAAAAATTAGTAAAATTTAATCCCAATTTTTAGGAGAAACTGGAAATGTCTTTTTCTTTTTCACAACACTAGACACCAGACTCCCTTTCATCATCCCTCTTTGTCTCCAAATAAACACTCTCCCTCAATTCTTCTAATTCTATTTCATGTGGATCTCTTTTTCTTTTATTTCTCCTTTCAATATTTCTTTTAATTAATTTCTTTTTCCCTCCCCTGTTTTTACAACACAAACACACCAATCTTAGTATCAATAAAGCAACAATTATACAAGTCAAAGGAAACAATATCTTACCTATAATAGTACTACCTATTTTTGCAATAAAACTCTTAACAGCAACTATTTTATTAGCTATTTTAGTCCAAATACTCTCAGCTTCCAGTGGTACTAATTCTTCATGCAAATCAGTAATATTTTTGATATAGACCTTCAAGTCTTTGCTTTCGTCTGGAATGTAAGTGCAACAATGTTGAACTTTCAATATTCCACAGACCCCACCCTCCTTGGCTAATAGAATATCAAGGGCAAGTCGATTTTGCATAGACATGGCACGTACGGCAATTAATTCCGTATTTACCAAAACAAACCCTCCAGCGGTATTTGTCGATAAGCGATCCACCACTGTTGACAGTTTCCGAATTCCATATGCATTCAAAGAAATTCCCACTGCTGGAATTAAAGCTCCAAAAATGTCACCCACTATTTCTGACCAAGTTTCTCTCTTAAAACGTGTTAGTAAATTAATATGTTTTACATCTTCTATTCTATCTATATGAAAAATCTTTGGAAAGACCAGGCCCACATAACACGTGCCATACCAATGGTCAGGCAACTTGTAATAAGCCTTGTTCCCACAAACATAATACACTCCTGGGAAACTGGATCCTCTCCTCCTCTAAAACCCCATCCTGTTGCAATGAAGTATGTATCATGACACTCACTAGTCCCAACAAAGTATGTATCATATTGGGATTTCCTCCTGGTAATGCATAATTTACCCTTCTGTGGTGCATCTAAAGCCAAAGTTGGACTAGTTCCATTTCTCAATTCTTTTCCCATCTCAATGTCCCAAATTGTCTCACTCATTTTATATTTCCCTGCCTTTTCATGCATGCTCAATCTCCTTTCCTCCACCATGTTTAGGAAAGCTTTCTCCTCTTCTTTCAAACTGCAAGTTAAATTATTCTTAAAAATGTAATCAAATGTTAATTCTTCTTTCTCAATAAAAATCTCACCAAAAATGTTAGCTTCTTTAGCTGGATTCAGCTTTTCATTCATAGGCAATTGCCCAAAAATACTATCTTTGTTAGACATCTCATAATCTATTTTCCCTAGCAAATAAAAAACCCTACTTAACACACTACAAGAAATTCCATACGTAGCTGGTAAATGGTGATAAGTAACACCCTCTGAAACGGATGCAGGTAATTGCATACAAACGTAGCAATCCCTCACTTCCAATGTCTTCACATATTCATACAACAATTTCGAAAAAACATTGCTAGAAAAATCATTAATTGACCTATCTTTATGCATGTAAGTATTACTAATTCTAGTTGGAACTACTTTTTGTGAACTTTTCTCTACATTAGTCTCATTCTCAGTATGTATTTCAAATGTACCTATTGTAACTCTAAATGTAACTAATAAAGCTAAAACACCCCATAGTAGCATTAATAATCCAGTACAGCAACAGCACATTCTACACCATCTTTTCAAGAAGGCACATTTACTTTGATTATTCTCTATGTTAGCCATTTTACTACTTTGACCGTGTCTTTTGACTTAGCCTCTACTACTCCACTACTGTACTACTCTTTATTTCTGGATTACTTCAGACAGCTAAATTTCAGACTTTCTCCTTTTCAATTTTCTCCAAGTGATTTCTTCAGTTTACTCAATTTGGATATTCATCACTTTTCACTTCTTCTTCTTCAGCAACATCAAATTGTATCAGATCATCAACAACATCCTGTGCATCCGACTCTTCTCCAATGTCAGTCAGGATAACTTTTAAGATTCCAACAGATTTTTCCTTTTCCTCAACCACTTTTCTCAAGATCCCCTCCGGATTGTCTCGATTCACTGTTTCTTCTTCTTCTCCTCCTTCAGACAGTGCCACATAAGACCATTCCGGTGATCTGTACTTTTGGTTGGGTCTTCTAATTCTCTTTATCTCCTCGGGTTCTTTTGACTCCTTTTGCCTCTTTCTTTTTACTTCATTTTGACTCGACACCTCATTCACTTGTTCAGCTTTCGATGTATTTGCTCTTATCAGTCTGTATCTCAGCCTCTTTACTCTGTTGTTAGGCCAAAAATCTCCTCTTACAACCTTTTTCGGTCTTGTTTCTGTATTATTTCTTTCTCCAATCCAAGTTCTCTTTCTCAGAACTCGACCTTCTGATTTTTCATTCTCACTTTCATCCGATTCTGTTTCAAATGCCTCTTGTTCTTCAGCAGTTTTCTTTCGCTCCACAGTCTTTTTCACCACTGTTTGAGACTTCCCTACTTCTTTCCCTCCTCGAGTCTCCGACACGCAATCTTCTTGCTGTCTACTTGTCCCTTCACCTAGCTTATCAGGAATGTTCCCTACACCTCCTCGGGGGTCTTCCGCAATCTGTCCCTCTCTATCTTCTTCTGACCCTACTTCTTCAGGTATAATCTCAAGTGGTTCTTCAATCTCCTCTTCTGATTCAGGAGTAGTCTCTGTGGAACTGCTCTTTTCTCTTCTTTTTCCTCCACTGCTTTTTGGAACTTCAGGCTCTCTTACAGAATCTGATCTCCCTTCTGAGACTCTCAATGGTTCTCTCTCTGAACTTTGATTTTTTCTCACTGGTTCTGGGTCTTCATCATCACTAGAATCTGACTCTTCAAAACACTCTTTGCCAGTCCCATCCTTTGGGTTTGGAACTCTCAGAGTATGACTCGCATGTACCCAGTTTTTCACACCAGCACACTTCACTGCAGTTGTCGTAGTCAAAATAACTTGTCTTGGCCTTCCCCACCTTGGAACCAAGCAATTTCTTCTTCTGTGTACTTTAATCCTCACCCAGTCCCCTGGACTCAGATCATGAGCTTGCTTCTTCTCAAGTGTGGTAGCTTCTTCTCCAACCTGGTGAAACACAGAATGAACTGCGTCAGCCAGGCCTTTACAGTAATCCAAAATCATGTCATCAGTTATTGTCATCAACTTATTGACAGGTACAAATGGATGACGCATTGCACGTCCCATCAAAATCTCGTGCGGACTCAACCCAGTAGTTCTATCTGGAGTAGATCTAATAGTCATTAGCACTAGAGGCAAGACATCAGGCCATTTCATTCCAGTGGCTAAACACATCTTACCAATCCTGTTCTTGATTGTGCCATTTATCTGCTCAACAACACCAGAAGCCTCTGGCCTGTATGCACAATGTAGCTTCTGCTGTATGCCCAATGCTTCACAAATCAAACTCATGAGCTCATTATAGAAGTGTCCACCTCTATCAGACTCAATCGTTACTGGAAACCCGTACCTAGGAATCAACTCTCTTAACAGTAACTTTGCCACTGTTATTCCATCATTTCTCCTAGTCGGATAGGCCTCCACCCATCTTGAGAACAAACAGACTACCACTAGAACATACCTCAGTCTGTTCACTTGGGGCATTTCAATGAAATCTACCTGCATTCTCATGAAAGGACCACCTTCTCTGCCTATCGTTCCCAGACTCACCACTGTCTTTTTCCCAGTGTTAAATTGCTGGCAAATTAAACATCTTTGACAGATGCTCTCTGCAATTGTCCTGAACTTTGCATTGTACCAAGTCTGTTTAAAAGACCTGATCATCGCATCCCTTCCCAAATGTCCCTGGCCATGATACATCCTTGCCATTGTCGACAGCATAGAGTTAGGCATGACTGGTCTGCCATCTCTATAGACCCAAACATGGTCTGTTTCTCTTGGGGCACAACCTGCCTTGATCCAGTCTTTCTTTTCTTCCTTTCCTGCCTCATCCTGCAACTGTTTCACTTCATCCCACGTTTCTAGAACATTAGTAAACATCACAGAACAAAAAGACATTTCCCCTTCTCGTTCCCTATTAATCGAGTGATTGTTCTTAGCACAATATTGTGCAATGTCGTTGGCAAATCTGTTTCCAACTGTCACAAAATCATCTCCTTGTCCATGAGCAGCACATTTCACAACTGCTAATTCTTTAGGCAGCTGTATCGCCTCAAGCAATTTCCCAATCACTTCAGCATTCTTTATTGGAGTCCCACTCGACGTCAAGAAACCTCTCTGTAGCCAAAGTTGGCCAAAATCATGCACAACTCCAAATCCATACTGACTATCAGTCATCACAGTCACTCTCAGATCTTTCCCAATCTCACAAGCTTTCGTCAATGCCACCAATTCTGAAACTTGTGCAGATTTCACTCCTTTCAATGGTGATGCTTCCATAACTTCTGAAACCTTGCACACTGCATATGCTGCACTCAGCACACCCTCGTCATTCCTCAGACATGATCCATCTACAAACAGCACATGATCACTCTCAAGTAAGGGAAGATCCCTTATGTCTGGTCTCGGTTTTGTACAGTAATCCAGCACATCCAAACAATTGTGATCATCTTCTGTCTTCACACCCACATTTTCAATATCCGGCAATAATGTTGCTGGATTCACATTCACACATCTCTCCAGAGTCACATTTGATGCTCCCAGAATGACTTTCTCATATTTAGTCAGCCGACTATGTGACATGTACTGAGTTCTTCTTCTTGTCAAAAGAATTGCCACATTATGAGGTACGAATACCCTTACAGGATATCCCATTATAATTCCCTCACTCTGTTCCAGACTTCTGCATGTTGCAGCCACAGATTTCAGACAACCTGGTAAACCCACAGCTACAGGGTCAAGTGTCGATGAGAAGTACGCAATAGGCCTTCTCAGTAATCCATGCTTCTGGATTAACACTGAAAGTGCACATCCATTTCTCTCACTACAGTACAATTCAAACTCTTTCTCATAGTCTGGCATACCCAAAGCAGGGGCTTCACACATTCTGCTCTTCAGCTCCTCAAATGCTGCCATTTGTTCTCCATCTAGTTCCAATGGATCTGTCATCTCACTTTTTGTCAGCTTAATTAGTGGCTTTGCTATCAGGGAGAAATTAATTATCCACTGACGACAATAACCCACCATTCCCAGAAACATTCTCACTTCCCTCTGGGTCTTTGGGGCTTTCATTTCTCTGATAATTCTGATCCTGTCATCAGTCACTTTTCTTAGACCTTTTTCAATATTGTGTCCAAGATAATGCACCTCTTTCTTGCAAAATTGCAATTTGGCTGGAGATACCTTTAACCCTCCATCTGCCAGATGATTTAGTAAAGCTATGGTATCTACTTCACAAGCTTCACGTGTCTTTGATGCCACGAGTAGGTCATCAATATACTGCACTAGTACTGAGTTTTCAGGCATAATCAAGCTCTCCAATGATTTTTTCAATAACTGATTGAATATCGAAGGACTCTCTGTATACCCCTGTGGGATACGACACCATGCTAAAATACGCTGGCCAAACCTAAATGCAAAAATCGGCTGGCTGTCATGATGCAATGGAATCGAAAAGAAAGCATGACACAAATCAATCACTGTGTACCACTCAGCATCATGTGGAATCTGATACAAAATCACTGACGGATTTGGCACAATGGGACAACATGCCACCACAATTTGATTAACTTTTCTCAAATCCTGTACAATCCTGAACTTCCCATTAGGTTTCTTTAGCCCCATTATCGGTGAGTTACACGGGCTACTCAGTAGTTCTCTCAAAACTCCTTGCTGAATCATTATAGGAGTTATTCCTTCAATTATTTCTGGTGTCATTTTGTACTGAGGAATGTTAGGATAAGTAATTCCCTCTTTCACTGCAATTTTCACAGGATCTACATTATTCATCAATCCCACATCCTCTCCAGTAAAATCCCATACTGTCCTTTTCACTGTGTCTCTCAGCTCTTGAGGCAAATCCTCCGGATCAAACACAGCATATGCACCAATTAACTCACTCTCTCTATTTTCTAGAGTCATTCGGTACAAAACATCCTCATCTGGTGTTTCAAAAGCTATTCCATCCGGTGTACAAAAAATTGTACAGTTCATCTTACAAAGCAGATCCCTGCCTAACAAGTTCACTGGACTAGTGTCACAGACAATAAATCTGTGCATGTCTGAAAATTTCCCTATTTGTACTCTTACTGGTTCAGTAAGACGTGTCTTGATTTGTGTATTGGCTACACCAACTACTTGAATTGCTTCATCCGAGAGAGGAAGATTTCTAATATCTGTTGACCTGACAGTTGATCTTGTCGCACCTGTGTCTACTAAAAAAGTAACACCTTCTTCATTTATTTTCCCATCCACAAATGGTCCTGCCTGGTCTATTTCTAGAGTTGCACCAAGTATGCACTCTTCCTCCTCTCTTCGGCACCGTCAATAATCACCTTCAGACTCACTCCCTTCATTCTTTAACAAGTACTGCTGTACCTGGTTAGAACGCCTTGGTTTGTTTACCTGCTCATCATTGTAGAATCCCGAATCCTGATTGTACTTTTGTGATCCTCTATTCTGCGGCAAGGGCGGTTTTGGCTCTTGACTCTGCTGTTTCACAACAGAAGGTTGTTGCTGCTGTCGATTAATCCCTTCGTTCTGCACCTGTTGATTTAAGGTTTTATTCTCATTATTCGCTAATGGTGGATTGGTACATTCAGATCTCCAATGTCCCAGTTGGCCACAGTTGTGACACGGGAACTTCTTTTTGGCTTCCTCAAGATTCCCCTTTCCTTTCCCTGCATATCTAGGCCTATTCCCTGGATTATTTCCTGCATTATTCGCCTGTTCCACCAACTGTGCTTCCTGTCTTTCCGCAACTTTCACTTGTGCCCACATTGCTTTTTCTTTCAGCTTTCTCTGTTTTGCTTCAATTTCATCACTGAAGTATTTTGCATGTCTCAAAATCTCATCTATTTTCTTACTCTGCCAGTCCACTGTATGCTCACGAATTCTCTCACTAATCTCAGGTCTCAGGCCATATACAAATCTGTATACAAAATGACTCAAATCCTTGTCACCCAGGTGTTCATCCCCACTGAATTGTTTAAAAGCCAGTATCAGCCTCTCATAAAAAGCATGAACCGATTCTTTTGCTTCCTGGTGTGTTCGATCTATTTTAACCCAGTCTGTCTCTTTTGGAGGTACTTTATTTTTCAGGTATACGATCACCTGCTCATACTTTCTCATTACCTCTGGATCTGGTGCTCCTGTTCTCTGATCTCTTGGATATTCCTCAGTAGGCCAACTTACAACTATTTTACACTCAGCCCACAAGTCTGCTGGAACAATTATATCAAACAGACTATTTAGGTCAATCCACAGCACTTTTGACAATTTCACACACCTGTCTACCTGCCTATACCACTCAATGGGCTTTTCTCTCAGTCGAGGGAAATCATTCGTAAATGATAAAATATCCTGTCTGGTCCATGGAACATGTACATTTCCTCCTCCAGGTATTTCTCTCATAGGATAAACATCCACTGTTTTCTCTTTTTCTCTCACAGGAAATGCTGAATAAGTCCTATCCCCTGATTCTTCTCTTTTCTTGTACCACCTATCCTTCCACTTCTCAACATCACCCCATTTTCGCAATAAAGCGATCATCTCTTTAATCTGTCCTGTTCTACCAGCACCATTCAGATTTTCAATATCTTTGTCTGTGAAATCCATCCTGTAAGACTTCTGCAAAGCTTTCACTTTATCAATGTCAACTCCGTGCTCATTCGCTATTGCTCTTAATCTGTCATGTGTATTTTTAGCTCTCCAGGTGATATTTTTACACATAAATAACAGTTCACCATCATGATGATTTTTCAGAATTTCCGTAGGAACTGTCCCTGCAACAAGCTCTTCTAATTCTACACGTAACCTAGCCACATCAATTGCCTGTGAATCTTTATCCCTCTTTTGAAGAACTTTCATCCATTCATTCAAATCTTCAGCTGTTATTTCAGTAGATTTTCTCACTGGAACCACTTTCTTCTGCGGTTCTAAAATCGGCATCCCTGAACAACTAGCTTCACTAGCATCCAATCTTGAATTAGACTGTATCTCTAATCCTTCACTACATGTCTCATGTCTGGATTGTCTCAAATCATAATTTTCTGTCCTTTTTCCTGAATCTCCTGAGGGACCAGCCAAACTTGTCAATCTATTCCCAACATATGGAATCACCAAACTATTTTCACCCGTCCTCTGCTTATCAAAAACAGGCATAACCGGACCTATGGTTACAGGCACCGTAACAGCTTCTAGATTCTTTGTCAGCTCTCTAATCTTTTCAGTCAACTCCGATGTAGTTCTGGCTAATTCTCTCGTATTCTCGTCACCACTTCTATTCTCTCTTTCTTTTTCCCTAAAAGGATTACCACTTCTTAACTCAGGTGTCACATTTTCTGTCTCAATGATACGCAATGTATCTCTTATCGGAGAAACAACTGGTGTGCTCTCTTCTGGTTCTGGTCTATATGGAGGTGGTCTTTTGTAAATCATGTCATTCAAGACTTCATCCTCATACTCATTAACTCCATATCTTCTCACTTCTGCCTCAGGAACCCTTTCTGTACCCTTCTCTTCAACTATTCTCATAGGGTATAATCCCTCTGTCATACTAGCATCTCGCCATCTCTTCATTCGATCATGATGAGTTTCACGATCATGTCTCCTCCCAAACATGTATCTGTAATTTCCCCCAGACCTCTGTTTTTCTCGCTCATGTACTTCCTCTTCCCATTCCACTAAAGCCTCAAACTGTGTCGGCCTTGGTCTTGGGTCAAGACACAACATCTTTTCCCGCAAATTTTTCTACACGGCCAGATTAAATGAACCATGTTCTGGAAATGCTAGAACACCATCTTCTTTAGAATACCTAACCCAATTCTCCAACCATATACAAGTATGATACCCATATCTCGCAGCCAATGAGGATGCAGGCGTTTTCGATGGAGGTAACAATTCACCTTCTCTCGTTTTAACATCTTTATCCTTGTCGAACCAATTTTTAATCTTTCTGAACAAAGATTTTTTCTTTTTCTCTTCTTGGTAATACATTTTAGCTTTTACCAAACTTTCTAATCCCTTCCGTAATACAACTGAATAGTACGATGTTTTATCCAATAACAGCGCGACTCACACTAACGCACCAATCCTGGAGCGTCTACGTCACAAGAGTATAAGGTGACTCTTTCCAATCCTTGCGCGGCTCACACCAACGCACCAATCTCAGCGCGAGCAATGTTCTGATCTAATATCCAATCAGAGCGCGGTCTGTTTGACGTCAGCAGTCGCTGCAGTTTCTCCTGCTCCTGTCTCCTGTCAGTCGTCTACCCCTCCTTTACAAAACTTCTCAGTAGACTTCGTGTCAGATTCTACAAAATCTATTAGTTACAACATATAAACATCTCCATTGTCTGCTTCGCTAACCAAAGAATAGTAAAGAAAATCTATTTCACAAGAATCCCGTTGACACAGTAGCACATCCCTCTACTCTGCCCTTCTAACATGCATTCATTAACTGTTTTCTCTAGGACTGCTCCAAAGAGTCTTACAATCAACTAAATGTATGAGCATTCACGCACATTCATACAAGAAAATGTAGTACATACACACAGAATCCTGCTTTTCCCGAGAACAGCGAACAATCTGCCCCACTACAGAATTATAACATACGTTAACCAAGCAGTGTTTACCTCTGCCCAGTCCTTCAAACAAGCTCAGAGAATACCTATTACTCCACCCGCGATAAGCTTTAACGGTGAACCTTACGGATCCCTGGGACTGAAGACCAGAGTTTCACAGATAACCTTCGCTACCATACACACTCCTTTTTATACCAGAAATATTTCTAATAGTAACACACAACGATGTCACTAATTCCGAACACAGACAATGTGACGCGCAACTTCAATTGTCACACGTTTTTCCTGCATACGTACAGGACCAACAATCCCGTCTTTCCCGAGAGCAGCATATACTTCCCTCTGCCCTACTACGGAACTGCTACCAGCTCCCAAATTCCAGAAGCACTACATAAAACTCAACATGACGACTTCAACATATAGTATTAGTACATATACCATCATCAATCAATAATCAATAAATCAAAAGCCAATGTACAAGCAATCTAATCAGATCAAGACAATCATCAAAACCATCAAATTCTGCTACCAGGAAATTGGTGCAGATTGGGGTGTACAAATTCTCCCTACTTCCACGGATAGAGTAAATTCACAGATACACGCACATACACTCATCATACGCTTGGGCCCATTTCACTAACATACACTCAGATTACTCTATCAGCACTGAACCTGTGGAAAGAAAACCTTCTAAACACCCTGCATCTACACTACGGTCGATAAGACCTAATTGACACTGTCTTGAGTCATGATTTAACCAATAATAATCAACAATAATCAAAATAGAGTACTCAATAATTGACAAGAAATAACCACCAACATAGTATTTCAAATAATGGTAATTTATCTAAAATTAGTTCAAAGAAAATCAATTCAAAAGCAAAATCATTATTCTCATAATTACCTATTCTAGCTAAATGTCATAAACGAGTCAGGACGGGTTTCTCGATAGAAGTCTCTCAAGTCACCATCCTCACAGCATCGATCCTCACCAACGCAAGTTCGGAAAGAAGTGGCCTCAGAATCCAAAATGCAATGACCACAGACCCTCTCTAGTCTAGTATATTTATAATAAATTTAACAAAAGAAGGCAACATAAAATGTTTAGATATCCGCTGAACCGCTGAGCAGAGCGAGCAGGAAAGGATGTAGCATCGCTACATTTGGAAAAATCTCCGCTCAGAAAAAACCACAAAAATAAAAAGACGGAAGACGGAACTAAAACTTGAAAATGTTTCTTTTTCATGTTCATATTTCCTCGGAACCAGCATGGTGATCACAATGTTCATTGTGGTTCCTTTGTCTTCCAAGGACATTTGGATGTCCGCCCAAAGCTGCTGTCCTCACGGAAAACTTTTAACCAGGCGAAGACTATGGTCAGATGACTCTCGACTATGTTCAGCAAGGCCTTCTCATCAAAATCTCAGCACTCGAATGTAGGCTTTAAACGGTAGCCATTTTTCACTAGGCCAAAACGTACCATCTTAATTAAAAGAGACAAAAACAACGTTACCACAGCATAGTGATTAAACAGTGTTAACCCCACTAATACCCTTATGTGTATGTAATTATCTAGCCTTTGCAACACAAGAAAAGCATTAATACACGACATTTAAAAAGCGTTTTTGTGCTTTAAAATAAACAGCACTCAGCAACATTTATTAATAAAACATGCACATTATTAGTAAGCAACACAAATGCATCCCCACGTATAGTTTTCTCTTGTTAATTCGTATTGATTAATCAGAACATTTACACAAAACAAATAATTAGTAATTATAAATTAATAATTTTAATTTCTTTCGACAATAGACAAACCAGAGCTTAAAACCCAATAGATTTTCAACAGAAAACTCTGCTCCAGCAATGTCACACCTAGAGAGGGGTGTAGTGTCGGCAGTATCAACGCATCCTTGGTCCGGCGGGCCAAAGCATAGTACCGATACACTTTATAAGCCTGGGGGTGTAGGTAGAAGGGGAAGAGTACAGTCTCACGAAGTAGCGCTGACTTAAAAATCGTTGTTGGGCATCTCACAGCATAAGGCATTAATCATTTATCTTTAATTTTCATTTATGTATGCCTGGATCCACGCCTGATGCCTGGAAGTGCTACACACCGCTATGACTACAAGAGGTGGACAATCAAGGGGACTGGTGGATCCGGAACGTGAGTGGCAAGCGGCGGCATCAAGTGGGATGGGTGATCAGCCCAGTGGCTCAAGCGGTGCTAGCCTGAGACTGTGCTCCATATGCTTCATAGTTGGAATGTATAGTAGTCACCTGTAGGAAGGTGGATATCTGACTATGGTTACCCCCAAATTTTTGCCTAGTGTCTAGCTGGTTTTTCGACTTAGTTGGCCTGAGATCCTGCCATTCAGGCTCTCAGGCTATCTGCTCTCTCTGTAAAATGGACTCCATGTACCCTAGGTACATACCCAATTGGTTGGATCACCCTGTCAGCCCCTGTACCAGTGTACACTAGGTACCCAGGGCATTGGTGTACCCAAGGCCTGCCAAGGGCTGCAGCATGTATTATGCCACCCCAGGCTTGGCCTAACAATTTGACACAACTGGCTGATCACTCAGCTGGGGTAAGTTGGTGTAATCACCTCTTACTTAGGTGTAGTATACCTATACCTAACCTTAAATGAGACATCCTGGAATCAACTTGAAACTAAGAAGAAGACGGGAACTTCGACATTCTGCTGCACAGAAGACTGAAGAAAATCTCCCCTGTGGTCAGGGAGTGACCACCTTGCTAACGCAAGCACCATCCAGCGAATCAACGTCTGCTTTGCCGCCGCCTCCCGCCGGAGCCCGAGCCCAGAGACTGACAAGACCTGGACCTCCAGACCTCTCACCGCCCGATCCACAGTCCCTGAAAAGAGGAGACCCGTGGAGGCACCGAGACACGTGGAGCCAGCCATCTTGGAACGACTACGACAAGCTGACCAGTGCAACAACCGAGGCTCCCTCCAAGTTGTGCTTTGGGTCCTGAGAAGCCCAACCCTCGAGCAGCATCTGCACCAAAGGTGAGCCCTCCAGCATCTCCACGATCTGCGTGGGGCCCTTCTGCATTTTGCCACTCGACGCGCCTAACCGGTTGCTGGCCCGCTGGCTAGTGGCCATCTTGGCGACGAAATCTACGACAAACACCGCTGGTCTGGTTGCTCCAGACTGGCCCTTGCTCCCCTCCAAAGGAGCAATCCCTCTGACCTTGCTGGTCAGAACCAACAGCTGATTTCCGAATCCTCCTGCAATTGCTTTTGCCAAGGCTTGTTTGCTTCGATCAAGTCGCCGACACCGCCGACAGCGAGAGCCTGCGTGGGACAGCTCGTGAGCCGACTCCTGGACGTCGTCGACCTTCAGGGACCACGTGGCTGCGGAGACAAGCTACCCCTCATCACCTGTTTGCACCCGACATCGCCTGGTACCCACCTGGTGCCACGCTGGTCACTGGCTAGTGACTGTGAACACTGTCCCCTCTGCTTACAGGTCTTCAACATCTCCGATCCACTCTTGGATCCACTGCATCTCTTCCCGACCGACCGCCTGCAGCACTTTTGTCTACAGGCCCCACGGAACAGATAGAAGAAACCCGACGCACTTCGAGGCCTATGCACCCGCTTCCTGTGGGTGAGGTAAAGCTGGCACACCTGTGCCCAAGTGTAGTATTACATCTCTAGTGCCTGTGTTCCAAATCTTAAGTTCCTAGGTCATCCGGAAGATTCCTTTTGCAGTAACTTTGTACTTTTTACGCACCCATTGAAACCTATGGGAGCACGCGTGTGACTATTTGCTCTGCACACGCCACCCGTGGACCTCCTGGTCACTAACTGACGTTAGCTCCTTGTAGGCCCAGCGATTCTAGAGGCCCTAGGCCTTTTCCCTTTTCTGTTCGTGGTACTTATACCACTATTTTAGTATATGGTTTGAGTGGCCACCAGGGCCTATCCATATAACGTGCAACTTCTGTGTATTCTGTGATAATCTTGTTTGACGATTTGTGCTCCTGTGCTCATAAAGAGACTAGGGGTTACTTTGAGAAATAAATACATATATATTTTGAATATATATCTGTGTGGTGTCCTTTCATTGGTATAAAAGGGGGTTGCATTTGGTAAAACAGCTGGCTTAACACGCTTCACGAGTTTAGCCTCAAAGACTGCTTAGCCTACGCTACCACTAGGGCAGCTAGTCCGAAAAGGTTGACTTACAACCACACCATAAGGGTTGCTTGGCATGGTACAAGGTGATCACTTTAACTAGTGAGCATCATATACCAGGCCAACTTCTCACATTGGTGAGCAGCGGTTGGATTTGAGCTTGCTGTGTTTTACCATTGTAATCTCTTGGTTACCAATTGAAAGATCACATAGGTACCTGTAGGTACATATAAAACAAGATTAGATATACATAAGTTCTACTGAACTTAGTTGTTGTAGAGCAAAGGGAGTAGCACACCCTGACTACAACTACTAGATAGGTTTAGTAGGTAAACCCAAGTGTAGGTAGATTGCAACACATCCACCCACACTTAAGAGCAATGGCCGGGGCAGAGGGGTCCACTGTACCCATCTCTGTCGAGAGTGACCCCCAGAGGGCACCAACCAGCTTTGCTACCCTTAATCAGAATGAGCTCAGGCATTTGGCAACTCTTAGAGGCCTTAAACAGCCCAAGAACCCAAACTCTGCTGAGCTCAGAGAGCTCTTACAGAATGATGAGAATCAGAGAGCACTCAAGAAAGCTTCCCAGTTAGCCCCCTTAGGGACAGGAACAGGAGGCCCCCCTTCTGAAGATGCCACTGAAGTACCCCTTCCCAATAGTCACCCCTTAGATGGGATGCCTACCACAGAGGAAGAAAGTGATGGGGATACAGATGTGAGTGGGGATGAAGGGAGAACTAGCCCAGTGCCAAGTGTTATACTTGGCCCAGCTAAACTAAGGCTATTGGGGACTGACAGTGGGTTCACCCCATTGGATCTCCCCAGTGGACTTAACACAGGGCTTGGAAGGCAAAGGAATCGCTCAGGTGACTCCAATGCTTCCCATGGCTCTAGAGGCTCTCAAGGTCACTCCAGAAGGAGACTGACCACCCCTCAGAGGAGGGAACATGAGGCCAGAATGCAGGAAGCCCAGCTGAGGATCAGGAAGCAGGAGCTAGAAGTAGCCCTGATGGAAGAAAAACTGAGCAAGGCTAGGCAGCATAGAGAGAGTGGGTCTATACCCACTGGTGGCAGCAATGTCCCTAGGGACAAAGATAGGGTCTTTGACAATAGGAACCTGTCCAAGATTGTGCCCCCCTACAAAAGTGGGGATGACATCCACAAATGGATGACTGCTCTTGAGAGAGCCTGCAAAGTGCAGCAGGTTCCTGAAGACCAGTGGGCAGCAATCTTATGGCTCTCCTTTGAGGGGAGAGGCAGAGATAGACTCCTCACTGTTAGAGAAGAGGATGTCAGAAATTACAGAGTCCTGAAGAGTGTCCTAGTTGATGGGTTAGGCTTAACCACTGAACAGTACAGGTTAATGTTCAGAGACACCCAGAAGACACAGACTCAGGACTGGTCTGAATATGTGGAATGTGCCACTAAGGCTTTGGAGGGTTGGTTGCTGGGAAGTAAGGTGTCTGATTATACAGGATTGTACAATTTGATGATGAGAGAGCAGATTTTAAGTAATTGTCAAAACCAGCTTCTCCATCAACACCTGGTAGACTCAGATTTGACCTCTCCCCAAGAATTGGGAAAGAGGGCAGATAAATGGGTCAGGACCAGGATCAGGCCTAAAAACCAGGGTGGTGACCAAAAGAAAGATACCACCAAGCCTCAAGAGAAGGGTGGGGATAAAGAAAAAGAGAAACCTTCCTCAGGGCCCCAAAACTCCACACAGGGTGGTGGGTCCCAAGCTCCCTCCTCTACCACAGCTAAAAAGCCCTACTGCCATGAGTGTAAAACTCCTGGGCATTGGAAAACTGACAGCGGTTGCCCAAGGGCTAAAAACAAAACTGTTCCTCCAATTACTCCTGTCACACCACCTATTACTGTCAGCAGTAATCCCCCAGGTGGTGGGAGTGCCCCCAGAAATCTGGGTGGGTTTACTTGGGGAACACAGGGGGACCCTGGCTTAGCCAATTCCCCTACAGCAACCACTCTTGTCTGTGATGGTGGCATGGGGTTTGCCAACTTCACTGCCTGTCCCAACACTTTGGGTAGGTACAGACAGGAGCCCTACATCAATGGTACAAAAGCTGAGGCCTACAGAGACACTGGGGCTAGCATCACAATGGTGGCCCATTGGCTAGTTCCCTCTGAGCAGCTTTTGCCCGGTTTCTCCTACCAGGTGACTAACATTGATGGCAAACAGAACAGTCATCCCATGGCAGAGGTATGTCTCAGCTGGGGAGGGGTCACTGGCCCTAAAAGGGTAGCAGTGTCCCCAACCTTGCCTGTAGACTGCTTACTGGGGAATGACTTAGAACTCTCAGCTTGGGCTGGAGTTGAACAAGACACCCATTCTAAAATGGTAGGCCTTTCACAAAAGGGTAGGGGGGTTGTGCCATTCACAACCCCTGTCCAAATAGATTTCCTCCCTGAAAAGGTTGGAAGGGCAGTGGTAGCCACAGCCCAGGCACAGACAGACTTCCCTGTAGGGACTGGCAGAGCTGTGACAGTCACAGCTCAAACACAAACTGAGTGCCCCCCTGAAAAGGTTGGCAAGGCTGTAATGGTCTCAGCCTATACTCAGACTGACATAGGTGTAGTGAAGCCTGAAACAATGGATCACTCCACACAAACTGAGAGTAGTGGGGAGGAAGAAAAGTCTCCCTCTCCCCAGACATTAGGAAAAGGTCAGCCTCCTCAGGGATCTGACCTCACCCCTTGTGAAGGAACTGCCCCAGAGGTAGCCAGGCCTGGCCTGGCAGAGCCTCTGATGTCAGTGGCCCCTTCCAAGGTGGGATCCAGTCTGGTGCAGGTAGCCTGCCTCTCTCTACCCTGCCTCAGTCAGCCCAGGGCTGCAGAGGTCAGGGAGGCCAGTGGACCCCCAGAGGGCCCCTGTCCACAAGAACCCCCCCATCAAAAGAATGAGGATTGCCTGGCTAGTAGCCCTAGTCAGGTGATGGGTAAAAACATTCCTGAGGGATCTCCTTTACAGGTAGTTAGGGACCTCCCCCAGGGGGATTCTGTTGGGCACAGGCAAACATGGGACCTTAGGGCCCCAAACCTGACCTGTCCCTCCAGTAAGCCCACAAAAGGGACCCAGCCTCCAGCTTTAGGTAGCCAGAGGCTGACCCTGAGAGCACAGTGCAACTCAGTTAAAGAAAGAAAGGCATCCATGGTGGAGGATGATTGGAGGAAGCTGAGGCCTCACTTTGAGGACACTCACTTCAGTACTCCATCTCAACACCAGCCTTTTACTTTGCCAAGACACACCACAGGTAGAGATTCCCTATGGTGGAGACCCTCTGATACCCTTAGGGTGAGGGATTGCTTAGTGGACCATGAGACAGGGGGTAACCATGCCAGTGCTGGTTCCTCCTTATATGGCCACTTGGGCAATATAGGCTTACCTGGTCAAGGTCAGCCTTATCTCCCTTCGTTTGGGGGGGGGTTGTGTAGGAAGGTGGATATCTGACTATGGTTACCCCCAAATTTTTGCCTAGTGTCTAGCTGGTTTTTCGACTTAGTTGGCCTGAGATCCTGCCATTCAGGCTCTCAGGCTATCTGCTCTCTCTGTAAAATGGACTCCATGTACCCTAGGTACATACCCAATTGGTTGGATCACCCTGTCAGCCCCTGTACCAGTGTACACTAGGTACCCAGGGCATTGGTGTACCCAAGGCCTGCCAAGGGCTGCAGCATGTATTATGCCACCCCAGGCTTGGCCTAACAATTTGACACAACTGGCTGATCACTCAGCTGGGGTAAGTTGGTGTAATCACCTCTTACTTAGGTGTAGTATACCTATACCTAACCTTAAATGAGACATCCTGGAATCAACTTGAAACTAAGAAGAAGACGGGAACTTCGACATTCTGCTGCACAGAAGACTGAAGAAAATCTCCCCTGTGGTCAGGGAGTGACCACCTTGCTAACGCAAGCACCATCCAGCGAATCAACGTCTGCTTTGCCGCCGCCTCCCGCCGGAGCCCGAGCCCAGAGACTGACAAGACCTGGACCTCCAGACCTCTCACCGCCCGATCCACAGTCCCTGAAAAGAGGAGACCCGTGGAGGCACCGAGACACGTGGAGCCAGCCATCTTGGAACGACTACGACAAGCTGACCAGTGCAACAACCGAGGCTCCCTCCAAGTTGTGCTTTGGGTCCTGAGAAGCCCAACCCTCGAGCAGCATCTGCACCAAAGGTGAGCCCTCCAGCATCTCCACGATCTGCGTGGGGCCCTTCTGCATTTTGCCACTCGACGCGCCTAACCGGTTGCTGGCCCGCTGGCTAGTGGCCATCTTGGCGACGAAATCTACGACAAACACCGCTGGTCTGGTTGCTCCAGACTGGCCCTTGCTCCCCTCCAAAGGAGCAATCCCTCTGACCTTGCTGGTCAGAACCAACAGCTGATTTCCGAATCCTCCTGCAATTGCTTTTGCCAAGGCTTGTTTGCTTCGATCAAGTCGCCGACACCGCCGACAGCGAGAGCCTGCGTGGGACAGCTCGTGAGCCGACTCCTGGACGTCGTCGACCTTCAGGGACCACGTGGCTGCGGAGACAAGCTACCCCTCATCACCTGTTTGCACCCGACATCGCCTGGTACCCACCTGGTGCCACGCTGGTCACTGGCTAGTGACTGTGAACACTGTCCCCTCTGCTTACAGGTCTTCAACATCTCCGATCCACTCTTGGATCCACTGCATCTCTTCCCGACCGACCGCCTGCAGCACTTTTGTCTACAGGCCCCACGGAACAGATAGAAGAAACCCGACGCACTTCGAGGCCTATGCACCCGCTTCCTGTGGGTGAGGTAAAGCTGGCACACCTGTGCCCAAGTGTAGTATTACATCTCTAGTGCCTGTGTTCCAAATCTTAAGTTCCTAGGTCATCCGGAAGATTCCTTTTGCAGTAACTTTGTACTTTTTACGCACCCATTGAAACCTATGGGAGCACGCGTGTGACTATTTGCTCTGCACACGCCACCCGTGGACCTCCTGGTCACTAACTGACGTTAGCTCCTTGTAGGCCCAGCGATTCTAGAGGCCCTAGGCCTTTTCCCTTTTCTGTTCGTGGTACTTATACCACTATTTTAGTATATGGTTTGAGTGGCCACCAGGGCCTATCCATATAACGTGCAACTTCTGTGTATTCTGTGATAATCTTGTTTGACGATTTGTGCTCCTGTGCTCATAAAGAGACTAGGGGTTACTTTGAGAAATAAATACATATATATTTTGAATATATATCTGTGTGGTGTCCTTTCATTGGTATAAAAGGGGGTTGCATTTGGTAAAACAGCTGGCTTAACACGCTTCACGAGTTTAGCCTCAAAGACTGCTTAGCCTACGCTACCACTAGGGCAGCTAGTCCGAAAAGGTTGACTTACAACCACACCATAAGGGTTGCTTGGCATGGTACAAGGTGATCACTTTAACTAGTGAGCATCATATACCAGGCCAACTTCTCACATCACCCATTTGTTGTTGCCATTTGTGGTAAGTCGGCAGTACGTCTGCCTGGCAGGTGTGTACTTTCAGAGCTGCTCATGCATTAATGTTGAAGGGTATGGTTGTCACCCATTTATTGTTGCCATTCATGTTATGGTAGCAGTTCGCTGCCTTGTAGGTGTATACCTTTACCGATTGTATCAAACACAAGTATTGGGGGCAGATGCGACACATTAATTCCTGTGTCATGGAACGGTTAACTGCCATTACGGCGCATGTGCACGCAGACGCCTTTCAGTGCGGACATTGAGCAGTGTTGGGATGCTCCGTGTAGGGGGATAGGCGGGCACAGAACCTATCCCAGAACATAGTGCTCAGGTGCAGATAGTTCACGGTTTACATGATGTACCTAAGGGAGAGGCGTGGGGCCTGTGGGGCACTCCTTGGGTGGCCTTCCAATGGTATAAATTTCACCGGCAATGAGTGGTATTGTCTGGGGCGACGTGACTAGGCGGCGCACCGCGAGGCTCAGGAGTCAAGGCGGGTAGGGGCTCCAAAACGGCATGTTCATTGCCTATGAGGAAGCCAGCCCCGTAGCATTATTATCCTGCAAATGGGGAGTGACCGGGTACGAAACTATTCCTCAACACCCCTTGTCATTAAATTGGTCATTGTGCGTGTTGGGATGCTTCGTAGTAGGGGCAGCAGCCAACACAGAACCTATCTTAGAGCATGTTGGTTCGGTTGCAGTGGTTCATGAGGCCCACGGTATGCTTATGGGAACTTTTTGGGAGCCTGTGGGACACTACTGGGTTAGTATCACAATTGTATAATCACATCGGCAATGAGTGCCAGGGTATGTGAGGAGCGGGTTAACTCAGACGGTTAAGAGCGTGGAGCTAATAACGCTAGGGGTGTGGGTTGCAACGTGTTACATCGCGATGCGTTCAATCAAGACCATTTAGTGGCTCACTGACGGTATGTCAATTTTGTCTGATTCAGTCAGCCCTGGTATTTGTATTATCATACACTAGGAAGGGGGTTGCGGACCCTACGCCTGGGTAGAACAGTAGGAATACTTCGCATGGGAGTGGGAAAGTGTCACGTCTATGCCCGAGGTACACCTCGGCATGGTTTGCAGAGATTCCAGTAGAGAGGAGGCTATATAGCGTTTTTACACCTGCAGACTATACAGACAGAGCTGAGAGCAGGGTGGTTTCCAAGTATCTTTCCTTGGCCTCAGTCAGTTTAGGGTTTTTTTTATGACTGATCTTCTGAAGAGACACAGTCCTTCGCCACAATAGTTATTATAGCTAGTGAGGGAACGACTTTACACCATTAGGTAGAAGGGTCTCGCTGAGGGGTGTCAGGGAGAATTGTGCTTCATAAAAGTCGGAGGTCCACTCGACTAGGTTAGGTGACGAAATAGTGTTGAAAATTTTTCATAAGCTTGGTCAGGGAATTTAAGGCAGGGGCATGACCTTTCTGAGCGTCAGGATGGGGGGGGCCAGATAGTCGGTCAACTATGCTGGCCTGTGGCGGTAAGGTCATGACTGGTGAGCAGTAAATTTAAGGTTCTTAGGGGGTGGCGCCATTCTCGTATGGGGTCGCCCAGGAGGAGGGACAAGGGGTCTCTCCTAGAACTCCAGGGGCGGTACATCCGGTTGGCTGGATGGGTGCGGGGAAAGAGGGGAGTCACGCTTTCTTTAGGCTGGTTGGCCACCCCGCACTGGTATGGATGTCATTAAATGGCACAGAGTGCAAGACCCCCCAAATTGGAATGGAGTTCAGGGAACGTATGGGGGTAACCGGGGGGGGGGGGGGAGTACCCTCTCGGTAAGCGGGCCCTCTGCGCATGCGCAACTCCTACGGGAGGGCGTGGCTAATTGATAAGGATCTGACACCGGTTAGCGACCTTGCCGTAGGCTCAAATAGGATACGCAGAAAGTAATTAATGTATGATTATGTCCAGATGTTAGATTCGGATAGAAAAACTATGTATTAGAGATAGTTTAAGGTTAGCCATCTGATATCTGTGCATATGAATTGTAATCAAATGTCGTTTTATGTTTCTGCGTATAATTGTGTAAATATTGTTTATTTCAAAATTTTTAATTTTGTTTTATATTTTAATAAATACGGCCGGGGGTTGTACGACCCCCGCCTCCAAAAAGTATTTACCTTCTCTTGTCCCTCATTAGAAATGTGGTTTACGCGCAGGGGGAGGGGGAAATTCGGTAGTCCCAGACCATATGATGATATTAGAAGGTTTATGTGGAACATACATTTCTATTATTCATACAGCAACACTTTGGCAGGCTGAAGGGGCAGTAGGTAAGGGGAACCTTTGAATAGATGCACAGTGCATGCACCTTCTTGCTGCTGCAACACTATGGCAGGCTGGAGGGGCAGTAGGTAAGGGCCAAATTTGAGTAGCTGCATGATGCATGCACCTTCCTTCTGCAGCAACACCGTGGCAGGCTGGAGCCTGGAGGGGCAGTAGGTAAGGGGCACCTTTGAATAGATGCACAGTGCATGCACATTCTTTCTGCTGCAACATTATGGCAGACTGGAAGGGCAGTAGGTAAGGGACACCTTTGAGTATATGCACAGTGCACGCACCTTCCATCCATTATGTAGCTGTCAAATCACTCTCATTTCAAGCTAATGTTCTCCCTTATATGCCCCCTGTAATAGCTCCCTTGTGCCAATGCTGGGATGTGTGTGTTTATTAATTATGTAATGGAGGACCTGCACAACCTGATCTGGAGATCGTTAGGCACCAGGCAAGGGATTGGCCATCAGAAGATGTTTCAGGTTGACTTTGGAAACATTTAGTTGGGCATTTTTTTTGCATGAAGCAGAGAGTTTGTTCCACTTCCCATTTCTTTTTGTTTAAATAGAGCTTGTTGTCTTTTTTAGAGCATAGGTTGCTTCCATGGTCATAATGGAGACCCCTACAGCTCCTCTTGTGCAGGGAGTCCCTTCGTTCAGGGGGACCCCATTCAGTCAATAGCCTATGAGTATCTATAATCGATGGGAATTTTGGGAACACCTCATTCCATTCTGCAGATGAACCTTATTAATAATGTCATATAGCCCACTGCCAAGGGCTTTGCAGGTTGTTAAAGGCCCTGAAACCAAGTTATATACCCGAGCCGCAGGTGAGGGCCTATCATGAGGAAGAGGACCTTTAACAACCAGTATAGTCTGAGGTAGAAGGGCTATAAAGCTATTAGAACATTTCACCCAATGAGGTTAGAATATTCTACATTTAAAAGGAATAAAAAGAAAGAAAAACATCGGAATGTTGGTGCAGAAGGCTTATACCAGGAGAAGAGGTTGGTTTTCTCACAGAATAATTCCCATGCAATATTTATGCGGTATCTCAGAATCCTTATTTTTTAATGTTCTTCTTTAAGTGTCATTTTTCTGAGCTCAGGTTTAGAAGGACGTTTCTAAAATAATTCACGCTAATCGAGGACCACTTTTCTACATGGAATACTATCCAATCAGACTATGGATACCTTTATGTGCTGAGATATTGATGAAAATGTATTATTCTATATACTTTTGCATTTCCGAATGATACCTGAACGTAAGTGACAGTAGCGATTCACTATGTTTCTGCTCAAATACATGCAGACTCCATAAAAGGTCATCTCAACTGATATATGCGCCTTATCTTCAAGTTCCCTTTTGATGTTTAACTTCAATTAAGACGCACGGAACACACATCAAGCCATTCCCAGGGACACTTCCGCCTCATCAATCAGTCTCCTTTCTATGTTTAAACTCTCCAACCAATCAGCACGCGTACGCATATAACGTCATTTACACCGAGACATTAAGCGCGGAGAAATCGGCTAACTAGCACGGACGCGATCGGCTCATTAGTGCGGATAAACCCTCTGACTTATGCAGGTATGCGGCGCCGGGTGACTTTGATTCTAGTGAGAACGTAATCTGCACAATTTTAATTACTTCCTGTGTCGATTCTCTACAGCTCCGGTTGAGAATTCCAGACGACCATTAGCGTCTACAACCAAGTGGACAGAAACAAAATTACTCCAAGAGGCTCTCTTTAAAGGTAACATTTCTGTTTCACCCCCAGTGATTGCATACTCTCCTTGTGGTCTCTACTTGAAAATGCAAGGCATTAAAACACTGAAAGCATTCCTGTTCTTTCCTCAGTTACCATTTGAGGACCAGCCCAACACGTCCCCTTCCTGTTCTTTCCAAGCACAAAGTAATCAATCATGGTCGAGTGATACACGTCCCTCCCCTCACAATAAAGTAAGTCACTGCTCAAATTAAGTTCATCTCAACTTAATTAGATTGAATTGGATGTTTTCACACATTTCTGTTTCACTCTTTCTTTTTGTAGACCACTTTCTATCACTATTCGCCCGTCTCCATCTGATACAAGGTAATTTCTCAGTTTTACATCAAAAAGCTCGCAGAGAGAGGTATAGGGGCAGCAGAAAAACTTATACAGATTTTTCCTTACTTTACAGGTCCTGACGAGAGGCCCAGTGATCTAAGGGTCTCGAAACGCGTAGACCTTATAAAGACCACAAGAAGTCCAAATATTCAAAAGATTAGGAATTGTTTAGAGTTAAGCTTGTCGCTTGAACAATCCACTTCTGTGGTCCCATAATTGAAAAAACCGTTTCTCTTTCTGTGTCTCAATGAACAAGCCTGTGTGTTTGTATGAATGGATTAGAATGCATGAGATCTGCTTATAGTATGCTAGTAGTGAGTGAATAATTGTGGTGATGTAAATATTGTATTAAGAACCTTTCTGCTTTTGTGATTCCTTTTTCTAAATCCAGTTGCTTCGGCAACAGGAAGGTCTAAAAAAATTTAAAAATTACATTACTAAATATTGATTAAGTCAAACAAAAGAATAAATACGTTTTTGACACGTTTTGTTTCATTCTTTCAAAACGTGCCCTCCAAAATAATATGGAGCTTTTAGTTTTAGGGCAGTATTAGCATTCCATTTGTTTAATCAGGTTTAGAAGGAAGCATTATTCTAAGATTTGGGAATTGTAAACTATGTATTTGGTCCTTACATCTAGGTGAGATGGACTAATCATTTTATACATAGTTGTGTATGTGGCTGGTGGGAGCCTATTTTGTGCACCTCTGATTTATTGTGTCTGATACAGGTTCTATAGTATTCCGCCATCAATCATCACATGCCCACCAAGCTGTTCTTCAACTAAGAGATTCGATAGAGTGCCATGAATCAATGCCTCTGCCCCCCTCCTTTACTCTGAATATTATCTCTCTTTCTGATTCTTTGCTGAGATCTGCAAAGAACAAGATATTGCAATTGTTCTGTGACTAACACAGTCAGCATTGACTCATGAATGTGTGTTTAATTGCAAATGCCCCACTTTGCTGTACAGTACTGACACCAAGCTGAAATCCCCAAGCCAGAGAAAGTCACATGAATATTACATACATTCTTATAACAATAATAAGCATCATAGTGCAAAGTTGGCTTTCATTGGTGTAAACAAGGACTCTTCAATATAAAGCAGTGAGACTTGTGGGCCAAGAGGAAGAATCTACAATGTGTAAACAAGCATTTACAATGCAATAGGTCTCGCATTCACGCGAGTTTAAGCTATTGTCATTGTAAATGACAATGCGTTTTATTTATGTTCAAAAAACGCAAACATAAATAAAAGGCATTGTCATTTACAATGCCAATAGCTCAAACTCACCTAAATGCGAGACTTGTTGCATTGCAAATGCTTTTTTAAGTTGAGTGGCCACACAGCTACAGTGGCAAACTCAGCTTCCTCTTCTGAAACTAGCACTGCTTCAGTGTGCAACCTGATTTGCTCTTGGCACACTGTTCATCCCATCTGGAGACTTGCTACCCCAGGAGTAGCTGTAGTAGGACTAGGGGTCTTCTTGTTTAGGCAAGCAACATCTCCAGTTAAGTGTCCCAACTTCTTACAGTTGTTACACCAGGCCTTTAAAGGATCAAGGTTCTTTACCCTGTACCTATTGTTAGACTGGGAAGAGTTTTGGGACCCACACCCCTGTGCAGGTTTTTGGGGCCCTTTAGAAGACTCAGGCTTTTTATCTTGGGGGTTCTCACCACCTTTACCCTGGGGAGGTTTTTTAACCCCTTTCTTTTGGTCACCCCCAGTGATTGTTTTTGTCACCCTTGTCTTGACCCGGTGTTCGGCCTTCTTTCCCAATTCTTGGGGAGAAATTAGACCTAGGTCTACCAAATGCTGATGTGACTTTTCGTTAGTGCAATTACTTAAAATTTATTCTTACATAAACAGATTGTAAAGTCCATTTAAATCATGCACATTGTGTCTAGTTAACCAACCATCTAGTGCTTTAACTGAGTATTCTACAAAATCATTCCAGGATTGGTTTTGGGTCTTGTGATCCCCCCTGAATATAATTCTGTATTCCTCAGTTGTGAGTCCAAATCCCTCAATCAGAGTTCTCTTCATGAGGTCATAAGACCTATTATCTTCCCCTGTAAGGGTCAGGAGTCTGTCTCTGCAGTTACCAGAGAACAGTTCCCAAAGGAGTGCCCCCAGTGTGACTTCTTCACTTTTCTCATTTCACAAGCCCTCTTAAAGGCTGTGAATCATTTTGTGATATCATTACTCTCTTCATATTTAGGAACAATCCCTTTGGGGATGTTAGGATCAAACGATTGTTCTTTATCCTTATTAAGTAAATGGCTGCCACCATTGATGGGTGCTTGGCCCATCTCTGCTCTCTCTCTTTCTAGAGCTTGCAACCTGGTCTCTAGATCCAGTCTTTTGGACAGCCTTGCTAAAAGGCTGTCCTCCTAATTGAGGCTGTCCTCAATGTCCTCACTGGCCCCCATATGTGGGATCTAGGTACGGAGAGGTTGATTCTTGGAGTCAGGGGTTCTTGGACTCTTTTCTCCCTAGGAAGTGGAGGGGATTGATCTACCAGGTGATCCCCTTCCCCTCCTTCTCCATCTGACTGGTCTTCACCATTTTCATTGGGTGGTCCTTAGCATACCCAGCCAACAGCTCCTGGGGCTTTTGTTTGGTGGGATGGGGACCCATATCTATGTTTTTAATTTTACATAGGGACCTTAACTCCTTGAAAGATAAGTGAAAGCAAGTTGTGAGGTCGAGCTCCTCAACCAAGTCCTCTATGTCATTGTGGTTATTTTCACTAACAGCTGGGTCCTTGTTTTGAGACATAATTAAAAAAACACTAAGCCATCTAACCCTAGCTAAAGTGACTTTTAGTTTTCTAAAATTCTAAAGGGACTTAACCAAGACCCTAACAAGACTTTTAGTAATTTTGCAAAGTATGCCCTGGGCTTCTGCTAATCAGGTGCCCAGAGCCTATGTTCTTTCCCTAAAACTGCATTGATGCCTAAACCCAATTGGCATCTCTGGCCACAGGTCAGCCCCTGGTGAATGGTACCACAGGTACCCAGGGCACTGTGACCAGTGAAGGCCTCTAAGGACTGCAGTACTTATTGTGCCACCCTTAGAGGTCCTGTACCCTGACACTCACACACTGCCTTTGCAGGCTGCGTGTCTTGGTGCAGAACAAAGTGAAGAGTCGACATGGCACCCTTCCCTGTATGCCATGCCTACAACCCACTGCTCTGGAATAGATCAGTCACCCCTCTAGCTGGGTGCACTATACCAGTGGTGAGGGTATAGGTGCAAGAGCCCTGTACCCCTACAATGTCTAAGTCCATTCTTAAACATTGTAAGTGCAGTGCATCCATTAAGAGTATATGGTGCTGGGAGTTTGGTATTATGAACTCCACAGCACTATAATGGCTACACTGAAAACTGAGAAGTTTGGTATCAAACTTCTCAACACATTAAACCCACACTGATGCCCCCTAAAAGCTAACCTACAACTAGTGTCCAGGCTGAGTGGCTGCTTTCAGCTGCCACCACCAGACATGTTTCTGGACCCCGGAGTCGAGAGCCTGCTGCTCTCTGGGGCCTGAAACAATGCTCATCCTGGGACGAGGTGCCAGCCTCCTCCCCCAGGAGGGGTAGGGTTCACGAAGGGGAAGCTTCAAAGGCTTGCTGCCTTTGTGAGCTTCTCCATTCTACTTGCTGCTCTCAGCAACTGGTCCCCACTGGTTCTGACCCCCACTTTGGGCATGAGAACCGGCAGGAAAAACAAGTGAGGAAGAGCGGTGTTCCCACCTCTGCCAACTCCACCCCTCAGGTCAGGGAGGCGTGGTGAAGCACAACTCTCAGTCCATGACATCTTGAAGATGGGGGACTCAGCCAACCAGGGACAGGCTCATGACTCCCTCCCACAGGAGAGTGGCAGAATAGGGGGTGTACCCACCCCAGGGAAGGGACCCATTGGTCCCTACCTTTTACCTACCTGTAATAGGTCTAAATCGAGTATTTAGGGGTACCTCTTAACCTTGCTTCCACAGACAAGAACCTGTAACAAGAAGAAGAAGAAAAAGGACTGAACAGCCGTGCAGCAGCTAATAAGAGGAAGACACCCAATGACTTGGCCCCAGCCCTACCGGCCTGTCTCCCCCTTGAACCTGCTCCTGCGCATGGTGAATCCTGCAGCCAGCACCTCAAAAACCCCAGAAGACCTGCCTGCCTTCAACTACAAAGACGTTGCCTCCTGTGAACACCGGATTTGTTCACCTGCAACCTCTGATCCGCGGATCCGCCCCACTCTGCCTCCGCCGTCCACGGCCCGAGCTCGTGTGAGCAAACAGCACAAGATGGTCGCCCCGGCATTCCTGACCCAAGATCCGGCAACCCCTGACCTGCCTCAAGCCTCCAGCCGACACCTTTAGCCTAAATCCAGAAGGGCCCCCTAACCGCGACCAGGAACTGGTTAGAAGATCCGACCCCAAAAGGCACCCCTGCACCCGGTGCCCCACGGCCTTGTGTGCCCAAACCAACAGTGCCTAACCAACCCCTAACTTCCCAACTTACCTCTCGAAGTGGTGGTCGCATCCAGAAGACCTTCATCCCCGAGCCTGCAGTGCCTTTGCAACCAACAGGGCTCCCGGCGTCGAAACAGCACCCTGCACCCGGCCGCCCTGGTGCTGCTGAGGGTGCACCTTTGGTGCTAATTTGTTTCCCCATTTGCCCTGAGCTAAAGTCCAGGAGCTTTGCTCCCACAACCCAGCGGCCTGCTTGCCAGCAGCCACCAACCGGAGGCCCCCTATTCCCCATTGGATAACATTAGGGCCTCAGCACTCTGCACTCGACCTCCCTAGTGCCGCTAAGGGTGTAACAAGAGTGCATCTTTGACCCTGGGGTAACCCCAGAAGCTCAACTCCAAAGACCGATTTCTTACCTGGTAACCGTTAACTTCATCTCTCTCCATAGGAACCTATTGATTGTTTTTCTCTGAAAAAAATTCTAAGTGTGGAGTTGATTTGTATGGAAACCTGAAAAATAACAATTGTGCAAAACTGATTTTACTTATCTTTTCTCTAGGAAATGTCCCAGTGTGATATCTAGGCATATCACACTGAGAAGAAAAAGTAATCTCAAAAGTAATCTCAAAAGTAACATAAAAGTAACTTACCTGTAATTCTTATTGCAAAATCGATACAAACTATATGTACAGCATTTCACAGTATTGCATTACCAGTAATTCAAACTGTAACCATTTCAAATTGCATTTACAATTGCATTTCAAACTGTGTATTTACTTCAAAGTATTTATCAACTTAACCTCTGCCAGGCTTGCCGGGTACTAGAAAATAAAATAACTAAAAGAATATTTTTTTATTTAAGCTGTGTGTATTGCGGTTAAAACGTTTGTTATCAAGAGTGCCAGTTCCTACAAGTACAGAAACATGTCACAATGATTTTACATCAGATTGGTCGCACACTGCTACACCTACCAGTCGTGTTCCCCCAATGAAAATGGTCCCTGAAGGTCAGCGTCGGCGGATACACCTATGCTCAAGAGTACGTGCAAGTATGCGTGGCGTGTGCCATCCCTGGACACGTGTATCGAGGTAGTTGCCTCTCGTCAGCAGGGAGTAGGAAAATGAGAGTGGGGTTGCTGTGTAAGCTGCTAAAAACATAATCAGGTCTAGTACCTCTCTTAGCGCGCAGGTGCGTAACCATGAGTCCGTCGACTCCACCGGCTCAAGGGAGCCTGAATATAAAGTTACATCAGAATGGTCGCACACTGCTACACCTACCAGTCGTGTTCCCCCAATGAAAATGGTCCCTGAAGGTCAGCGTCGGCGGATACACCTATGCTTATGACGAGAGGCAACTACCTCGAAACACGTGTCCAGGGATGGCACACGCCACGCATACTTGCATTCACACTCGAGCATAGGTGTTTCCGCCGACGCTGACCTTCAGGGACCATTTTCATTGGGGGAACACGCCTGGTAGGTGTAGCAGTGTGCGACCAATCTGGTTTAACTTTATATTCAGGCTCCCTTGAGCCGGTGGAGTCGACGGACTCATGGTTACGCACCTGCGCGCTACGAGAGGTACTAGACCTGATAACGATTTTAGCAGCTTACACAGCAACCCCACACATTTTCCTACTCCCTGCTGACGAGAGGCAACTACCTCGAAACACGTGTCCAGGGATGGCACACGCCACGCATACTTGCATTCACACTCGAGCATAGGTGTATCCGCCGACGCTGACCTTCAGGGACCATATTCATTGGGGGAACACGCCTGGTAGGTGTAGCAGTATGCGACCAATCTGGTTTCACTTTATATTCAGGCTCCCTTGAGCCGGTGGAGTCGACGGACTCATGGTTACGCACCTGCGCGCTACGAGAGGTACTAGACCTGATAACGATTTTAGCAGCTTACACAGCAACCCCACACATTTTCCTACTCCCTGCTGACGAGAGGCAACTACCTCGAAACACGTGTCCAGGGATGGCACACGCCACGCATACTTGCATTCACACTCGAGCATAGGTGTATCCGCCGACGCTGACCTTCAGGGACCATTTTCATTTGGGGAACACGCCTGGTAGGTGTAGCAGTGTGCGACCAATCTGGTTTAACTTTATATTCAGGCTCCCTTGAGCCGGTGGAGTCGACGGACTCATGGTTACGCACCTGCGCGCTACGAGAGGTACTAGACCTGATAACGATTTTAGCAGCTTACACAGCAACCCCACACATTTTCCTACTCCCTGCTGACGAGAGGCAACTACCTCGAAACACGTGTCCAGGGATGGCACACGCCACGCATACTTGCATTCACACTCGAGCATAGGTGTATCCGCCGACGCTGACCTTCAGGGACCATTTTCATTGGGGGAACACGCCTGGTAGGTGTAGCAGTGTGCGACCAATCTGGTTTAACTTTATATTCAGGCTCCCTTGAGCCGGTGGAGTCGACGGACTCATGGTTACGCACCTGCGCGCTACGAGAGGTACTAGACCTGATAACGATTTTAGCAGCTTACACAGCAACCCCACACATTTTCCTACTCCCTGCTGACGAGAGGCAACTACCTCGAAACACGTGTCCAGGGATGGCACACGCCACGCATACTTGCATTCACACTCGAGCATAGGTGTATCCGCCGATGCTGACCTTCAGGGACCATTTTCATTGGGGGAACACGCCTGGTAGGTGTAGCAGTGTGCGACCAATCTGGTTTAACTTTATATTCAGGCTCCCTTGAGCCGGTGGAGTCGACGGACTCATGGTTACGCACCTGCGCGCTACGAGAGGTACTAGACCTGATAACGATTTTAGCAGCTTACACAGCAACCCCACACATTTTCCTACTCCCTGCTGACGAGAGGCAACTACCTCGAAACACGTGTCCAGGGATGGCACATGCCACGCATACTTGCATTCACACTCGAGCATAGGTGTATCCGCCGACGCTGACCTTCAGGGACCATTTTCATTGGGGGAACACGCCTGGTAGGTGTAGCTGTCTGCGACCAATCTGGTTTAACTTTATATTCAGGCACCCTTGAGCCGGTGGAGTCGACGGACTCATGGTTACGCACCTGCACGCTACGAGAGGTACTAGACCTGATAACGATTTTAGCAGCTTACACAGCAACCCCACACATTTTCCTACTCCCTGCTGACGAGAGGCAACTACCTCGAAACACGTGTCCAGGGATGGCACACGCCACGCATACTTGCATTCACACTCGAGCATAGGTGTATCCGCCGACGCTGACCTTCAGGGACCATTTTCATTGGGGGAACACGCCTGGTAGGTGTAGCAGTGTGCGACCAATCTGGTTTAACTTTATATTCAGGCTCCCTTGAGCCGGTGGAGTCGACGGACTCATGGTTACGCACCTGCGCGCTACGAGAGGTACTAGACCTGATAACGATTTTAGCAGCTTACACAGCAACCCCACACATTTTCCTACTCCCTGCTGACGAGAGGCAACTACCTCGAAACACGTGTCCAGGGATGGCACACGCCACGCATACTTGCATTCACACTCGAGCATAGGTGTATCCGCCGACGCTGACCTTCAGGGACCATTTTCATTGGGGGAACACGCCTGGTAGGTGTAGCAGTGTGCGACCAATCTGGTTTAACTTTATATTCAGGCTCCCTTGAGCCGGTGGAGTCGACGGACTCATGGTTACGCACCTGCGCGCTACGAGAGGTACTAGACCTGATAACGATTTTAGCAGCTTACACAGCAACCCCACACATTTTCCTACTCCCTGCTGATGAGAGGCAACTACCTCGAAACACGTGTCCAGGGATGGCACACGCCACGCATACTTGCATTCACACTCGAGCATAGGTGTATCCGCCGACGCTGACCTTCAGGGACCATTTTCATTGGGGGAACACGCCTGGTAGGTGTAGCAGTGTGCGACCAATCTGGTTTAACTTTATATTCAGGCTCCCTTGAGCCGGTGGAGTCGACGGACTCATGGTTACGCACCTGCGCGCTACGAGAGGTACTAGACCTGATAACTATTTTAGCAGCTTACACAGCAACCCCACACATTTTCCTACTCCCTGCTGACGAGAGGCAACTACCTCGAAACACGTGTCCAGGGATGGCACACGCCACGCATACTTGCATTCACACTCGAGCATAGGTGTATCCGCCGACGCTGACCTTCAGGGACCATTTTCATTGGGGGAACACGCCTGGTAGGTGTAGCAGTATGCGACCAATCTGGTTTAACTTTATATTCAGGCTCCCTTGAGCCGGTGGAGTCGAAGGACTCATGGTTACGCACCTGCGCGCTACGAGAGGTACTAGACCTGATAACGATTTTAGCAGCTTACACAGCAACCCCACACATTTTCCTACTCCCTGCTGACGAGAGGCAACTACCTCGAAACACGTGTCCAGGGATGGCACACGCCACGCATACTTGCATTCACACTCGAGCATAGGTGTATCCGCCGACGCTGACCTTCAGGGACCATTTTCATTGGGGGAACACGCCTGGTAGGTGTAACAGTGTGCGACCAATCTGGTTTAACTTTATATTCAGGCTCCCTTGAGCCGGTGGAGTCGACGGACTCATGGTTACGCACCTGCGCGCTACGAGAGGTACTAGACCTGATAACGATTTTAGCAGCTTACACAGCAACCCCACACATTTTCCTACTCCCTGCTGACGAGAGGCAACTACCTCGAAACACGTGTCTAGGGATGGCACACGCCACGCATACTTGCATTCACACTCGAGCATAGGTGTATCCGCCGACGCTGACCTTCAGGGACCATTTTCATTGGGGGAACACGCCTGGTAGGTGTAGCAGTGTGCGACCAATCTGGTTTAACTTTATATTCAGGCTCCCTTGAGCCGGTGGAGTCGACGGACTCATGGTTACGCACCTGCGCGCTACGAGAGGTACTAGACCTGATAACGATTTTAGCAGCTTACACAGCAACCCCACACATTTTCCTACTCCCTGCTGACAAGAGGCAACTACCTCGAAACACGTGTCCAGGGATGGCACACGCCACGCATACTTGCATTCACACTCGAGCATAGGTGTATCCGCCGATGCTGACCTTCAGGGACCATTTTCATTGGGGGAACACGCCTGGTAGGTGTAGCAGTGTGCGACCAATCTGGTTTAACTTTATATTCAGGCTCCCTTGAGCCGGTGGAGTCGACGGACTCATGGTTACGCACCTGCGCGCTACGAGAGGTACTAGACCTGATAACGATTTTAGCAGCTTACACAGCAACCCCACACATTTTCCTACTCCCTGCTGACGAGAGGCAACTACCTCGAAACACGTGTCCAGGGATGGCACATGCCACGCATACTTGCATTCACACTCGAGCATAGGTGTATCCGCCGACGCTGACCTTCAGGGACCATTTTCATTGGGGGAACACGCCTGGTAGGTGTAGCTGTCTGCGACCAATCTGGTTTAACTTTATATTCAGGCTCCCTTGAGCCGGTGGAGTCGACGGACTCATGGTTACGCACCTGCGCGCTACGAGAGGTACTAGACCTGATAACGATTTTAGCAGCTTACACAGCAACCCCACACATTTTCCTACTCCCTGCTGACGAGAGGCAACTACCTCGAAACACGTGTCCAGGGATGGCACACGCCACGCATACTTGCATTCACACTCGAGCATAGGTGTATCCGCCGACGCTGACCTTCAGGGACCATTTTCATTGGGGGAACACGCCTGGTAGGTGTAGCAGTGTGCGACCAATCTGGTTTAACTTTATATTCAGGCTCCCTTGAGCCGGTGGAGTCGACGGACTCATGGTTACGCACCTGCGCGCTACGAGAGGTACTAGACCTGATAACGATTTTAGCAGCTTACACAGCAACCCCACACATTTTCCTAATCCCTGCTGACGAGAGGCAACTACCTCGAAACACGTGTCCAGGGATGGCACACGCCACGCATACTTGCATTCACACTCGAGCATAGGTGTATCCGCCGACGCTGACCTTCAGGGACCATTTTCATTGGTGGAACACGCCTGGTAGGTGTAGCAGTGTGCGACCAATCTGGTTTAACTTTATATTCAGGCTCCCTTGAGCCGGTGGAGTCGACGGACTCATGGTTACGCACCTGCGCGCTACGAGAGGTACTAGACCTGATAACGATTTTAGCAGCTTACACAGCAAGCCCACACATTTTCCTACTCCCTGCTGACGAGAGGCAACTACCTCGAAACACGTGTCCAGGGATGGCACACGCCACGCATACTTGCATTCACACTCGAGCATAGGTGTATCCGCCGACGCTGACCTTCAGGGACCATTTTCATTGGGGGAACACGCCTGGTAGGTGTAGCAGTGTGCGACCAATCTGGTTTAACTTTATATTCAGGCTCCCTTGAGCCGGTGGAGTCGACGGACTCATGGTTACGCACCTGCGCGCTACGAGAGGTACTAGACCTGATAACGATTTTAGCAGCTTACACAGCAACCCCACACATTTTCCTACTCCCTGCTGACGAGAGGCAACTACCTCGAAACACGTGTCCAGGGATGGCACACGCCACGCATACTTGCATTCACACTCGAGCATAGGTGTATCCGCCGACGCTGACCTTCAGGGACCATTTTCATTGGGGGAACACGCCTGGTAGGTGTAGCAGTGTGCGACCAATCTGGTTTAACTTTATATTCAGGCTCCCTTGAGACGGTGGAGTCGACGGACTCATGGTTACGCACCTGCGTGCTACGAGAGGTACTAGACCTGATAACGATTTTAGCAGCTTACACAGCAACCCCACACATTTTCCTACTCCCTGCTGACGAGAGGCAACTACCTCGAAACACGTGTCCAGGGATGGCACACGCCACGCATACTTGCATTCACACTCGAGCATAGGTGTATCCGCCGACGCTGACCTTCAGGGACCATTTTCATTGGGGGAACACGCCTGGTAGGTGTAGCAGTGTGCGACCAATCTGGTTTAACTTTATATTCAGGCTCCCTTGAGCCGGTGGAGTCGACGGACTCATGGTTACGCACCTGCGCGCTACGAGAGGTACTAGACCTGATAACGATTTTAGCAGCTTACACAGCAACCCCACACATTTTCCTACTCCCTGCTGACGAGAGGCAACTACCTCGAAACACGTGTCCAGGGATGGCACACGCCACGCATACTTGCATTCACACTCGAGCATAGGTGTATCCGCCGACGCTGACCTTCAGGGACCATTTTCATTGGGGGAACACGCCTGGTAGGTGTAACAGTGTGCGACCAATCTGGTTTAACTTTATATTCAGGCTCCCTTGAGCCGGTGGAGTCGACGGACTCATGGTTACGCACCTGCGCGCTACGAGAGGTACTAGACCTGATAACGATTTTAGCAGCTTACACAGCAACCCCACACATTTTCCTACTCCCTGCTGACGAGAGGCAACTACCTCGAAACACGTGTCTAGGGATGGCACACGCCACGCATACTTGCATTCACACTCGAGCATAGGTGTATCCGCCGACGCTGACCTTCAGGGACCATTTTCATTGGGGGAACACGCCTGGTAGGTGTAGCAGTGTGCGACCAATCTGGTTTAACTTTATATTCAGGCTCCCTTGAGCCGGTGGAGTCGACGGACTCATGGTTACGCACCTGCGCGCTACGAGAGGTACTAGACCTGATAACGATTTTAGCAGCTTACACAGCAACCCCACACATTTTCCTACTCCCTGCTGACGAGAGGCAACTACCTCGAAACACGTGTCCAGGGATGGCACACGCCACGCATACTTGCATTCACACTCGAGCATAGGTGTATCCGCCGATGCTGACCTTCAGGGACCATTTTCATTGGGGGAACACGCCTGGTAGGTGTAGCAGTGTGCGACCAATCTGGTTTAACTTTATATTCAGGCTCCCTTGAGCCGGTGGAGTCGACGGACTCATGGTTACGCACCTGCGCGCTACGAGAGGTACTAGACCTGATAACGATTTTAGCAGCTTACACAGCAACCCCACACATTTTCCTACTCCCTGCTGACGAGAGGCAACTACCTCGAAACACGTGTCCAGGGATGGCACATGCCACGCATACTTGCATTCACACTCGAGCATAGGTGTATCCGCCGACGCTGACCTTCAGGGACCATTTTCATTGGGGGAACACGCCTGGTAGGTGTAGCTGTCTGCGACCAATCTGGTTTAACTTTATATTCAGGCTCCCTTGAGCCGGTGGAGTCGACGGACTCATGGTTACGCACCTGCGCGCTACGAGAGGTACTAGACCTGATAACGATTTTAGCAGCTTACACAGCAACCCCACACATTTTCCTACTCCCTGCTGACGAGAGGCAACTACCTCGAAACACGTGTCCAGGGATGGCACACGCCACGCATACTTGCATTCACACTCGAGCATAGGTGTATCCGCCGACGCTGACCTTCAGGGACCATTTTCATTGGGGGAACACGCCGGGTAGGTGTAGCAGTGTGCGACCAATCTGGTTTAACTTTATATTCAGGCTCCCTTGAGCCGGTGGAGTCGACGGACTCATGGTTACGCACCTGCGCGCTACGAGAGGTACTAGACCTGATAACGATTTTAGCAGCTTACACAGCAACCCCACACATTTTCCTAATCCCTGCTGACGAGAGGCAACTACCTCGAAACACGTGTCCAGGGATGGCACACGCCACGCATACTTGCATTCACACTCGAGCATAGGTGTATCCGCCGACGCTGACCTTCAGGGACCATTTTCATTGGGGGAACATGCCTGGAAGGTGTAGCAGTGTGCGACCAATCTGGTTTAACTTTATATTCAGGCTCCCTTGAGCCGGTGGAGTCGACGGACTCATGGTTACGCACCTGCGCGCTACGAGAGGTACTAGACCTGATAACGATTTTAGCAGCTTACACAGCAACCCCACACATTTTCCTACTCCCTGCTGACGAGAGGCAACTACCTCGAAACACGTGTCCAGGGATGGCACACGCCACGCAAACTTGCATTCACACTCGAGCATAGGTGTATCCGCCGACGCTGACCTTCAGGGACCATTTTCATTGGGGGAACACGCCTGGTAGGTGTAGCAGTGTGCGACCAATCTGGTTTAACTTTATATTCAGGCTCCCTTGAGACGGTGGAGTCGACGGACTCATGGTTACGCACCTGCGTGCTACGAGAGGTACTAGACCTGATAACGATTTTAGCAGCTTACACAGCAACCCCACACATTTTCCTACTCCCTGCTGACGAGAGGCAACTACCTCGAAACACGTGTCCAGGGATGGCACACGCCACGCATACTTGCATTCACACTCGAGCATAGGTGTATCCGCCGACGCTGACCTTCAGGGACCATTTTCATTGGGGGAACACGCCTGGTAGGTGTAGCAGTGTGCGACCAATCTGGTTTAACTTTATATTCAGGCTCCCTTGAGCCGGTGGAGTCGACGGACTCATGGTTACGCACCTGCGCGCTACGAGAGGTACTAGACCTGATAACGATTTTAGCAGCTTACACAGCAACCCCACACATTTTCCTACTCCCTGCTGACGAGAGGCAACTATCTCGAAACACGTGTCCAGGGATGGCACACGCCACGCATACTTGCATTCACACTCGAGCATAGGTGTATCCGCCGACGCTGACCTTCAGGGACCATTTTCATTGGGGGAACACGCCTGGTAGGTGTAACAGTGTGCGACCAATCTGGTTTAACTTTATATTCAGGCTCCCTTGAGCCGGTGGAGTCGACGGACTCATGGTTACGCACCTGCGCGCTACGAGAGGTACTAGACCTGATAACGATTTTAGCAGCTTACACAGCAACCCCACACATTTTCCTACTCCCTGCTGACGAGAGGCAACTACCTCGAAACACGTGTCTAGGGATGGCACACGCCACGCATACTTGCATTCACACTCGAGCATAGGTGTATCCGCCGACGCTGACCTTCAGGGACCATTTTCATTGGGGGAACACGCCTGGTAGGTGTAGCAGTGTGCGACCAATCTGGTTTAACTTTATATTCAGGCTCCCTTGAGCCGGTGGAGTCGACGGACTCATGGTTACGCACCTGCGCGCTACGAGAGGTACTAGACCTGATAACGATTTTAGCAGCTTACACAGCAACCCCACACATTTTCCTACTCCCTGCTGACGAGAGGCAACTACCTCGAAACACGTGTCCAGGGATGGCACACGCCACGCATACTTGCATTCACACTCGAGCATAGGTGTATCCGCCGATGCTGACCTTCAGGGACCATTTTCATTGGGGGAACACGCCTGGTAGGTGTAGCAGTGTGCGACCAATCTGGTTTAACTTTATATTCAGGCTCCCTTGAGCCGGTGGAGTCGACGGACTCATGGTTACGCACCTGCGCGCTACGAGAGGTACTAGACCTGATAACGATTTTAGCAGCTTACACAGCAACCCCACACATTTTCCTACTCCCTGCTGACGAGAGGCAACTACCTCGAAACACGTGTCCAGGGATGGCACATGCCACGCATACTTGCATTCACACTCGAGCATAGGTGTATCCGCCGACGCTGACCTTCAGGGACCATTTTCATTGGGGGAACACGCCTGGTAGGTGTAGCTGTCTGCGACCAATCTGGTTTAACTTTATATTCAGGCTCCCTTGAGCCGGTGGAGTCGACGGACTCATGGTTACGCACCTGCGCGCTACGAGAGGTACTAGACCTGATAACGATTTTAGCAGCTTACACAGCAACCCCACACATTTTCCTACTCCCTGCTGACGAGAGGCAACTACCTCGAAACACGTGTCCAGGGATGGCACACGCCACGCATACTTGCATTCACACTCGAGCATAGGTGTATCCGCCGACGCTGACCTTCAGGGACCATTTTCATTGGGGGAACACGCCGGGTAGGTGTAGCAGTGTGCGACCAATCTGGTTTAACTTTATATTCAGGCTCCCTTGAGCCGGTGGAGTCGACGGACTCATGGTTACGCACCTGCGCGCTACGAGAGGTACTAGACCTGATAACGATTTTAGCAGCTTACACAGCAACCCCACACATTTTCCTAATCCCTGCTGACGAGAGGCAACTACCTCGAAACACGTGTCCAGGGATGGCACACGCCACGCATACTTGCATTCACACTCGAGCATAGGTGTATCCGCCGACGCTGACCTTCAGGGACCATTTTCATTGGGGGAACATGCCTGGAAGGTGTAGCAGTGTGCGACCAATCTGGTTTAACTTTATATTCAGGCTCCCTTGAGCCGGTGGAGTCGACGGACTCATGGTTACGCACCTGCGCGCTACGAGAGGTACTAGACCTGATAACGATTTTAGCAGCTTACACAGCAACCCCACACATTTTCCTACTCCCTGCTGACGAGAGGCAACTACCTCGAAACACGTGTCCAGGGATGGCACACGCCACGCAAACTTGCATTCACACTCGAGCATAGGTGTATCCGCCGACGCTGACCTTCAGGGACCATTTTCATTGGGGGAACACGCCTGGTAGGTGTAGCAGTGTGCGACCAATCTGGTTTAACTTTATATTCAGGCTCCCTTGAGCCGGTGGAGTCGACGGACTCATGGTTACGCACCTGCGCGCTACGAGAGGTACTAGACCTGATAACGATTTTAGCAGCTTACACAGCAACCCCACACATTTTCCTACTCCCTGCTGACGAGAGGCAACTACCTCGAAACACGTGTCCAGGGATGGCACACGCCACGCATACTTGCATTCACACTCGAGCATAGGTGTATCCGCCGACGCTGACCTTCAGGGACCATTTTCATTGGGGGAACACGCCTGGTAGGTGTAGCAGTGTGCGACCAATCTGGTTTAACTTTATATTCAGGCTCCCTTGAGCCGGTGGAGTCGACGGACTCATGGTTACGCACCTGCGCGCTACGAGAGGTACTAGACCTGATAACGATTTTAGCAGCTTACACAGCAACCCCACACATTTTCCTACTCCCTGCTGACGAGAGGCAACTACCTCGAAACACGTGTCCAGGGATGGCACATGCCACGCATACTTGCATTCACACTCGAGCATAGGTGTATCCGCCGACGCTGACCTTCAGGGACCATTTTCATTGGGGGAACACGCCTGGTAGGTGTAGCTGTCTGCGAACAATCTGGTTTAACTTTATATTCAGGCTCCCTTGAGCCGGTGGAGTCGACGGACTCATGGTTACGCACCTGCGCGCTACGAGAGGTACTAGACCTGATAACGATTTTAGCAGCTTACACAGCAACCCCACACATTTTCCTACTCCCTGCTGACGAGAGGCAACTACCTCGAAACACGTGTCCAGGGATGGCACACGCCACGCATACTTGCATTCACACTCGAGCATAGGTGTATCCGCCGACGCTGACCTTCAGGGACCATTTTCATTGGGGGAACACGCCTGGTAGGTGTAGCAGTGTGCGACCAATCTGGTTTAACTTTATATTCAGGCTCCCTTGAGCCGGTGGAGTCGACGGACTCTTGGTTACGCACCTGCGCGCTACGAGAGGTACTAGACCTGATAACGATTTTAGCAGCTTACACAGCAAGCCCACACATTTTCCTACTCCCTGCTGACGAGAGGCAACTACCTCGAAACACGTGTCCAGGGATGGCACACGCCACGCATACTTGCATTCACACTCGAGCATAGGTGTATCCGCCGACGCTGACCTTCAGGGACCATTTTCATTGGGGGAACACGCCTGGTAGGTGTAGCAGTGTGCGACCAATCTGGTTTAACTTTATATTCAGGCTCCCTTGAGCCGGTGGAGTCGACGGACTCATGGTTACGCACCTGCGCGCTACGAGAGGTACTAGACCTGATAACGATTTTAGCAGCTTACACAGCAACCCCACACATTTTCCTACTCCCTGCTGACGAGAGGCAACTACCTCGAAACACGTGTCCAGGGATGGCACACGCCACGCATACTTGCATTCACACTCGAGCATAGGTGTATCCGCCGACGCTGACCTTCAGGGACCATTTTCATTGGGGGAACACGCCTGGTAGGTGTAGCAGTGTGCGACCAATCTGGTTTAACGTTATATTCAGGCTCCCTTGAGACGGTGGAGTCGACGGACTCATGGTTACGCACCTGCGTGCTACGAGAGGTACTAGACCTGATAACGATTTTAGCAGCTTACACAGCAACCCCACACATTTTCCTACTCCCTGCTGACGAGAGGCAACTACCTCGAAACACGTGTCCAGGGATGGCACACGCCACGCATACTTGCATTCACACTCGAGCATAGGTGTATCCGCCGACGCTGACCTTCAGGGACCATTTTCATTGGGGGAACACGCCTGGTAGGTGTAGCAGTGTGCGACCAATCTGGTTTAACTTTATATTCAGGCTCCCTTGAGCCGGTGGAGTCGACGGACTCATGGTTACGCACCTGCGCGCTACGAGAGGTACTAGACCTGATAACGATTTTAGCAGCTTACACAGCAACCCCACACATTTTCCTACTCCCTGCTGACGAGAGGCAACTACCTCAAAACACGTGTCCAGGGATGGCACACGCCACGCATACTTGCATTCACACTCGAGCATAGGTGTATCCGCCGACGCTGACCTTCAGGGACCATTTTCATTGGGGGAACACGCCTGGTAGGTGTAACAGTGTGCGACCAATCTGGTTTAACTTTATATTCAGGCTCCCTTGAGCCGGTGGAGTCGACGGACTCATGGTTACGCACCTGCGCGCTACGAGAGGTACTAGACCTGATAACGATTTTAGCAGCTTACACAGCAACCCCACACATTTTCCTACTCCCTGCTGACGAGAGGCAACTACCTCGAAACACGTGTCTAGGGATGGCACACGCCACGCATACTTGCATTCACACTCGAGCATAGGTGTATCCGCCGACGCTGACCTTCAGGGACCATTTTCATTGGGGGAACACGCCTGGTAGGTGTAGCAGTGTGCGACCAATCTGGTTTAACTTTATATTCAGGCTCCCTTGAGCCGGTGGAGTCGACGGACTCATGGTTACGCACCTGCGCGCTACGAGAGGTACTAGACCTGATAACGATTTTAGCAGCTTACACAGCAACCCCACACATTTTCCTACTCCCTGCTGACGAGAGGCAACTACCTCGAAACACGTGTCCAGGGATGGCACACGCCACGCATACTTGCATTCACACTCGAGCATAGGTGTATCCGCCGATGCTGACCTTCAGGGACCATTTTCATTGGGGGAACACGCCTGGTAGGTGTAGCAGTGTGCGACCAATCTGGTTTAACTTTATATTCAGGCTCCCTTGAGCCGGTGGAGTCGACGGACTCATGGTTACGCACCTGCGCGCTACGAGAGGTACTAGACCTGATAACGATTTTAGCAGCTTACACAGCAACCCCACACATTTTCCTACTCCCTGCTGACGAGAGGCAACTACCTCGAAACACGTGTCCAGGGATGGCACATGCCACGCATACTTGCATTCACACTCGAGCATAGGTGTATCCGCCGACGCTGACCTTCAGGGACCATTTTCATTTTGGGAACACGCCTGGTAGGTGTAGCTGTCTGCGACCAATCTGGTTTAACTTTATATTCAGGCTCCCTTGAGCCGGTGGAGTCGACGGACTCATGGTTACGCACCTGCGCGCTACGAGAGGTACTAGACCTGATAACGATTTTAGCAGCTTACACAGCAACCCCACACATTTTCCTACTCCCTGCTGACGAGAGGCAACTACCTCGAAACACGTGTCCAGGGATGGCACACGCCACGCATACTTGCATTCACACTCGAGCATAGGTGTATCCGCCGACGCTGACCTTCAGGGACCATTTTCATTGGGGGAACACGCCTGGTAGGTGTAGCAGTGTGCGACCAATCTGGTTTAACTTTATATTCAGGCTCCCTTGAGCCGGTGGAGTCGACGGACTCATGGTTACGCACCTGCGCGCTACGAGAGGTACTAGACCTGATAACGATTTTAGCAGCTTACACAGCAACCCCACACATTTTCCTAATCCCTGCTGACGAGAGGCAACTACCTCGAAACACGTGTCCAGGGATGGCACACGCCACGCATACTTGCATTCACACTCGAGCATAGGTGTATCCGCCGACGCTGACCTTCAGGGACCATTTTCATTGGGGGAACACGCCTGGAAGGTGTAGCAGTGTGCGACCAATCTGGTTTAACTTTATATTCAGGCTCCCTTGAGCCGGTGGAGTCGACGGACTCATGGTAACGCACCTGCGCGCTACGAGAGGTACTAGACCTGATAACGATTTTAGCAGCTTACACAGCAACCCCACACATTTTCCTACTCCCTGCTGACGAGAGGCAACTACCTCGAAACACGTGTCCAGGGATGGCACACGCCACGCATACTTGCATTCACACTCGAGCATAGGTGTATCCGCCGACGCTGACCTTCAGGGACCATTTTCATTGGGGGAACACGCCTGGTAGGTGTAGCAGTGTGCGACCAATCTGGTTTAACTTTATATTCAGGCTCCCTTGAGCCGGTGGAGTCGACGGACTCATGGTTACGCACCTGCGCGCTACGAGAGGTACTAGACCTGATAACGATTTTAGCAGCTTACACAGCAACCCCACACATTTTCCTACTCCCTGCTGACGAGAGGCAACTACCTCGAAACACGTGTCCAGGGATGGCACACGCCACGCATACTTGCATTCACACTCGAGCATAGGTGTATCCGCCGACGCTGACCTTCAGGGACCATTTTCATTGGGGGAACACGCCTGGTAGGTGTAGCAGTGTGCGACCAATCTGGTTTAACTTTATATTCAGGCTCCCTTGAGACGGTGGAGTCGACGGACTCATGGTTACGCACCTGCGCGCTACGAGAGGTACTAGACCTGATAACGATTTTAGCAGCTTACACAGCAACCCCACACATTTTCCTACTCCCTGCTGACGAGAGGCAACTACCTCGAAACACGTGTCCAGGGATGGCACACACCACGCATACTTGCATTCACACTCGAGCATAGGTGTATCCGCCGACGCTGACCTTCAGGGACCATTTTCATTGGGGGAACACGCCTGGTAGGTGTAGCAGTGTGCGACCAATCTGGTTTAACTTTATATTCAGGCTCCCTTGAGCCGGTGGAGTCGACGGACTCATGGTTACGCACCTGCGCGCTACGAGAGGTACTAGACCTGATAACGATTTTAGCAGCTTACACAGCAACCCCACACATTTTCCTACTCCCTGCTGACGAGAGGCAACTACCTCGAAACACGTGTCCAGGGATGGCACACGCCACGCATACTTGCATTCACACTCGAGCATAGGTGTATCCGCCGACGCTGACCTTCAGGGACCATTTTCATTGGGGGAACACGCCTGGTAGGTGTAGCAGTGTGCGACCAATCTGGTTTAACTTTATATTCAGGCTCCCTTGAGCCGGTGGAGTCGACGGACTCATGGTTACGCACCTGCGCGCTACGAGAGGTACTAGACCTGATAACGATTTTAGCAGCTTACACAGCAACCCCACACTTTTTCCTACTCCCTGCTGACGAGAGGCAACTACCTCGAAACACGTGTCCAGGGATGGCACACGCCACGCATACTTGCATTCACACTCGAGCATAGGTGTATCCGCCGACGCTGACCTTCAGGGACCATTTTCATTGGGGGAACACGCCTGGTAGGTGTAGCAGTGTGCGACCAATCTGGTTTAACTTTATATTCAGGCTCCCTTGAGCCGGTGGAGTCGACGGACTCATGGTTACGCACCTGCGCGCTACGAGAGGTACTAGACCTGATAACGATTTTAGCAGCTTACACAGCAACCCCACACATTTTCCTACTCCCTGCTGAGGAGAGGCAACTACCTCGAAACACGTGTCCAGGGATGGCACACGCCACGCATACTTGCATTCACACTCGAGCATAGGTGTATCCGCCGACGCTGACCTTCAGGGACCATTTTCATTGGGGGAACACGCCTGGTAGGTGTAGCAGTGTGCGACCAATCTGGTTTAACTTTATATTCAGGCTCCCTTGAGCCGGTGGAGTCGACGGACTCATGGTTACGCACCTGCGCGCTACGAGAGGTACTAGACCTGATAACGATTTTAGCAGCTTACACAGCAACCCCACACATTTTCCTACTCCCTGCTGACGAGAGGCAACTACCTCGAAACACGTGTCCAGAGATGGCACACGCCACGCATACTTGCATTCACACTCGAGCATAGGTGTATCCGCCGACGCTGACCTTCAGGGACCATTTTCATTGGGGGAACACGCCTGGTAGGTGTAGCAGTGTGCGACCAATCTGGTTTAACTTTATATTCAGGCTCCCTTGAGCCGGTGGAGTCGACGGACTCATGGTTACGCACCTGCGCGCTACGAGAGGTACTAGACCTGATAACGATTTTAGCAGCTTACACAGCAACCCCACACATTTTCCTACTCCCTGCTGACGAGAGGCAACTACCTCGAAACACTTGTCCAGGGATGGCACACGCCACGCATACTTGCATTCACACTCGAGCATAGTGTATCCGCCGACGCTGACCTTCAGGGACCATTTTCATTGGGGGAACACGCCTGGTAGGTGTAGCAGTGTGCGACCAATCTGGTTTAACTTTATATTCAGGCTCCCTTGAGCTGGTGGAGTCGACGGACTCATGGTTACGCACCTGCGCGCTACGAGAGGTACTAGACCTGATAACGATTTTAGCAGCTTACACAGCAACCCCACACATTTTCCTACTCCCTGCTGACGAGAGGCAACTACCTCGAAACACGTGTCCAGGGATGGCACACGCCACGCATACTTGCATTCACACTCGAGCATAGGTGTATCCGCCGACGCTGACCTTCAGGGACCATTTTCATTGGGGGAACACGCCTGGTAGGTGTAGCAGTGTGCGACCAATCTGGTTTAACTTTATATTCAGGCTCCCTTGAGCCAGTGGAGTCGACGGACTCATGGTTACGCACCTGCGCGCTACGAGAGGTACTAGACCTGATAACGATTTTAGCAGCTTACACAGCAACCCCACACATTTTCCTACTCCCTGCTGACGAGAGGCAACTACCTCGAAACACGTGTCCAGGGATGGCACACGCGACGCATACTTGCATTCACACTCGAGCATAGGTGTATCCACCGACGCTGACCTTCAGGGACCATTTTCATTGGGGGAACACGCCTGGTAAGTGTAGCAGTGTGCGACCAATCTGGTTTAACTTTATATTCAGGCTCCCTTGAGCCGGTGGAGTCGACGGACTCATGGTTACGCACCTGCGTGCTACGAGAGGTACTAGACCTGATAACGATTTTAGCAGCTTACACAGCAACCCCACACATTTTCCTACTCCCTGCTGACGAGAGGCAACTACCTCGAAACACATGTCCAGGGATGGCACACGCCACGCATACTTGCATTCACACTCGAGCATAGGTGTATCCGCCGACGCTGACCTTCAGGGACCATTTTCATTGGGGGAACACGCCTGGTAGGTGTAGCAGTGTGCGACCAATCTGGTTTAACTTTATATTCAGGCTCCCTTGAGCCGGTGGAGTCGACGGACTCATGGTTACGCACCTGCGCGCTACGAGAGGTACTAGACCTGATAACGATTTTAGCAGCTTACACAGCAACCCCACACATTTTTCTACTCCCTGCTGACGAGAGGCAACTACCTCGAAACACGTGTCCAGGGATGGCACACGCCACGCATACTTGCATTCACACTCGAGCAGAGGTGTATCCGCCGACGCTGACCTTCAGGGACCATTTTCATTGGGGGAACACGCCTGGTAGGTGTAGCAGTGTGCGACCAATCTGGTTTAACTTTATATTCAGGCTCCCTTGAGCCGGTGGAGTCGACGGACTCATGGTTACGCACCTGCGCGCTACGAGAGGTACTAGACCTGATAACGATTTTAGCAGCTTACACAGCAACCCCACACATTTTCCTACTCCCTGCTGACGAGAGGCAACTACCTCGAAACACGTGTCCAGGGATGGCACACGCCACGCATACTTGCATTCACACTCGAGCATAGGTGTATCCGCCGACGCTGACCTTCAGGGACCATTTTCATTGGGGGAACACGCCTGGTAGGTGTAGCAGTGTGCGACCAATCTGGTTTAACTTTATATTCAGGCTCCCTTGAGCCGGTGGAGTCGACGGACTCATGGTTACGCACCTGCGCGCTACGAGAGGTACTAGACCTGATAACGATTTTAGCAGCTTACACAGCGACCCCACAAATTTTCCTACTCCCTGCTGACGAGAGGCAACTACCTCGAAACACGTGTCCAGGGATGGCACACGCCACGCATACTTGCATTCACACTCGAGCATAGGTGTATCCGCCGATGCTGACCTTCAGGGACCATTTTCATTGGGGGAACACGCCTGGTAGGTGTAGCAGTGTGCGACCAATCTGGTTTAACTTTATATTCAGGCTCCCTTGAGCCGGTGGAGTCGACGGACTCATGGTTACGCACCTGCGCGCTACGAGAGGTACTAGACCTGATAACGATTTTAGCAGCTTGCACAGCAACCCCACACATTTTCCTACTCCCTGCTGACGAGAGGCAACTACCTCGAAACACGTGTCCAGGGATGGCACACGCCACGCATACTTGCATTCACACTCGAGCATAGGTGTATCCACCGACGCTGACCTTCAGGGACCATTTTCATTGGGGGAACACGCCTGGTAGGTGTAGCAGTGTGCGACCAATCTGGTTTAACTTTATATTCAGGCTCCCTTGAGCCGGTGGAGTCGACGGACTCATGGTTACGCACCTGCGCGCTACGAGAGGTACTAGACCTGATAACGATTTTAGCAGCTTACACAGCAACCCCACACATTTTCCTACTCCCTGCTGAGGAGAGGCAACTACCTCGAAACACGTGTCCAGAGATGGCACACGCCACGCATACTTGCATTCACACTCGAGCATAGGTGTATCCGCCGACGCTGACCTTCAGGGACCATTTTCATTGGGGGAACACGCCTGGTAGGTGTAGCAGTGTGAGACCAATCTGGTTTAACTTTATATTCAGGCTCCCTTGAGCCGGTGGAGTCGACGGACTCATGGTTACGCACCTGCGCGCTACGAGAGGTACTAGACCTGATAACGATTTTAGCAGCTTACACAGCAACCCCACACATTTTCCTACTCCCTGCTGACGAGAGGCAACTACCTCGAAACACTTGTCCAGGGATGGCACACGCCACGCATACTTGCATTCACACTCGAGCATAGGTGTATCCGCCGACGCTGACCTTCAGGGACCATTTTCATTGGGGGAACACGCCTGGTAGGTGTAGCAGTGTGCGACCAATCTGGTTTAACGTTATATTCAGGCTCCCTTGAGACGGTGGAGTCGACGGACTCATGGTTACGCACCTGCGTGCTACGAGAGGTACTAGACCTGATAACGATTTTAGCAGCTTACACAGCAACCCCACACATTTTCCTACTCCCTGCTGACGAGAGGCAACTACCTCGAAACACGTGTCCAGGGATGGCACACGCCACGCATACTTGCATTCACACTCGAGCATAGGTGTATCCGCCGACGCTGACCTTCAGGGACCATTTTCATTGGGGGAACACGCCTGGTAGGTGTAGCAGTGTGCGACCAATCTGGTTTAACTTTATATTCAGGCTCCCTTGAGCCGGTGGAGTCGACGGACTCATGGTTACGCACCTGCGCGCTACGAGAGGTACTAGACCTGATAACGATTTTAGCAGCTTACACAGCAACCCCACACATTTTCCTACTCCCTGCTGACGAGAGGCAACTACCTCGAAACACGTGTCCAGGGATGGCACACGCCACGCATACTTGCATTCACACTCGAGCATAGGTGTATCCGCCGACGCTGACCTTCAGGGACCATTTTCATTGGGGGAACACGCCTGGTAGGTGTAACAGTGTGCGACCAATCTGGTTTAACTTTATATTCAGGCTCCCTTGAGCCGGTGGAGTCGACGGACTCATGGTTACGCACCTGCGCGCTACGAGAGGTACTAGACCTGATAACGATTTTAGCAGCTTACACAGCAACCCCACACATTTTCCTACTCCCTGCTGACGAGAGGCAACTACCTCGAAACACGTGTCTAGGGATGGCACACGCCACGCATACTTGCATTCACACTCGAGCATAGGTGTATCCGCCGACGCTGACCTTCAGGGACCATTTTCATTGGGGGAACACGCCTGGTAGGTGTAGCAGTGTGCGACCAATCTGGTTTAACTTTATATTCAGGCTCCCTTGAGCCGGTGGAGTCGACGGACTCATGGTTACGCACCTGCGCGCTACGAGAGGTACTAGACCTGATAACGATTTTAGCAGCTTACACAGCAACCCCACACATTTTCCTACTCCCTGCTGACGAGAGGCAACTACCTCGAAACACGTGTCCAGGGATGGCACACGCCACGCATACTTGCATTCACACTCGAGCATAGGTGTATCCGCCGATGCTGACCTTCAGGGACCATTTTCATTGGGGGAACACGCCTGGTAGGTGTAGCAGTGTGCGACCAATCTGGTTTAACTTTATATTCAGGCTCCCTTGAGCCGGTGGAGTCGACGGACTCATGGTTACGCACCTGCGCGCTACGAGAGGTACTAGACCTGATAACGATTTTAGCAGCTTACACAGCAACCCCACACATTTTCCTACTCCCTGCTGACGAGAGGCAACTACCTCGAAACACGTGTCCAGGGATGGCACATGCCACGCATACTTGCATTCACACTCGAGCATAGGTGTATCCGCCGACGCTGACCTTCAGGGACCATTTTCATTGGGGGAACACGCCTGGTAGGTATAGCTGTCTGCGACCAATCTGGTTTAACTTTATATTCAGGCTCCCTTGAGCCGGTGGAGTCGACGGACTCATGGTTACGCACCTGCGCGCTACGAGAGGTACTAGACCTGATAACGATTTTAGCAGCTTACACAGCAACCCCACACATTTTCCTACTCCCTGCTGACGAGAGGCAACTACCTCGAAACACGTGTCCAGGGATGGCACACGCCACGCATACTTGCATTCACACTCGAGCATAGGTGTATCCGCCGACGCTGACCTTCAGGGACCATTTTCATTGGGGGAACACGCCTGGTAGGTGTAGCAGTGTGCGACCAATCTGGTTTAACTTTATATTCAGGCTCCCTTGAGCCGGTGGAGTCGACGGACTCATGGTTACGCACCTGCGCGCTACGAGAGGTACTAGACCTGATAACGATTTTAGCAGCTTACACAGCAACCCCACACATTTTCCTAATCCCTGCTGACGAGAGGCAACTACCTCGAAACACGTGTCCAGGGATGGCACACGCCACGCATACTTGCATTCACACTCGAGCATAGGTGTATCCGCCGACGCTGACCTTCAGGGACCATTTTCATTGGGGGAACACGCCTGGAAGGTGTAGCAGTGTGCGACCAATCTGGTTTAACTTTATATTCAGGCTCCCTTGAGCCGGTGGAGTCGACGGACTCATGGTTACGCACCTGCGCGCTACGAGAGGTACTAGACCTGATAACGATTTTAGCAGCTTACACAGCAACCCCACACATTTTCCTACTCCCTGCTGACGAGAGGCAACTACCTCGAAACACGTGTCCAGGGATGGCACACGCCACGCATACTTGCATTCACACTCGAGCATAGGTGTATCCGCCGACGCTGACCTTCAGGGACCATTTTCATTGGGGGAACACGCCTGGTAGGTGTAGCAGTGTGCGACCAATCTGGTTTAACTTTATATTCAGGCTCCCTTGAGCCGGTGGAGTCGACGGACTCATGGTTACGCACCTGCGCGCTACGAGAGGTACTAGACCTGATAACGATTTTAGCAGCTTACACAGCAACCCCACACATTTTCCTACTCCCTGCTGACGAGAGGCAACTACCTCGAAACACGTGTCCAGGGATGGCACACGCCACGCATACTTGCATTCACACTCGAGCATAGGTGTATCCGCCGACGCTGACCTTCAGGGACCATTTTCATTGGGGGAACACGCCTGGTAGGTGTAGCAGTGTGCGACCAATCTGGTTTAACTTTATATTCAGGCTCCCTTGAGACGGTGGAGTCGACGGACTCATGGTTACGCACCTGCGCGCTACGAGAGGTACTAGACCTGATAACGATTTTAGCAGCTTACACAGCAACCCCACACATTTTCCTACTCCCTGCTGACGAGAGGCAACTACCTCGAAACACGTGTCCAGGGATGGCACACACCACGCATACTTGCATTCACACTCGAGCATAGGTGTATCCGCCGACGCTGACCTTCAGGGACCATTTTCATTGGGGGAACACGCCTGGTAGGTGTAGCAGTGTGCGACCAATCTGGTTTAACTTTATATTCAGGCTCCCTTGAGCCGGTGGAGTCGACGGACTCATGGTTACGCACCTGCGCGCTACGAGAGGTACTAGACCTGATAACGATTTTAGCAGCTTACACAGCAACCCCACACATTTTCCTACTCCCTGCTGACGAGAGGCAACTACCTCGAAACACGTGTCCAGGGATGGCACACGCCACGCATACTTGCATTCACACTCGAGCATAGGTGTATCCGCCGACGCTGACCTTCAGGGACCATTTTCATTGGGGGAACACGCCTGGTAGGTGTAGCAGTGTGCGACCAATCTGGTTTAACTTTATATTCAGGCTCCCTTGAGCCGGTGGAGTCGACGGACTCATGGTTACGCACCTGCGCGCTACGAGAGGTACTAGACCTGATAACGATTTTAGCAGCTTACACAGCAACCCCACACTTTTTCCTACTCCCTGCTGACGAGAGGCAACTACCTCGAAACACGTGTCCAGGGATGGCACACGCCACGCATACTTGCATTCACACTCGAGCATAGGTGTATCCGCCGACGCTGACCTTCAGGGACCATTTTCATTGGGGGAACACGCCTGGTAGGTGTAGCAGTGTGCGACCAATCTGGTTTAACTTTATATTCAGGCTCCCTTGAGCCGGTGGAGTCGACGGACTCATGGTTATGCACCTGCGCGCTACGAGAGGTACTAGACCTGATAACGATTTTAGCAGCTTACACAGCAACCCCACACATTTTCCTACTCCCTGCTGACGAGAGGCAACTACCTCGAAACACTTGTCCAGGGATGGCACACGCCACGCATACTTGCATTCACACTCGAGCATAGTGTATCCGCCGACGCTGACCTTCAGGGACCATTTTCATTGGGGGAACACGCCTGGTAGGTGTAGCAGTGTGCGACCAATCTGGTTTAACTTTATATTCAGGCTCCCTTGAGCTGGTGGAGTCGACGGACTCATGGTTACGCACCTGCGCGCTACGAGAGGTACTAGACCTGATAACGATTTTAGCAGCTTACACAGCAACCCCACACATTTTCCTACTCCCTGCTGACGAGAGGCAACTACCTCGAAACACGTGTCCAGGGATGGCACACGCCACGCATACTTGCATTCACACTCGAGCATAGGTGTATCCGCCGACGCTGACCTTCAGGGACCATTTTCATTGGGGGAATACGCCTGGTAGGTGTAGCAGTGTGCGACCAATCTGGTTTAACTTTATATTCAGGCTCCCTTGAGCCAGTGGAGTCGACGGACTCATGGTTACGCACCTGCGCGCTACGAGAGGTACTAGACCTGATAACGATTTTAGCAGCTTACACAGCAACCCCACACATTTTCCTACTCCCTGCTGACGAGAGGCAACTACCTCGAAACACGTGTCCAGGGATGGCACACGCGACGCATACTTGCATTCACACTCGAGCATAGGTGTATCCGCCGACGCTGACCTTCAGGGACCATTTTCATTGGGGGAACACGCCTGGTAAGTGTAGCAGTGTGCGACCAATCTGGTTTAACTTTATATTCAGGCTCCCTTGAGCCGGTGGAGTCGACGGACTCATGGTTACGCACCTGCGTGCTACGAGAGGTACTAGACCTGATAACGATTTTAGCAGCTTACACAGCAACCCCACACATTTTCCTACTCCCTGCTGACGAGAGGCAACTACCTCGAAACACGTGTCCAGGGATGGCACACGCCACGCATACTTGCATTCACACTCGAGCATAGGTGTATCCGCCGACGCTGACCTTCAGGGACCATTTTCATTGGGGGAACACGCCTGGTAGGTGTAGCAGTGTGCGACCAATCTGGTTTAACTTTATATTCAGGCTCCCTTGAGCCGGTGGAGTCGACGGACTCATGGTTACGCACCTGCGCGCTACGAGAGGTACTAGACCTGATAACGATTTTAGCAGCTTACACAGCAACCCCACACATTTTTCTACTCCCTGCTGACGAGAGGCAACTACCTCGAAACACGTGTCCAGGGATGGCACACGCCACGCATACTTGCATTCACACTCGAGCAGAGGTGTATCCGCCGACGCTGACCTTCAGGGACCATTTTCATTGGGGGAACACGCCTGGTAGGTGTAGCAGTGTGCGACCAATCTGGTTTAACTTTATATTCAGGCTCCCTTGAGCCGGTGGAGTCGACGGACTCATGGTTACGCACCTGCGCGCTACGAGAGGTACTAGACCTGATAACGATTTTAGCAGCTTACACAGCAACCCCACACATTTTCCTACTCCCTGCTGACGAGAGGCAACTACCTCGAAACACGTGTCCAGGGATGGCACACGCCACGCATACTTGCATTCACACTCGAGCATAGGTGTATCCGCCGACGCTGACCTTCAGGGACCATTTTCATTGGGGGAACACGCCTGGTAGGTGTAGCAGTGTGCGACCAATCTGGTTTAACTTTATATTCAGGCTCCCTTGAGCCGGTGGAGTCGACGGACTCATGGTTACGCACCTGCGCGCTACGAGAGGTACTAGACCTGATAACGATTTTAGCAGCTTACACAGCAACCCCACAAATTTTCCTACTCCCTGCTGACGAGAGGCAACTACCTCGAAACACGTGTCCAGGGATGGCACACGCCACGCATACTTGCATTCACACTCGAGCATAGGTGTATCCGCCGATGCTGACCTTCAGGGACCATTTTCATTGGGGGAACACGCCTGGTAGGTGTAGCAGTGTGCGACCAATCTGGTTTAACTTTATATTCAGGCTCCCTTGAGCCGGTGGAGTCGACGGACTCATGGTTACGCACCTGCGCGCTACGAGAGGTACTAGACCTGATAACGATTTTAGCAGCTTGCACAGCAACCCCACACATTTTCCTACTCCCTGCTGACGAGAGGCAACTACCTCGAAACACGTGTCCAGGGATGGCACACGCCACGCATACTTGCATTCACACTCGAGCATAGGTGTATCCACCGACGCTGACCTTCAGGGACCATTTTCATTGGGGGAACACGCCTGGTAGGTGTAGCAGTGTGCGACCAATCTGGTTTAACTTTATATTCAGGCTCCCTTGAGCCGGTGGAGTCGACGGACTCATGGTTACGCATCTGCGCGCTACGAGAGGTACTAGACCTGATAACGATTTTAGCAGCTTACACAGCAACCCCACACATTTTCCTACTCCCTGCTGAGGAGAGGCAACTACCTCGAAACACGTGTCCAGAGATGGCACACGCCACGCATACTTGCATTCACACTCGAGCATAGGTGTATCCGCCGACGCTGACCTTCAGGGACCATTTTCATTGGGGGAACACGCCTGGTAGGTGTAGCAGTGTGAGACCAATCTGGTTTAACTTTATATTCAGGCTCCCTTGAGCCGGTGGAGTCGACGGACTCATGGTTACGCACCTGCGCGCTACGAGAGGTACTAGACCTGATAACGATTTTAGCAGCTTACACAGCAACCCCACACATTTTCCTACTCCCTGCTGACGAGAGGCAACTACCTCGAAACACTTGTCCAGGGATGGCACACGCCACGCATACTTGCATTCACACTCGAGCATAGGTGTATCCGCCGACGCTGACCTTCAGGGACCATTTTCATTGGGGGAACACGCCTGGTAGGTGTAGCAGTGTGCGACCAATCTGGTTTAACTTTATATTCAGGCTCCCTTGAGCCGGTGGAGTCGACGGACTCATGGTTACGCACCTGCGCGCTACGAGAGGTACTAGACCTGATAACAATTTTAGCAGCTTACACAGCAACCCCACACATTTTCCTATTCCCTGCTGACGAGAGGCAACTACCTCGAAACACGTGTCCAGGGATGGCACACGCCACGCATACTTGCATTCACACTCGAGCATAGGTGTATCCGCCGACGCTGACCTTCAGGGACCATTTTCATTGGGGGAACACGCCTGGTAGGTGTAGCAGTGTGCGACCAATCTGGTTTAACTTTATATTCAGGCTCCCTTGAGCCGGTGGAGTCGACGGACTCATGGTTACGCACCTGCGCGCTACGAGAGGTACTAGACCTGATAACGATTTTAGCAGCTTACACAGCAACCCCACACACTTTCCTACTCCCTGCTGACGAGAGGCAACTACCTCGAAACACGTGTCCAGAGATGGCACACGCCACGCATACTTGCATTCACACTCGAGCATAGGTGTATCCGCCGACGCTGTCCTTCAGGGACCATTTTCATTGGGGGAACACGCCTGGTAGGTGTAGCAGTGTGCAACCAATCTGGTTTAACTTTATATTCAGGCTCCCTTGAGCCGGTGGAGTCGACGGACTCATGGTTACGCACCTGCGCGCTACGAGAGGTACTAGACCTGATAACGATTTTAGCAGCTTACACAGCAACCCCACACATTTTCCTACTCCCTGCTGACGAGAGGCAACTACCTCGAAACACGTGTCCAGGGTTGGCACACGCCACGCATACTTGCATTCACACTCGAGCATAGGTGTATCCGCCGACGCTGACCTTCAGGGACCATTTTCATTGGGGGAACACCCCTGTGCCCCACACAGACGGTCGCTCACCTCTCACTGCTGCTGCCTGTCGCCTGCTGCTGCCTGTCGCCTGCTGCTGCCTGTTGCCTGTCGCCTACCTGCTGGTACCGACCCCGCTCACGCCGCTCCCTCCTCACCTGCGCTGACCTCCGCTTCACGCCGCTCTCCTCCTGCTGCTGCTGGCCACTCTCCTCGCCTCCTCGCCGCCGCCGCTGCCCCGGTCACTCGCCTTCCTGGTTTCCCGCCGCTGAGCCCGCAGTCCCGCCTCTCCTCCCTGCCCATTGGCCACCCAGCCTCCCGCCTCCCAGCGGACCCTCCCTCCCGGCTCCTTACTTAAGGTGACCGCGGCGGGCTGGTCAGTGTGACCCCTGTGCCCCACACAGACGGTCGCTCACCTCTCACTGCTGCTGCCTGTCGCCTGCTGCTGCCTGTCGCCTGCTGCTGCCTGTTGCCTGTCGCCTACCTGCTGGTACCGACCCCGCTCACGCCGCTCCCTCCTCACCTGCGCTGACCTCCGCTTCACGCCGCTCTCCTCCTGCTGCTGCTGGCCACTCTCCTCGCCTCCTCGCCGCCGCCGCTGCCCCGGTCACTCGCCTTCCTGGTTTCCCGCCGCTGAGCCCGCAGTCCCGCCTCTCCTCCCTGCCCATTGGCCACCCAGCCTCCCGCCTCCCAGCGGACCCTCCCTCCCGGCTCCTTACTTATGACGCCCCCACAGCGACCGCGCAGCGGACGCGCGCAGCGGGAGCGCCGACTGAGCGCCGAAGGTGCGCCAAAGGTAAGCCCGTCTGCGCCCGTCCGCGCCTGGACCGCGCCCAGCACCAGACCCCCTGCCCCCCGCGCCCGCCAGCCCCCCCGCAGGACCTACGACTTCGCTACGCTCATCGCACTCAAACCCGCCCGAGCCCCCGGATGCCACCGAGCGTCCCCGCGACGCACCCATGGACCCTTCGACTGCCGATCCTGCAACTTCTCCTGCCTCCGAACAAGCACCACGCCCACCAAGACGGACAACAGCAACCACCTCAAGTGCATCCTGATCAACACCCGCTCCATCCACAGACACGCCGTGGAACTCTGGAACCTCCTCGACACCGCATCTCCAGACGTCGCCTTCCTCACGGAAACCTGGATGAACGACTCCTCAGCCCCCGACATCGCCATAGCCATCCCGGACGGCTACAAGATCATCAGGAGGGATCGCAACAACCAGACCGGAGGGGGCATCGCCATCGTTCACAAAAGCGCCATTCGCATCTCGACTGACTCCACCGACGCATTCAACACCGCCGAATACCTGCACTTCCAGATCCACACCGACCCCAAGACTACCCTCAGAGGCACCCTCATCTACAGACCCCCGGGACCACGCGCACAGTTCTGCGAAGACATCACGGACTTCATCAGCCCTCACGCCCTCCCCTCCACCGACTACATCCTCCTCGGAGACCTCAACTTCCACCTGGAGAACAACAACGACCGCAACACGACCACCCTGCTGGACAACCTCGCCAACCTCGGACTCCAACAACTGGTCAACACCCCCACCCACTACGCCGGCCACACGCTCGACCCCCTCTTCTCATCCAGCAAGCACATCACCTTCAGCCACTGCACCGGACTCCACTGGACTGACCACAGCTGCGTCCACTTCAGCTTCAAGAAGAACACGGTCCACCACCACCCGAAGCAGGTTCCCCACAGAAACTGGAGCAAGATCACCGTCGACCAGCTCACCACCTCCCTCAGCAAGAACCCACCAGTCAGGACAACGGACCCTAACAGAGCAGCCCTCGACCTCACGCAATGGTTGACCTCCTGTGCCAACGACCTCGCCCCACTGAAGAACCCACTCACCAGGCCCAGAAGCAAGAAGGCCCCCTGGTTCACCGACGAACTCAAGGACTCCAAGAAGGCCTGCCGCACCCTCGAGAAGGCCTGGCTCCTCGACAGGAACACCGACAACATGACCGCCCTCAAACTCGCCACCCGCAGACATCACCAGCTCATCCGCACCACCAAGAAGAAATCTTTGAAGGAACGACTGGACAAGAACGCCCATGACAGCAAGGAGCTCTTCAACATCGTCAAGGAGTTCTCCAACCCCAGCACCAGCAACAACGACATCACTCCCTCGCAGGACCTCTGCGACTCCCTCGCCTCGTACTTCCACCGCAAGATCGCCGACATCCACAACAGTTTTGGCGCTCCACCCCCGCACCCATCGACCGAACCTACGCACCCCGCCGCTATCCTCCAGACATGGACCAAAGTGACCCTCGAAGACACGACACGCATGATGAACACCATCCACTCCGGATCTCCGACCGACCCATGCCCCCACCATGTCTTCAACAAGGCCGCCTCTACCATCGCACCCCACCTCCGAGACATCATCAACGCCTCCTTCGACACAGCCACCTTCCCAGAGAGCTGGAAGCACGCCGAGCTCAGCGCACTACTGAAGAAACCAACTGCGGACCCGACCGACCTCAAGAACTTCCGCCCTATCTCGCTCCTTCCTTTCCCTGCCAAAGTCATCGAGAAGGTCGTCAACAAGCAGCTGGCCGCCTTCCCTCGACCCATCGCAATCCGGATTCAGAGCCAACCACAGCACAGAGACCGCCCTCATCGCAGCCACCGACGACATCCGAGCCCTGCTCGACAAAGGTGAAACAGCGGCACTCATCCTCCTTGACCTCTCCGCAGCATTTGACACTGTCTGCCACCGCACCCTAGTCCAACGCCTCAACGACACCGGCATCCAGGGGATTGCTCTGGAATGGATCATCTCATACCTCTCCGGCAGAACACAGAGAGTACGCCTCCCTCCGTTCCGCTCTGAGGCCACCGAAGTCATCTGCGGCGTCCCGCAAGGATCATCGCTCAGCCCCACTCTCTTCAACATCTACATGAAACCCCTCGCTGCCATCGCACGCCAACACAACCTCAACATCATCTCCTACGCCGATGACACCCAGCTGATTCTCTCCCTGACCAGAGACCCCGACACCGCCAAAGCCGACCTACACGAAGGGATGAAAGATGTCGCCGAATGGATGAACATTAGCCGCCTGAAGTTGAACACGGACAAGACAGAAGTCCTCATCCTGGGACCATCGCCCTCTGCATGGGACGACTCCTGGTGGCCCCCGGCCCTGGGCACCGCACCCAAGCCAACGGACCACGCACGCAACTTGGGCGTCATCCTGGACTCCTCCCTATCGATGACCAGACAAGTCAACGCCGTCTCCTCATCTTGCTTCCACAACCTCCGCATGCTCCGCAAGATCTTCAGATGGATCCCGACTGAGACCAGGAAGACTGTCACCCAGGCCCTCGTCACCAGCAGACTAGACTACGGAAACACCCTCTACGCCGGTACAACAGCCAAGCTTCAGAAAAGACTTCAGCGTATCCAGAACGCCTCCGCCCGTCTCATCCTGGACGCCCCCCGACGCAGCCACATCTCGAGCCACCTAAGAGACCTGCACTGGCTCCCTGTCAACAAGAGGATCACGTTCAGGCTCCTCACCCACGCACACAAATCCCTCCACGACCTGGGCCCAAGGTACCTCAACGACCGCCTGACCTTCTACACGCCCACCCGACAGCTACGATCCGCGTACCTCGCCCTCGCCGTCGTCCCTCGCATCCAGAGAGCCACCGCCGGAGGAAGATCCTTCTCCTACCTGGCGGCTAAGACATGGAACTCCCTGCCCGTCCACCTGCGGCTGACCCAGGACCACCTCGCCTTCAGGAAACAGCTCAAGACCTGGCTGTTCGAGCAGTAGCAGACCCCCTCCCCCAAGCGCCTTGAGACCCTTCCGGGTGAGTAGTGCGCGATATAAATTCCTTGATTGATTGATTGATTGGTAGGTGTAGCAGTGTGCGACCAATCTGGTTTAACTTTATATTCAGGCTCCCTTGAGCCGGTGGAGTCGACGGACTCATGGTTACGCACCTGCGCGCTACGAGAGGTACTAGACCTGATAACGATTTTAGCAGCTTACACAGCAACCCCACACATTTTCCTACTCCCTGCTGACGAGAGGCAACTACCTCGAAACACGTGTCCAGGGATGGCACACGCCACGCATACTTGCATTCACACTCGAGCATAGGTGTATCCGCCGACGCTGACCTTCATGGACCATTTTCATTGGGGGAACACGCCTGGTAGGTGTAGCAGTGTGCGACCAATCTGGTTTAATGTCACAATGATTTAACAAAATTTAAATTCCATATGTGTCTTCTAGGCAGTACGATGCACAGCTCTGTAACCTGCACTCGCCTGATTTCGTTATTTTTTGTATTTACGTCTGGGCTTTTCTCAGTTTTAGTTGCAGAATCATAAATGTTCTTCTTATAGTGGCACATAATGTAAACGCGTTTTCAGCTGCTCGAAATGAGGTGTCGGTGTTTGGCTAATGTACGAGTGGTGAACAAGTTTCTGGCACGTGACCTTGGTGAAATGAAAGCCTGCTTAAGCAGGAATGGGTTCCTTTGACAAGTGGCGGATAACTAAACCTGATTTAAGCGGTTCATGCGCTGCTCTCGTCATACGAGGGCGTCTTGGAATCGATACGATTCAGAAGCCCTGTCCCAGCTCCACCTTCAGTTTTCATTAGTGCGCTTCATTTGGCGTCACGAATTATGCCAAAGGCAGTGCAATGATTGCACCAAAGGCATGTCAATCGCTGCTTGTTGCCACCCTGTCACCTTTTAGCCACGCCCAGCGGGATTGGATCACTTATCGGTGGCGTGACACAGTAGGTTTATTATTAGCTTGCCGCACTTTTTTTGTATGCTTGTTTTCTGTGCCATGCTCCTTTTATTACCTCTTGTCCATGCTGACAATGTCCCTATGTCTTCTCATTCTCTCTCCTCCTCATTAGTTTCTTAAGCTCTCCTTCATTTGTGTCAATTTATCTTCTTTCCTTGCTCCTGTGGTATTTGTTTCTCTATCGTTCCCTTTCGTGATCCTCTCTTCCGTCCTCCTGTACCCTTTGTGCTTTGTTCTGATTGAGGAAGTTGTGTCCTCTCCTACTCCCCGATGCTCCCGGGACTGTTTCTCACCTCACTCCCATTTATTTATTTATTTATTTATGCAGCAGCAATGCGCTTTTGGGCAGCTTGAGTCATTGTTTGTTCTTCATGCACCATTGTTTTTTATGTATTTATTGTAATTTTATTTAACCATTCCAATATGGTTATCTGCTTTTGTTAGAAATGTAAAGTAAAACCGGACGTTTGCATCGAGACGCATGCACAGGTATTTGCACACTAATGAACACGCATTATGATATGCCATCTTGTAATGGGTTTTATTTCATAAAAAACACACAATCTCAAGATTGCCAGCCAGGCGTGAGCATGCGTCTTGATGCAGGCAAATGCCTCTAGATATATTCCCTTCTTTGTTATTAGTCCCTCGTCGATGTTCGTCTAAAACTACCCTCAATCAGCCATCTCATAAATAGTATCCTGTTCATTTAACAACTTAAAACTAGGCACTAAAACTCTCCAGCGCAAATGACACATTTTTTACAACCGATTCACAGATTTGCACAAAAAGAGGCGCTGTTCACACATTTTTCCCTTCTTTCTGCTCACAGTTACCATCAGCTCAATTTGGGCTTATATTTAAATCGGCTGCAGTGCAGTAAGTAGCATGCAGTCTTGGCGCCGTGGTCTCGGCTTACATGTTCTTTTGTGGTATAGTTCACAACGAGTTTACTGCGCCCTGCACTTGCCAATCAAATGCATTTAATTCCCCGCCACTTCCCGCACGGTCCTTTTCGGGATGGCTGCTGCCCGGCCATCATTGATCACTCATTCATGTGGGCAGGCTCATGATATACTTTTTTGATATTTCAGAGGAGGATTAAGGGATTCACAGGTACCGCTGATTTGTTTCTAATCCACAACGCTAGAGGGCGCTGTTTTGAAGTGTGCTCCCCACCCAGGTCAGTTATTTTGTGAATGAAATTGCTTTATATGAAATACATGTGCAGTGCTTGGTGGAGAATTACACGTAGTATTCTTGGATGTATTTTTGCCAAGTCATTATTTCTGAAGTTCTCTACTCTAACACGACTGGTAAACTTAATTTTCTCAGTATTACTGCATCTTGGAATAATTGCTTCTCTTTTCATCTTCAGCTTGCACAGGAGCACATCCAGAATTAGTGGTAAGCAGAACTACACAATTAAAACTCAACCCTTACTTAAAGGAAAAGGATTAAATGTGTTTTCTTTGCTGCGTGTATACGGACTTGGGTACTAGCCCACACCACATCCCCTGAGTAGGCAGGCCTCGGACTGCTCTGCCTTGCTACCCTGAGAGAGTCAAGTTCTACAATAGGTTACTTGGTACCCAGTAGATAGAAGATTGCAGATATACTGCTCAAGAAAGACCCATATCCTTCCCAAATAATAACCCACTTTAATCTCACACACCAAGACACCAAACCAGACAAAATATTGACTTCGCTCAAACACAGCCCCTCAGTAATAAAGCACCTAAGCTCAGTCTTAGGTCAGTCTCGTTCAAAAGGGCAGGAGGAAAAAAGTTATAACAAACAACACAAGCATTAAAAATGCAATAGGTTTCGCCTTTTATTAAGTTAAAGCCATTTGCTTTACTGTACAAACCATCAGCAAAGCAAATGGCTTTAACTTAATCAAAGGCGCGACCTATTGCATTTTCAATGCTTGTTGATAGGGTTTGCAAGCATTATCCTGCCTTCACTCATCAGGCTGGGTCCTGCAAATTACACCGAATGGCCATTTTTGCGCTGCGACGGATCAGTACATGCGCCATAGAAGTGCCTCTAAATAACCACAGGCCCACATCCAGGAGAAGAGAGGAAGCAAGGGGCCCGCAAGTCTACAATTGTTATCACCCCCATGGGGTACACCTAAAACTCGTATAGAAGTCAGTCTTGGTACGAGCGAAAAGAGTGTGATGCTCATCCAAGGCGTAGACATTTTTGGAGGCACAGAGTGCGTTTAACTTGCTTCCTTTACCTGGAACAGCGCATACTTGAAGTCGTGCATTTTTTAAACTTGATGTTGCTTCTCCAGTTGTTTTACCTGAACATTCCGGTTTTTATGTCAATATACTTAGCACTTAATCACACAACAGGTGCTCACTCCACAAACCTTAAGACAATTTGTTTTTTTACATCTTGGCTGATTAAATAATGTATGTATTGGTGCTGACTATTTAGCTGCAGCAGTTTGGCCTACACATTACTTTTCTCACTGCTTTATTATTTTCCTTATGTTACTTTTGATGGAGCAAGGTTTCGTAAAGAAGAAACTTGCTCGGATGCAATACCGTAATCAATTTGTCTTGTAAATACTAATATTGCATTACACAAAATATACTGGGGCAGATCTATGTCGGAGATGCGCCACTTTTACGCCGCCGTTGCGTCACTTTTGTGACGCAGCGGCGGTGTAAACCCTGCGCCACGTTGCGCCATATTTACATCGTGACGCATCTATGGAGATGCGTCACGATGTAAAGCCCTGCGCCACGTAAAACCTGCGTCAGGTTTCACGTGGGCGTGTCGACATAGGGGGGGGCGTTCCGTCGCAGGAACCCCCCTGAAAAGTGACTCAGTCAAATCTATAAGATTTGACTGAGTCACTTTCCCAACGCTGATGCGCCAAAACCCTGCGCCTGCTTGAAGCAGGCGTAAGGCTTGACGCACCATGTTAGGGATAGGGTTGGTTGGAACAGTGCTGGAGTTGCGTCGCGCTTGCGACGCAACTGAAGCACTGCGCCAACCTTACGCCATTGGATGCGTCACGCATCTGTTTATTCCTGCGCCATGATGCGCCGCATTATAAATGCGGCGCATCATGTGTGGCGCAAGGATAAACTTGCGTGACGCATCATTCCTGGCGCATCCTTGCTGATTTGCAGGGATGCGCCAGGCAACATAAATCTGCCCCACTGTATCTAGGGGATGCTTTCATATGTGTGTTACTAACCAGTAACCCGAGTGTCTTAAAATGGCCAACAAAACGCGGGAATTTCACTGCGCATGCTTCTACTGCATCTATGTTGAATGGCGTTTTCTATGCTTGGAGAGAAACCTTTGCAGCTGCGCAATAGCTTCTAAAATGGCCACTTGAAACTCACATGTTAATGCACATGCTACTGCTTAAACGAAACCTCATAAATTCTACTAAATACTAATGCGAAAGATTTATATAAATAAATGGGGATAGAGTAGAGATAAGTGGTATACAGTGAATTCATTTATTTCCGTATTCTAACGTGTCTTTTTCTGACTTTATTATTAGTTCGTATTCGGGCCTTGGAGGGTGACTTAAATGCCTGCCCCACCTGATCTGTGCGCACGCGCACTAGACCCTGCCCGGAACTAGGATGACACCATTGAAACCCAGCCAAGGTCAAGCTGGCGAGAAGCACATGGGAACTTAACCCATCGATCTGGACAAGAGCAACATATGATACAAATAGTATAAAATGTATTTAGTATAATGTGAAATGCGGATGGGAATAAAGCTTTGGGAAAGTAAATTAAGGGGTGGAAACATAGAACAAAGTGCTTAAAGTAAAATATTACATTTAATATGGTGTGATGAACTCACCTTCTTGCCCTGTTCAATCACAAATAGGGGAAAACACAAGATTGAAACATTTGGGGGTGATACACGAACACAGAATAGTATAATTGAAGTAAGATGGGGGCATATTTACAAGGCGGCGCTAAAAAATTATTGCCGCTTTTGCGGCAGTTTTCGGCCGAAAAGCGACGATAATTTTATCGCCTAATTAGCAAGGTCACGCTAACACGTGAAACCTTGCTTTAGCGCAGGAAATCTGAACGCCAAGCTTTGCATCTCTAATGAGATGCAAAGTGGGCGTTCCTGACCTAACATGACAGGAGAAATGTCGCTAAGCGACATTTCTCCTATCATCAAGCCCCACGCTATGAAGCATAGCGGCAAGGAAAGTAGCGATAACCCCTGTTATCGCTACTTTCCTTACGCCTGCTTCAGGACTGACTTAGCCATGATATCCTATGGAAGGTGGATATCATGGCTAAGTTTGTCAGTCCCTATCAACAAGCTAACGCCACATTTCGTGAGATTATCGCTGGGTTTCCAGCGATAATCTCACGTTAGGCAGTTAGCCCTAGGATTTTTATCGCATTTGAGATAAGTGTTGCCAATAGCACGCTATCTCAGCGATAAAAATCCACGCTAGCCGACGATAGTTATCCTCACGCTAAAAGCGCTGAGCGATAATTATCGCCGGTTGTTGCTGATATGCCCCTTAGTTAGTTAGATGTCTTACTCTGTCTGAATCCGACCCGACACGTAGGCTGCCACAGACGCTGTCCGAGACGCTGTCTCAGACCCTGCAGATGCCAGAGACCCTGCTCGAGAGACCGAAATACTGATCGATAATCCAATCATCTAGAAGGGGAGTCGCGGAAGAATAATCGAGGAGAGTAGTGCCAGAGAGGGGTGCGACGCTGGCGTTGCACTTAGAAGAGGTCACCTTCCCGGTCCTGAACCTGTCCTGATCCTCTGTCTTCCACCTGTCCCAGTGGACTCCATCTAGCCCATCTTCAAAGAGTTGGGTTTATTTACCACCCTAGGTAAATATAATTCTGTGAAATCTGTCTTTGTACCTGCTCTCTCTTTTCCTTCCCTTACAGGTACTGTCTTCATAATATTTTATTGAGATTATTATTGAACTAAATTTGATTTCTTTCCTGAATGAAACTCGATGTTAACATTGTATTTGATCTTTGACTCACAAAATTATTGATTAGATAAACTTTTAAAACTCATTGAGTCTGTGATTATTGGAGAAACTTAAATGTTATTTTTCTGCCTATACTACTAGCTACTAGATTCATTGACCAGAGGAAATTTACTGTCAAGGAGATTGGAATGGTAAGATTTTGGTAAAAGATAACAAAATCTTGCAGGTAAAACCAATATTGACTCCAGTGGTATTACTAGCTTATTGTATGAATGGTTATTGGCCCAGGTAGGTATATAGTGCGTGTGTAACCCCAAGCTGGCAATCCGCTGGATCAGTATTACTTGGTAGCAGAGCTATGGTTAGGGTTCTAGTTAGTTAGGTAGAAAATATTGTGGATTGAATTATTGATTTATGCATTAACACCCGTTATTCGTTTATGTTTTGTTTTATGTTGTCTGGAAATTCCCGGGAATATCGAATAGTGGTTGGCGAATGGAAGCCACACTGCAGTGAGGTTGCTTGTCTGAATCAGGAAGGTGCTGAAAAGTTATGCAGGACTTGAAGCATTGATTTAGGGATTATTTTCTTTCGTATAAAAGTGAGAGTAATTGGTAGCAAAGGAGTTCGCTGGTGAAACTTTGGTCTTATATCACCTAGAAAGGGTAATACTGAATGAGTAACAGGTTCTTTGATGCTTGCGTGAAGGGTAAACGAAAGGGTTTTACTCGTAGTGTGTGAAGAGTAAACGGAAAGGATTTACTCGCAGCAAAAAAATAGACTATTCTTTGAAATGTAGGGGATCAGACAAAGTAGCGAATGTTTGTATGTTGTTAATTAATGAAAAATTGCACATAAATTGAAGAAAAGACGTTTTCGCATTACCTTGTAAAGGAGGGGTCCATTGCGAGTGCTGCACTGACGTCCCAGAGGGCCGCGCTGGGATTGGTTGATAGAGCGAGCGTGTGACTGATACAAAGACTTGTGAAGGAGGGGTCAGTATTAAGGAGTGATACTGACGTCACAGAGAGCCGTGCTAGTATTGGCTAAACGCATAGCAAAACATAATCTGATTGGTGAGAAGAAATAAGAAGCCGTGCTGTATTGGTCAATTGTTAAAGTAAAAGCGAACATTTGATTAGTTGAAAATAGAAGCCATAATAATAATTGATAGTGGGTCTTGCATGTGGAGACACGATCCTACTTTGATAGGGAATCGTCCAGATAGAAGGTACTTAGGATTTGCCCACGTACAGTATATAAAAGAAAGATCTCGAAAAATGCACAGGGAGAAAATGAGATGTGATTTATGCAGAAAATTTAAAATTATTTTAAAAAGGATAAACCCATTAAAATTAGAGAAGGGATTCTTATTCCTCCCCCGAAAACGCCCGCATCTTACATGATGATGGAATGAGGCTATCATACTTGTGTATTGTTAGAAAATTGGATAGAATATACAAAAGATAATGGAATACTAGCTTTTCCAGAGTTTGGAACATTTAATGGAAGAATCCTACATAACTTACGAACTAGAATGAATGAATTGGAACCCAGACCCAGATTAACACAGTGTGAGGCATTAGAAGAATGGGAAACTGAAACATTTGAGCGCGATAGATCAAGAAGTGACAGAAACTTGAGCAGATTTTATCCCAAATTTCCACGCCAAACCCAAGATAGGCAGATGAAACAGTGGAGGCAAGCCATGGTGACAGAAGGATTATATCCTGTATTGATAGCTGAGGAACAGACAGGAGGAAAATGCGCAGAGAAAACAAAGCACTTAACAATGGCAGGTAGTGGAGACTCAGAAGATGATTATTTAGAAGATATTTTAATGAAAAATCCTCCGCCTTATCAAGAAAAATCCAATAGAACTACCCCGAGTGCCCCAATTCTAGATATACCTTTAGTTCCACAGGTAGTACATGAAAGAACAATGGAGAAGGTACTTCAAGAAAGAGAAAAAGAAGCGATAAATAAAAATAGAAGTGAATTAATACAGAAGATTTCTCAGTTAGACACGCATCCTGAAGCTCTGACTATACCTGTGACTATAGGTCCTGTAGTCCCATTGTATGGGGATAAATCAAATTGTCCTAAAACACTCGTCATGACTACACCCATTATTGAACCTAGAAAAGAGAAAATAATAATTGATGACCAAGCTAGTGAATGTGAGTCAGTGATTTCATTAATGGACTTACCGATAAGAGGGCAAATGAATGACACAGCCAGAAGAGTTACACCAGGTTGCTCGAAAGAAGTACGAATAGAGACATCCACAGGGATGAAAAGTGCCACAATAGTAACCCCAGAAGTAATAGAAAGATGGGTACAAGAAATAGAAAAACCAAACCCACCACCGAAAATATTAGACATTTTCAAATCAAAAGTTGAATTAGAAGAAATAATAGCTGGAAATGTAGGGCTGGATAGGTTGAATACCTATAGTGAAGAAGAGTTACTGTTCATTTGCAGAAGCATCACCAGAAATGCAAGAATATTTCATGAAAAATTTACAAATTTGGCCTCAGAAATGGGGATTGCACTAGGGAGATCCAAGGTGTTGCAGAAACCCTATAGAACATAATTTTCTGATAAAGATTTGGAAAACATGGATATGTCGGGAAGAAAGTTGCAGATAAAGGAGTTGATGACAATATTGCAAAAATCGGGAGATTTAGATGGATGGAAAGTTAGAAGGACAAAGAAAAAAGAGGAAGCACAGACAAATCGATCGACATCTGAATATTTGATGAAAGAAACAGAGAAGGCGGAAAGATTGTACCCAATGAGAGAGGTTCCAGGAGGGGGATATGTACATGAACCATGGACCCGACAGGATATTTTATCATTTACAAATGATTTCCCTAAGTTGAGAGAAAAACCAGTGGAATGGTAAAGGCAAGTTGAGAGATTTGTGAAGGTTTCGAAGGTTTTGTTGAAAGACTTGGATGGTTTACTTGACATAGTGGTGCCTGCTGATTTGTGGACAGAATGTAAAATTAGAGTTGATTGGCCTAGTGATGAGTACCCGAGAGATGAAAAGACAGGAGCCCCGTCAGAAGAGGTCATGAAGAAATATCACCAAGTAATCACTTTCTTAAAATTGAAAATTCCCTCAAAAGAAACAGATTGGATAAAGATAGATAGAACAATTCAGGAAAAGGATGAGTCTGTACATGCTTACTATGAGCGCCTTTTACAGGTATTCAAGCAGTATAGTGGATTTGAAAATATCGGAGATAAGGACATGACTCATTTTGTGTATCGGTTTGTGTCAGGGTTACAGCAAGAAATATCCCAAATAATTAAGCAGCACAATTTGTGCTGGCAAGTGAAGCCCATAGATGAGATCCTAAAATATGCAAAGTATTGTGGAGATGAAATTGACAATAGACAAAAGAATTTAGAGGAGAAAGTGATGTGGGCTCAAGTGAAATTAGCAGAACAGCAAGAACTCCAGCTACAGAATCAGGCAGAAAATACAGTTATGGGTGTGGAAAATTGGAGCATTGGAAAAACAAGTGTAAAGGTATACAGAATAAAAATGGCCCAAATCAAAATTTAAATTCACAGACGCAGAATGAGGTGATAATAAGTCAACAGCAGCAGGTTGTAAACCTACAGAGTGAATTGCCACCTGCCCCTAAGCCAAATTTTGTGAGTCATGCCAAGTACAGTACGGACACGGGATTTCAAGAAGGAAGTGGTAAGAAAAGTTTGTAACATCGCAATTTCTTTTGCAGGATTCTTATTTTGATGACAGCACCTTATGACGGTGCCTGAGGGGGGAGGAAGAGGAGTGCGTACTTGGCGCATCCTTGCCGGTAGATCAGTCAGGTCCATATATTGATGGTAAGGTGGAAGGAAATGACATTACCTTTTTATTGGACACTGGCGCTACCCGTTCTACTGTGAGAACAGCAGACATCCCAAACCTACCCCTCTAGGGAGAAGCAATCCAAGTAGTGGGCGTTTCTAATAAACAAATTAGAACCCCTATTTCAAAACCAATGGAGGTATGTATTGGCAAACTCAAAGAGATGCATAAGTTTGTAGTGTGTGACTCCAGTCCTGTGAACTTATTAGGAAGGGATCTATTGTGCAAGATGAATTGCATCATATTTTGCACACCGGATGGTGTTGCAATGCAGACCCCAGATGAAGACTGAGTATACAAAATCATGGTAGCAAAACAAGGAACAGAAGAAGATGAATTATATTCTGTAATGACCAAAGAAGACTTACCAAATGAGGTCAAAGCAACAGTAAATCCTGAAGTGTGGGATTTTACAGGAAAAGAAGTGGGATTAATGAAAAATGTAGATCCCGTAAAGGTGACTGTAAAAGAAGGTGCAGTTTATCCAAATACACGACAATCCAAAATGAGTCCTGAAATAAAAGCTGGTGTTGCAGCAGAAATTGATCCAATGGTTTAACAAGGCATTTTAAAGGAAATAATGAGTAGTCCCTGTAATTCACCTATAATTAGCATCAAGAAACCTAACGGGAAATATAGGGTAGTACAAGATTTACGAAAGATAAACAAGATTGTTGTGCCATGTTGCCCTATAGTACCTAACCCTGCAGTGATTTTGTAGCAGATACCATGGAAGGCAGGATGGTTTACCGTAATTGATTCATGCCATGCATTTTTATCTATTCCATTGCATCCTGATAGTCAGTTTTTATTTTCTTTCAAAGTTGAGGATCATATTTATGTTTGGAATCGCGTTCCTCAAGGGTATACTGAAAGTCCTTCGATTTTTAACCAAATATTGAAAAAGTGTCTCAAAACATTAGTGTTGCCTAGGGAGTCAGTCCTGGTACAGTATATTGATGACCTGTTGGTCGCATCGAAAACAAGGGACAACTGTGTTACTGATTCCATTGCTTTATTGGACCATCTGGCAAAATATGGACATAAAGTGTCCCCAGGGAAATTACAGTTTTGCAAAACAACAGTTAAATATTTGGGACATCAGGTCCAGAGAAGTGACCTCTGAGAGAATAAAGATAATAAGTCAAATGAAATTGCCACAAACCCAAAAAGAAATAAGGATGTTTCTTGGTGTTGTAGGATATTGCAGACAATGGATTGTAGGGTTTTCCCTATTGGCAAAACCCCTGAAACAAATGGCAAAGAAGCGAGCCAATGACCCAATAGAGTGGGATGATCAAAGCATGGAAGCCTTTGTAAAATTAGGAAAATGTTTGTGTGAAGCCCCTGCTTTAGGTATGCCTAACTATTCAAAAGAATTTGCACTGTTCTGTTGTGAGAGAGATAATTGTGCACTGTCAGTCTTAACATGGCCTAATGTGACGTCCGGTGGCATATTTTTCTGCTACCTTAGACCCTGTGGCACCTGCATTGCCTGGTTGCCTAAAGACTGTGGCTGCAATGTGCATGAGTTTGGAACAGAGTGAGTCCATTGTGATGGGACACCCTGTAAAAGTGTACGTCCCACATGCAGTTGTAATTCTGTTAACAAGAACCCGAACTAAGTATCTCACCCCAAGTAGAATGACAAAGTACGAAACAATTATCCTAGGGGCTGAAAACGTCACCATAGTCAGATGCCCTGTTCTTAACCCAGCTACCTTGTTACCAGATCCATACAATGAAGAAGTGAAGGATGAAGATGAACATTAATGTCTCGACGTGACAGAGCTTAGTACCAAACCCCTGACATACAGAAGGAGCCCTTGGAGAATGCTGAACATGAGCTCTTTGTAGATGGCTTGTGTATCCGCCATGAGGAAGCTGGACTAAGTGCTGCTCATGCTGTGTGTACATTGGCAGGAATAGTCGACGCATCCCATTTACCAGGAGTCAAGTCTGCATAAGTAGCCAAATTGATAGCTTTAATTAAAGCTTGCAAAAATGGGAAAAATTGGAGAGTAACCATTTACACTGATAGTCAGTATGGTTACGGGGTTGTGCATGACTTTGGCCAGCTCTGGATACAGAGAGATTTCCTGACTTCTTCAGGGTCTCCCATAAAAATGGACATTTTGCGAAAAAATTACTTGAGGCAATACAATTACCAAAAGAAGTGGCAGTGGTCAACTGTGCTGCACATCAGTCAATTCAATTCAATTCAATTCAAATGATCTTTATTCGGATATAAACAGACATCCATAAAAGTACATACAAAATACAACAAACATTCTTAAACACAGTCAAATAAGTGCAGATTCGAAACTCAAGTACTGTAAAAATAGTTCCATATCAAACATATCAGAGACTTCCAGAAAATTCGTCTATTAAAAGCATTAAAAAACCATCCCAATGAATAATAAAACATATTTTAAAAAGAACAGCGTGTCTAAGGTACATCAATGTGCAAATATGCAATGTGCAAACGTTAGAACAGCCTAAGTCATTGATAAAAACTAATCTTAAAAACAGCATATCTGAAGGTACACCCAATGAGCAAAAGTGCGATAGATAAGATAATAGACAGGCTTCCAAACTAAGTTCATTGAAGTGAGTAGACGACCAATATATAAAACACAATAAATTAACTTGGCAGAATAATCAACACACTTCAAGTCATAATCATTGAGGCACGAGAGCGGACAGCGGTTTGAAGAAAGTGGTTGACTCTGTAAATTACATCGTCAGAACTTAACATCCGTAAAACTCTAAAAGCCTCATTAAAATCCGTCAGGGCATTAGCTCTCAAATAAGGGATTAGAAAGTGTTTGGTATATTTTGCATAAAAGCCACAAAACAGTGTAAAATGCAACAAACTTTGCTTTCCACCCTGGTTACATGGGCAGGATAAACTCCCCAAGTTATGAGTGTAGCCCAAGGGGAAGCAGAGTAAATTTACCACACTCCCATCCCTAAATCTAAACAGCAAACTCCGGTTCCATCTGCCCAATTTCTTGCGTAGATAGCCTTGGGGCATGTTAAATGGCTCGGTACATGCTATTTGTAGTGGTATGTACCCAATAATTACTGGCTTTGTAAATTTAATTTTTTCTCTATTCACTCGATACAAATCAAATAAGGCCCTTTTCACTATGGTCCTATGTGATTTATCGATTATTTCAGGTGCTGAGAAAAGATGCCCCATGTCTACGCTTAGAAGGCTCATCTGTACTGCATTGAGCCAGGGAATGTGTTTTGCCCGCTCACTTTTTAGACAATCTAAAATTATATCACGAGTCAGCGAGGCTGCTGGGTTACGCCAAATTTTTAGCCAAAACAGAGCAGGTCTAGATTTTATAAAGTCCTCTATATATGGGAGGTTCAGTTCTCTGTGGCACACATATGATGGTGCCGAGATGATACCCCCCAGTACCCTCCTGCAGAACTTATTTTCTTCAATCTGAATGTTCGTGCAGCTCGAGTATCCCCATACCTCAGCACCATAAGTTCCTGCAGGGACGCACTGGGTTTTGTAAATTTGTAGAAGTGACAGAATGACTTCAGTGTGCTTTGGTTGGCGTAAGGTAATTATAGAATTAATGGCTTTACCCAGTTTATTCCTCCCTCTGGCAACATGTGGTTGCCAGGATCCGAAATCGGAAAACAGCAAACCTAAGTAAGGGAAAGTGCTAGTGCTGTTTAGAACGTTATTCCCTGACGTAATATGATTGATTTTATGTTTCTTAGGCCCACAAGACATTATATAAGATTTTTTAAAATTTGTGCATAAGTCAAGATCGGCCATATAAGAAACGAAGCCTGATATTAAAGTGCGAAGTGCATTAGGTGTACGACCTAAGAGTACCGCATCGTCGGCATAAAGCAATACGGGGAGAGGTTTGCCGTTAACGAGCGGAACATCTAAAGTCAATTTATCCAAGGATGTACTTAGTTCATTTATATATAAAATAAAAAGCAGGGGAGCCAAGACACAGCCTTGTCTAACACCCCTGCCAATTAAAATCTCGCCCGAAACTTCACCATCATTGTTAATACGAACACAAGCTTTTAAATCACTGTGTAAGTAAGCCAAAAAGTGGACCAGAGATTCGTCCAAACCATACCTCAGCAAGGCTGTCCATAGGCGTGATCGGTTGACAAAATCAAAGGCGGAGCTTAAATCCATGAAACCTAAATAAAGTGGGGATTTTTTAGCTATAATGTATTTGTCTAAGACTAAGTTTAGGTTCAGGCACTGCTCAACCGTCCCTACGTTGCTTCTAAAGCCTAACTGGCATGGGTGTAAAATTTTGTTTTCTTCGGACCAGATGTTAATCTTATTAAAAATGACCCTGCCCAGAATCTTCAATGTATTGTCGATTAATGATATCGGGCGATAACTCCCAGGGTCAGATCTGTCCCCTTTTTTAAAGATTGGAACGATGGTGCTATTAGACCAAGAATCAGGCAGTGAAGTGATGGATAAATTATTAAAAACATTACACAAAAGTGGGGACCATAGATCAGGCTCTGATTTTATTAAATCAATAGATACTCCATCAGGCCCTGGCGCTTTGTTTCCGGCGCTTTGAAAAATTGCATCCTCTACTTCCGTTATTGAAATATACGGGAACTTAAATGGATGACAATTTTCGATAGGTGGGGTCGATGCCATGTAAATATTTGTAAAATGTTTCACCCATACATCCCCCGGTATACTACAAGTTATGGGAGTGATATTAGAGCCAAATGATTTCAAGTTCTTGACCTCTCTCCAAAACCCGGCAATATCCTTTGTTGCTGCAGTTCTTGCAAGTGATTCCCAATGGGTTATTAAAAGCTCATTGGATCGTGTTTTTAAAGCACGTTTGTAATTAGACCTCAAGGTCCTCACCAAAGGCTGATCTGGTGGATCAGTCTTTAAAGCAGCTCTCAAATCTCTATTTGCTCTAGAGCAAGAGTTGTCAAACCATCTGGGGGTGGTATTGGTATTGATTACGACTGGCTTGGATATCTCCTTCTTTATAATCTTGCACAATTCAGTGAATGCTTCCACTATCGCATAATTAGGGCGGTCGGATGAAAGGCAGGTGAAGACTAGACCAGGAACGGATTTTATAACCTGGGCTAGTACCCCCTTATTGTTAATCCCCTTCCAAACCACCCTAAGCCTATCTGTCGACGCGGCTAAATTTTTTGCCCCTATTTCCTTCCGCTTCAACCTTTTGTGGGGAAGTTTGAGGGTAGATAAAATGGGGTAATGGTCGCTATAGATACACCTTACTACTGAGGCCTCTAATAAAAGGTCCACCAGCATGGGGCTCATGAGTACATAGTCTATTGTGGAAGCACTCCCATGTCCAATGTAGGTGGCCACAGGGCGGAGTTTTTCCATGGTATTTACTTTTTCCATTACATTAATTAAATCCCTCGTGGCCAGAAGGTTAGATAGTTCTTCACCTCTTTTACAAGGAGGAGTTCGACGGTGGATGTGTGCATTAAAGTCGCCTCCAACACATATCCCGTCAAGTTTACCACACATTTTTCTTTCATTAATGTCATCAATAAAATTAAACAGCTCTATAAAATTCATATTGGGATGTGTTTTAAAATCGTTATTATAAAAATTTACAAAACATATTCTAACACTGCTAACATAAAGCAATGCCTGGAAGTTTCTATTGTTTGTTTCCAGTAGTTCAGTTGTGACATCGGCACCCATTTTGACCCATGTTGATAGTCCCCCGCTGGGTCTACCTAAAGCAGGTATTGAGGCAGTTTGATTAAAACAGCAGAAACCATCAAAAAGTAAAGAAGTGGTACACCAGGTTTCTTGAAACATTAAAATATCGAATTTAGAAACCCAGTCCACCCAGTCGCTATTTGTAACTTTAGCATTTAAACCTGCTATATTCCAATTTAGGATTGCCAAATTGTTAGTCAGAGATGCCGAGGTAGAAACATAGCTATTATTCTTAGGCACCTTATCATCGTTGGCAATCACTATATTTAAATCGATGGGAGAATCCCCTGCTGGCCTGAGTATTTTAGAATAGTTCTTAACTACTGAATCTGACGGAATAGTTGATGGTCAGTCCAGAGTGCCCAGATCAGACAGGGCACTGTACCTATTGTGTAAGGGAAAAGGCGAAAGGGTGGAACTGTAAGGTCTATAATGGGGTCTGTAAAAGTAGCCCAGTGGTAAGGAGGTTATATCAGTGGGCGGGGAAAAACATTTATTATTACTACCAAGAATAAATTTAACTGTAGAAGGATTTCTAAAATTAATGACGATACAATCCCCTTCTATGTTTTTTGGTAGAGGCCCAACCCAGCTCACCCGTCGTGTAGTCAAAATTTCTCTCGTGATATTAGGTCCTACCCCTTTGTGTTTAGATAGCCAGTCTATGCATTTGTTGTTAAGCTGCATCCATGTCTCACTCTGTCCCTCCCTTAACTGAGGGACTCCTGCCAGAATTATCACATAAGGGCAGGCGTCGGGGGGCAGATTAAGGACAGGCCCTGAGTGCGTTGTTGGCCTTGTGGTAGTTATTTGGCCCATATCAGGTGCAGTATTAGTTGGTGCCTTCCTTCCTGTGATGTGATGGGTGGGAGCATCCTTAGGCATATTAGTGGCAGTAGTATTGGGGCATATCGGTTCTATGGCCGTGACCTTGGTGTGCTGGGGGTTTTTTAAGATGTGATTTCTCCCGTCACTAGTGCTATTCGTTACAATATTTGCAGTGGTGACATTACTGGGGGATATTCGCATATCACTTAGTATATCTTTGTTAACATTTTCTAAGTCTTTCAAAAAGCGCTCACCCCTTATTAGATCAAGACTGATAGCCCCCTTCCTCTTAGCATCCTCATTTTTAATCATTGTTTCGATACGATCCAATCTTTTAAAAATATTATTAAATTGTTTGACCATTTGACATTCTAATTGTTTAAAAACGGTATCTACAATGGTTTCCAAAAAGTTAGCATTTGATTTCGTTGCTGGAATGTTTTCACTAACTAACTCAGTCTGTGTGTAAGTACAGTTTGTACCATTACTTGGAGGAATAATGTCCAAAGGTCCTTCAACCAGTTGCACTTCATCAGTCGTAGCACCACTGACCCCTATTGTTTTTTGCTTCCCTCTGGTCCACATACTCTGCGGTGTAGGTTGGCCCTTATTATACGGAACTGGTTTCCTTTTGTTATTTAGAGATTTAGGGGGGCCTCTTTTCCTCTTTCCTCCAGCAGGTTTGGCCTTTGGGGATATATGAGGGATAGGGACATATTCAGTGGTGTCAAGCTGGGATTCAAGGATAATAGTATCACTTTCCTCCTCGGGTGTAATAGATGGTGGGTTGGGCACATTGGATTTAGACACAGTAATGGTTGGGGATAACGGTACAGTGTGAACTACGCTTGAGTCTCTTGACTCTGTGTGTACGCGCAAATGTTCCAGTGACATCCGTCTCTCCGTACTCGCAATTTCATTGGCAACCATATTAAAAGCATTGTCCAGCATACTTTCCAAAGTTAATGGTATACCCATATGTGCCACATCTGGGCCATCACTTTGGATGGCAGAGCGCTTCCCCCTTGTAGCCATATCACTTCTCTCACCTGTCTTCGGCTTAAATGGGTGGCCCGCCCGACCACTGTTGACCTCTGAGGGCCTCAGAGGGCCCGCCCTTTGCCCGGGCTTAGCCCGGCGCCGACCCGCGCGCGATCCCGCGTCGCGGGGGCTCTCGCTGGCTTTATGCGCCTTCAGCGCGTTCAATTTCCGTGGGCGGGTTCCACCCGCAAAGGTTGCTGGGAACGGTAGTCTCCCTGCGCACAGCGGCCGTGTTGATGGAGGCTACGGCGGCGGCAGGGAGACGCTGTAGTGGGCTGGTGAAGGCGACCTCGCAAGGAACAGGTAGGCAGCGTGGCAACAGGCTGGAAGAGAGACCCCCGCTCTGCCGGGGCTCTCGCTGGCTTTATGCGCCTTCAGCGCGTTCAATTTCCGTGGGCGGGTTCCACCCGCAAAGGTTGCTGGGAACGGTAGTCTCCCTGCGCACAGCGGCCGTGTTGATGGAGGCTACGGCGGCGGCAGGGAGACGCTGTAGTGGGCTGGTGAAGGCGACCTCGCAAGGAACAGGTAGGCAGCGTGGCAACAGGCTGGAAGAGAGACCCCCGCTCTGCCGGGGCTCTCGCTGGCTTTATGCGCCTTCAGCGCGTTCAATTTCCGTGGGCGGGTTCCACCCGCAAAGGTTGCTGGGAACGGTAGTCTCCCTGCGCACAGCGGCCGTGTTGATGGAGGCTACGGCGGCGGCAGGGAGACGCTGTAGTGAGCTGGTGAAGGCGACCTCGCAAGGAACAGGTAGGCAGCGTGGCAACAGGCTGGAAGAGAGACCCCCGCTCTGCCGGGGCTCTCGCTGGCTTTATGCGCCTTCAGCGCGTTCAATTTCCGTGGGCGGGTTCCACCCGCAAAGGTTGCTGGGAACGGTAGTCTCCCTGCGCACAGCGGCCGTGTTGATGGAGGCTACGGCGGCGGCAGGGAGACGCTGTAGTGAGCTGGTGAAGGCGACCTCGCAAGGAACAGGTAGGCAGCGTGGCAACAGGCTGGAAGAGAGACCCACATCAGTCAAGAAATGACCATGTGACGGCAGGTAACCGATATGCTGACCAGGTTGCCAAACACTACACCAAATATAAAATGGCAGTGAACAGGAAAATTGAAACGTGGATTCAGCTGCCAATTTATGCTGCTTTCAGGATTAGCAACATGGAAAGAAGTAAGAGAACTACAAGATGAGGTGGAAACAAGCGAAAGAGAGGAGTGGGAAAAGGTTGGTTGTCAGAGAAGGGCAGAAGACGGTACATGGGTATATTTAGATGGCAGACCAGTAATGCCAGATTGTATGCTTGCACCCATGGCTAGGATGTATCATGGAGACACTCACATAGGCAGAGATGCAATGATAAGACTTTTCAGACAAGATTGGTTTAATGCAAAGTTCAGGAATGTCGCAGAGAGTCTTTGCCAGTGATGCTTAACCTGTCAACAAATGAATCCAGGAAAGAAGGTCCATTTGTAAGGCTTCAAATAGATTTCATTCAGTTGCCTGTTTGTCGAGGATTGAAATATGTACTTGTCATAGTCTGTTTATTTTCAAAATGGGTGGAAGCATACCCAACCCGAAGAAACGACAGCCTGACAGTGGCCAAACTCCTATTGAGAGAACTCATTCCTCGATTCGGTTTTCCAGTAACTATTGAATCAGATAGAGGGTCTCATTTTAATAATAAAATAATTTGATTAATTTGTGAAGCATTTAAAATTGAACAAAAGCTGCACTGCGCATACTGCCCAGAGGCTTCTGGAGTGGTAGAACAAGTGAGTGGCACAATTAAATCAAGATTGGGAAAAGTATGTGCATCCACCCCACTGGAGTGGTCTGATGCTTTACCTCTTGTTCTGATGGGACTCAGAAGTATTCCGGACAAGAATACAGGTATGAGTCCCCATGAAATACTAATGGGAAGAGCAATAAGACAAGCATGCATACCAGGACACAAGCTGTTGAATATATCTAATGATTTGGTGCTAGAGTATTACAAAGAGTTGGCTGACCAAGTGCGTTCTATCTCTCACCAGGTTGGAGAAGACGCAGTCGCCAGGCAGCTGAACCAAGCGCATGATCTGAGCCCCGGCGACTGGGTAGTGGTGAAGAATCACACTCGAGAATCGTGCCTTGCACCAAGGTGGGAAAAACCACATCAGGATATATTGGTCACAACGACAGCAGTAAAATGTGCGGGCTTGCCTAATTGGATTCATTCAAGCCATACTAAAAGAGTACCAGCACCTGGCGAAGACGGACCTCAACTGACTCAAGCAGTTGGGGATGCTGAAGGTTGTACAGCTGAAGGATCCAGAGTAAGAGATCCTGAAGTAGCTGACCAAGAACAACCGAGCACCAGTCAGGATGATTGGATCCCAATAGTAGAAATACCTGAAGTAATTGTAAGAACAAGAAGCCAAACCAGATTAGTTAGTCAGGAAAAGAGTGAAGACCAGATAGGAGCAGAAGTACATGCTCAGGAGTGTGAAAATGCAACAGTTAGGGAACCTGAGTAGGAACAGTCAAGGTAGAGAACAATCTACTCAGACAGCAGAAACTGAAACCACAGCTCCTGAGTCTGAGGAGGGACAGATAGGCTTAGAAGAACGCGTTCAGGTGGCAGAAAGCCAAAGTGCAGTAAGACCTGATCAGGACTATACAGGAAAAGAAAAATGAGTTCAGGGAGAAGAAGAAGAAAAACAAATTGAAATAAAACCTGAACAGGGTCAGATTAGGGAAGAAGAACGCATCCAGGCAGATGATACTAAGACAAAAAGCCCTGGACAAGGTTAGATAGAGAGAAATTCTGAAGACGAAAATAACCAAGTTGTGCCAAAAACCAATGAAAACAAAAGAAGACTTGAAGAAAGTGAAAGTGCAGTGCAAGCCAAAAGTATCAGAAAAGGCGATAATCGGCCTAGTGTTATCAAGAGAGTGAGATACTGACTCAAAACAATAAATGAGGAACTGGACCAAAGTAAACGAGGTATCCAGTCAGACTGAACAATCAACTGAAAACAACAAACGAAGAAGCCCAAGATTGAGAAGACTGAACAATAAATTCAAAGGTCCTGAATGGACATACGTTATTTTTGAAGACTTTGAGACTCTAGAAATAAATGAAGGGAGTGATGAAGAAATAAATGCAGAGCAAATTGACGAAGAAGTGAGACCAACCTGAAACAAAAATTGTTTACCCAAAAATACCATCGCAGATTAGAAATTCCAAATTGAAGAAGAGAAAATCTTCTTATCCCAAAGAAAATGACTGACAATAGAGCTGCTGGAAAACCGGAAAGAAATTGTGTAAAGAAATGTTGTAGAATATGTATATGTAGCATATTTTTAGTACTTGTAATTTGGTTAGCACTAACAGTTGCTATTCCTTATATAATGGATACAGTAGAAAAGAATAACACGCACACACATGAGAGAGTAGCTAACGTTAAAAGAAATAGGGTAGCCTTAGAAGCACCAGATGAGAATAAGACAAGACGAAACAAAGTAGATTTGGAAGCACTAGATGAGTTAGACATATCACACACTGTGACAGGTAATGACACTGCTTTAAATGTATTTACAAAATTATTAGTGCAATACGTGGACACTATGGAAGTTAGTGATTGTTATGTGTGTATGAAGTTACCGGTATCAGTAGCAGAAGGTGTGACGTATCATCTTATTCCATGAACATATGGTACTCTTGTAGTGTTTTAGCAAGTTTATTTTATAGAACAGGAAAACTGCAATATTATTATTCAAATGTAGATGTGATTTTTTCCGAGGTTCCTATGCGAAAGAGCATGAAGCCAGTTCTTAGTACTAGAGACTCACAATTCATGGGTGAATATTTTCTAACTATGAAAGCGATAAATTTAGCTGAAGCACATAAGCACAATTTAACATGTAAATTACACAAAGAAGAAAAGATAATTCTGAATTTAGTTGAGCAAAGGAGACAAGACTTCCGGAGAAGGGCTTCTGAACCGAAACCACAGATACCTCAGTGTGCTGAGAAAGATGACATTTATAAAACTGGCAAGACTCATGCTGCTATGTCCTTGGACTTTGAAAAGAAAGGGAAGATCTGCCTCCATAGATTAAAGACTGAATATAACAATGTGTTTATTGGTTCCAGTGAATGCGAACATAATTTCTTAGTAATTGGGGGATGGGGACTAAAAGGTGGAACAGATCCAGTATTTCCTGGAATTTATTATGTATGTGGCAATAAAGATTATTTCAGATTGCCTGATGATTGGTACGGATGTTGCTATTTTGGAATAATGTTTCCAAAAGTGTATCATGTGAAAAGAATCACTGTAAGCAATGAAGATGCAAAAGAACTAACATGTATAAAAAGAGCTAGTTTTTCTGAAATAGTAGGTGACATATTCGGTGCATTGATACCTTCAGTGGGAGTAATTCTGAATTCTCGTAAAATTTGTCCACTTACTACAGTAGTGGATCAGTTATCTACTGACACTGCTGGAGGATTCTTGATGATCAATACAGAATTGGTTGCGATCAGATCTATGGTTTTGCAAAATCGACTTGCTCTTGATATATTATTGGCAAAGAGGGCGGAGTCTGTAAAATGTTCTAATCTGGTACAACAGTACTGGTTAAAGAATGAGGGGAGTGAGTCTGAAGGGGACTATTGACGGTGCCGAAGAGAGGAGGAAGAGTGCATACTTGGTGCAACTCTAGAAATAGACCAGGCAGGACCATTTGTAGATGGGAAAATAAATGGGGAGAGTGTTACTTTTTTGGTAGACACAGGAGCGACGAGATCAACTGTCAGGTCAGCAGATATTAGAAATCTTCCTCTCTCGGACGAAGCAATCCAAGTAGTTGGTGTAGCCAATACACAGATTAAGACTCGTCTTACTGAACCAGTAAGGGTGAGTATAGGGAAATTTTCAGACATGCACAGATTTGTTGTCTGTGACACTAGTCCAGTGAACTTGCTAGGTAGGGACCTATTGTGCAAGATGAATTGTACAATTTTTTGTACTCCGGATGGAATAGCTTTTGAGACACCGGATGAGGATGTCTTGTACCGGGTGACTCTGGATAATAGAGAGAGTGAGATTGTTGGTACATATGCTGTGTTTAATCCAGATGATTTGCCTCAGGAGTTGAGACACACAGTGAAAACAGCAGTGTGGGATTTTACTGGAGAAGATGTGGGATTGATGAATAATGTAGATCCAGTGAAGATTTCAGTGAAAGAGGGTATTGTTTATCCTAATATTCCTCAGTACAGATTGACACCAGAAATAATTGAGGGAATAACACCTATAATTCACAAGATGATTCAACAGGGTGTTTTGAGAGAAATACTGAGTAGCCCGTGTAATTCACCGATAATGGGGCTGAAGAAACCGAATGGGAAATTCAGGATTGTACAGGATTTGAGAAAAGTTAACAAAATTGTGGTGGCATGTTGTCCCATTGTGCCAAATCCTTCAGTGATTTTGTATCAGATTCCTCATGATGCTGAGTGGTACACAGTGATTGATTTGTGTCATGCTTTCTTTTCAATTCCATTGCATCATGACAGCCAGCCGATTTTTGCATTTCCGTTTGGCCAGCGTATTTTAGCATGGTGTCGTATCCCACAGGGGTATACAGAGCGTCCTTCGATATTCAATCAGTTATTGAAGAAATCATTGGAGAGTTTGATCATGCCTGAAAGCTCACTACTAGTGCAGTATATCGATGACTTACTTGTGGCATCGAAGACACGTGAAGCTTGTGAAGTAGATACCATAGCTTTACTGAATCATCTGGCAGATGGAGGGTTAAAGGTATCTCCAGCCAAATTGCAGTTTTGCAAGAAAGAGGTGCATTATCTTGGACATAATATTGAAAAAGGTCTGAGAAAGGTGACCGATGACAGAATCAAAATTATCAGAGGAATGAGAGCCCCAATGACCCAGAGAGAAGTGAGGATGTTTCTGGGGATGGTGGGTTATTGTCGTCAGTGGATAAGTAATTTCTCGCTGATAGCAAAGCCACTGATTAAATTGACTAAAAGTGAGGTGAGAGACCCATTGGAACTGGATGGAGAACAAATGGCAGCATTTGAAGAGTTGAAGAGTAGAATGTGTGAAGCCCCTGCTTTGGGAATGCCAGACTATGAGAAAGAGTTTGAGTTGTACTGCAGTGAGAGAAATGGATGTGCACTTTCAGTGTTAATTCAGAAACATGGACAACTGAAAAGGCCGATTGCGTACTTCTCATCGACACTTGACCCTGTAGCTGTGGGTTTGCCAGGTTGTCTGAAAGCAGTAGCTGCTACATGTAGGAGCTTGGAACAGAGTGAGGGTATAATAATGGGATATCCTGTAAGGGTATTCGTACCTCATGATGTAGCAATTCTTTTGACAAGAAGCAGGACTCAGTACATGTCACATAGTCGATTGACTAAATATGAGAAAATCATTCTGGGAGCATCAAATGTGACTCTTGAGAGATGTGTGAATGTGAATCCAGCGACACTTTTGCCAGATGCTGAAAATGTGAATGTGGGAGATGATGTTGATCATGATTGTTTGGATGTGCTTGATTACTGCACAAAACCAAGACCAGACATAAGAGATTTACCATTGCCTGAGAGTGATCATGTGTTGTTTGTGGATGGATCATGTCTGAGGACTGATGAAGGTGTGCTAAGTGCAGCATATGCAGTGTGCAAGGTTTCAGAAGTTATGGAAGCTTCGCCTTTGAAAGGTGTGAGATCTGCTCAAGTGGCTGAATTGGTGGCATTGACGAAAGCTTGCAAAATTGGGAAGAATTTGAGAGTGACTGTGATGACTGATAGTCAGTATGGATTTGGAGTCGTTCATGACTTTGGTCAGCTTTGGCTACAGAGAGGTTTCTTGACGTCGAGTGGGACTCCAATAAAGAATGCTGAAGTGATTGGAAAATTACTTGAGGCGATACAGCTGCCTAAAGAACTAGCAGTTGTGAAGTGTGCTGCTCATGGACAAGGAGATGATTTTGTTACTCTTGGTAATAGATTTGCCAATGACATAGCGCAGTATTGTGCGAAAACAAATCAATCGATTAATAGGGCACGAGAAAAGGAAATGTCTTTTTGTTCTGTGATGTTTACTAATGTCCTAGAAACGTGGGATGAAGTGAAACAGTTGCAGGATGAGGCAGGAGATGAGGAAATGAAAGATTGGATCAAGGCAGGTTGTGCCCCAAGAGAGACAGATCATGTTTGGATCTATAGAGATGGTAGACCAGTCATGCCAAACTCTATGCTGTCGACAATGGCAAGAATGTATCATGGCCAGGGACATTTGGGAAGGGATGCGATGATAAGGTCATTCAAGCAGACCTGGTACAATGCAAAGTTCAGGTTGATTGCAGAGAGCATCTGTCAAAGATGTTTGATTTGCCAACAGTTCAATACTGGGAAAAAGACAGTGGTGAGTCTAGGAACAATAGGCAGAGAAGGAGGTCCTTTTACCAGAATGCAAATAGATTTCATTGAAATGCCCCAAGTGAACAAATTGAGGTATGTTTTAGTGGTAGTTTGTTTGTTTTCGAGATGGGTGGAGGCCTATCCGACTAGGAGAAATGATGGAATAACAGTTGCAAAGTTACTGTTGAGAGAGTTGATTCCTAGGTACGGGTTCCCAGTGACAATTGAGTCTGATAGAGGTGGACACTTCTATAATGAGCTCATGGGTTTAATTTGTGAAGCATTGAGCATACAGCAGAAGCTACATTGTGCATACAGACCAGAGGCTTCTGGTGTCGTTGAGCAGATGAACGGCACAATAAAAAACCGAATTGGTAAGATGTGTTTAGCCACTGGAATGAAATGGCCTGATGTCTTGCCTCTAGTGCTGATGACCATTAGGTCTACTCCAGAAAGAACAACAGGTTTGAGTCCGCAAGAAATCTTAATGGGACGTGCGATGAGACATGCTTTTGTGCCTGTCAACAAGTTGATGACAATAACTGATGACATGATTTTGGATTACTGTAAAGGCCTGGCTGACGCAGTTCATTCTTTGTTTCACCAGGTTGGAGGAGACGCTACCACACTTGAGAAGAAGCAAGCCCATGATCTGAGTCCAGGGGACTGGGTGAGGATTAAGGTACACAGAAGAAGAAATTGCTTGGTTCCAAGGTGGGGAAGGCTAAGACAAGTCATTCTGACTACGACAACTGCAGTGAAGTGTGCCGGTGTGAAAAACTGGGTGCATGCTAGTCATACTCTGAGAGTTCCTAATCCAAAAAAAGGGACTGGTAAGGAGTATTTTGAAGAGTCAGATTCGAGTGATGATGAAGAGACTGAACCAGTGAGAAGAAAGAAAAATCCTGAAAGAGGTGAAGGAGAAAGAGAGTCAGGTGATTCTTTCTTTCCAAGAGAGGCTTTAGGGGAGACATTGAGAGTCTCAGAGGAGAGATCAGATAGATCGGATTCTGTAAGAGTGCCTGAAGTTCTAACAAACAGTGGAGAAAGCAGAAGAGAAAAGAGAAATTCCACAGAGACTACTCTTGAATCAGATGAAGAGGTTGAGATTCCACTTGATATTACACCTGAAGAAGCAGGGTCAGAAGAAGATAGAGAGGGACAGATTGCGGAAGACCCCCGAGGAGGTGTAGGGAACATTCCTGTTGAGCTAGGTGAAGGGACAAGTAGACAGCAAGAAGATTGCGTGTCGGAGACCCGAGGAGGGACAGAATTAGGGAAATCTCAATCAGTGGTGGGAAAAACTGTGGAGCAAAAGAAAACTGCTGAAGAACAAGAGGCAAATGAGACAGAATCAGATGAGAGTGAAAATGAGAAATCAGAGGGTCGAGTTCTGAGAAAGAGAACTTGGATTGGAGAAAGGAATAATAAAGAAGTGAGACCGAAGAGAGTTGTAAGAGGAGATCTTTGGCCTAATAACAAGATAAAGAGACTGAGGTACAGACTGACACGAGTAAATTCATCAAAAGCTGAACAGGTGAACGAAGTGTCGAGTCAGAATCAAGCAAAAGGTGAAAAACAAAAGATCACAAAAGAACCAGAGGAAATCAAGAGAATCAGAAAACCTAACCAGAAGTATAGGTCACCGGAATGGACGTATGTGGCACTGTCTGAAGGTGAAGAGACAGAAGGTCAAGGAAATCCAGAGGGGACCGTACGAGAAGTGGTTGAGGAGAAAACTGTTGGAATCCTGAAAGTAATCTTGACTGACATTGGAGAAGAGTCAGATGCACAGGATGTTGTTGATGATCTGATACAATTTGATGTTGCTGAAGAAGAAGTGAAAAGTGATGAGAATCCAAACTGAGTGAACTAAAGGAGTCACTTGGAGAAGTGAAAAGAGAAAATCTGAAATTAGCTGTTTGAAATAATCTAGTGTTCTAAATCTCAGTAGTGGAGTAGAAGAGGCTAAGTCAAAAGACACTGCCAAAGTAGTAAAATGGCTAACACAGAGAATAATCAAAGTAGATGTGCCTTCTTAAAAAGATGGTGTAGAATGTGCTGCTGCTGTACTGGATTATTAATGCTATTATGGGGTGTACTAGCTTTATTAGTTACTTTTAGAATTACAATAGATACTTTTGGAATACGTACTGAGAATGTGACTAATGTAGAGAAAAGTTCACAAAAAGTAGTTCCAACTAGAATTAGTAACATTTACATACATAAAGATAGGTCAATTAATGATTTTTCTAGCAATGTTTTTTTAAAGTTGTTGTACGAATACGTAAAGACAATGGAAGTTAGGGATTGCTACGTCTGCATGCAATTACCTGCATCCGTTTCAGAGGGTGTTACTTATCATCATTTACCAGCTACGTATGGAATTTCATGTAGTGTGTTGAGTAGTGTTTTTTATTTGTTAAGAAAAATAGATTATGAGATGTCTAACAAAGATAGTATTTTTGGGCAATTGCCTATGAACCAAAGGCTGAATCCAGCTAAAGAAGCTAACATTTTTGGTGAGATTTTTATTGAGAAAGAAGAATTAACATTAGATTACATTTTTAAGAACAATTTAACTTGCAGTTTGAAAGAAGAAGAGAAAGCTTTTCTAAACATGGTAGAGGAAAGGAGAATGAGCATGCATGAGAAGGCAGGGAAATATAAAGTGAGTGAGACAATTTGGGACATTGAAATGGGAAAGGAGTTGAAGAATGGAGTTAGTCCAACTTTAGCTTTAGATGCACCACAGAAGGGTAAATTATGCATTACCAGAAAGAAGTCTCAATATGATACATATTTTGTTGGGACTAGTGAGTGTCATGATACATACTTCATTGCAACAGGATGGGGTTTTAAAGGTGGAGAAGATCCAGTTTTCCCAGGAGTGTAATATGTTTGTGGGAACAAGGCTTATTACAAGTTGCCTGACCATTGGTATGGCACGTGTTATGTGGGCCTTGTCTTTCCAAAGATTTTTCATATAGATAGGATAGAAGATGTAGAACACATTAATTTACTAACACGTTTTAGGAGAGAAACTTGGTCAGAAATCGTAGGTGATATTTTCGGTGCTTTAATTCCAGCAGTGGGAATTTCTTTGAATGCATATGGGATTCGGAAACTGTCAACAGTGGTGGATCGCTTATCGACAAGTACCACTGGAGGGTTTCTTTTGGTGAATACGGAGATGATTGCCGTACGTGCCATGTCTATGCAAAATCGACTTGCCCTTGATATTTTATTGGCCAAGGAGGGTGGAGTCTGCGGAATGCTGAAAGTTCAACATTGTTGCACTTACATTCCTGACGAAAGCAAAGACCTAAAGGTCTATATCAAAAACATTACTGATTTGCATGAAGATTTAGTACCCCTGGAAGCTGAAAGTGTCTGGACTAAAATAGTTAATAAGATAGTTGCTGTTAAGAGTTTTATTGCTAAGATAGGTAGTACCTTTATTGGTAAAATATTGTTTCCTTTGACATGTGTAATTGTTGCTTTATTGTTACTAAGATTGGGGTGTTTGTGTTGTAAAAACAGGGGAGGGAAAAAGAGAATAATTAGAGAAAAGGCAGAAAAGAAACAAAAGAGATCAAGGAGAGATCCACAAGAAATAGAATTAGAAGAGTTGAGAGAGAGTGTTTACTTGGAGACAAAGAGGGATGATGTGAGGGAGTCTGGTGTTTAATGTTGTGTTGAAAAAGACATTTTCAATTTCTCCTAAAAATTGGGACTTAAATTTGTTTTTTTTGGGTTGGTTTTGTGGTTTTTGTGGTGATAAGATATCACCAAAGGGGGGATTGCTGGAGCAGAGTTTTCTGTTGAAAATTTATCGAGTTTTAAGCTCCAGTTTCGTTTATATGGTTTAACTAAAATTATTAATTTAAAATCATTAATTCATAGTTTGTTTTGTTGAAGTCGGACTAACCAATATTACTAATGAGAGAAAACTACACGTGGGAATGCATATATGTTGCTTAATAATAATGTGCGGTTTTAATTAAATGAATGTTGCAAAGTGCTATTTGTTTAAAGCACGAAACGCTTTTGAAATAACGTGTACTAATGCTTTATTGTGTTGCAAGAGGCTAGATAATTACATACACATAAGGGTATTAGTGGGAATTAACACTGTTTTATCATTATGCTGTGGTAACGTTGTTTTGTGTTTCTTTTAATTAAGATGGTCCGTTTTGGCCTAAAACAAGATGGCTGCCTTTTACAGCCTGCGCTCGAGTGAGTGAATTTTGATGGGAGGCCTTGCTGAATATGGTCGAGAGTCACCTGACCACAGCCTTTGCCTGGTTAGAAAATCTTCCGTGAGGACAGCAGCTCTGGGAACGATTCCAGCTGGCCTTGGACAAGGATAAAGCACAATGAACATTGTCCAGTCTGCGATGACTCTGCTAAGATATCAAGGAAGAACATTTACGAAAGATACATTTGCAAACTCGAGTTCCTTCTTCCGTCTTTTTATTTTTGTGATTTTTCCTGAGCGGAGGTTTCCTAAATGTAACCGAGGGACTTCCTTTCCTGCTCGCTCTGCTCAGTGGCTCAACGGATATCTAATATTTGTTTGTTACTTTTGTTCGCAACATTCCCTATAAATATGTTAGACTAGAGAGGGTTCGTGTTCCATTGCGCTTATTACTTCCATTGCGTTCCTTGCGGTTCATCGCGTTTTGGACTTCTTCTTGAACTAATGCTGAGGACGGCATCTCGAGAGACTTTACTGAGAGACCTGTCCTGACCCTTTTAGCTAGAATAGGTAACTATGAGAATAATGATTTTGCTAATGATTGACTTTCATTTTGAATTAATTTAGATAAATAAGCATTTGTTTGAATTACAGTGTTGGGTGTTTATTTCTTGTCATTTATTGAGTTTCGAATGTATTTCCTATGTTTAAAATCATGACTCAGGACAATATCATTTATGGTCGCATTGACCTCGTTTAGATGCAGATTGGTTTAGGTTTTCTCTCCTATATTCAGTGTGGATAGAGTAATAGTGTGAATTTAGTGTGATGGGCCCTAGCGTATGATGTGTGTTTGTGCGTGTGACTGTAGGTTTACTCTGTCCGTGGAAGCAGGGAGAATTTATATGCGCCGATCTGCAGCAACAAAACGGCTTCTCTGGGCGTTGATTATCAGACATGGTGAGTTCAATAATGTCAAGAATGATCCAGCAAATAGAGCAAGTAGAAAACAATCAGCAGTGCGTAGTTTGAAAAAGTATTAGTGCTGGGTCTCAAACTTTTGCCAAGAATTACACGGCTGGTTTTACCGACTATCAGGGGTGCCAAATACGAAGGCGGTGTAATCTTGATTCCGCCTCATGCCTTTTTCATCATTCACAAGAAACTCCCCGCCCCTTTGTCTCATTCTTGCATGTTCTTTTTCATCCTTGCTCTCGTCCTCTGTCACAGTTTTTCTGTATTTATCTTCCTCCTTCTTCCCCCTTTTGTGTTTTTCTCTCTCCCGTGCTTGGGATAGATAATATTCTGCTGATTAAAATGAGTGCCAGTGCCCAAAAATGAGTGCCACTTGGCCCCACCTGCAACCACCGGCTCAAATTAAGCACTGAGGATATGTTAATTCAAGAAGGAGCATTGGGAAGATTAATCAGTCTGTGATCGAATTAGGACAGTGGGTGAGGATCCAAACTGTTTGGTGATCAGTCCTCGCTTACTCCAGGACTGTAAGCATTTGAGAGCAAGAATGGGTGAATATCCTGCACACCAATACTTCTTGAATCAGGAAAGACTTCTTGCAACAATACATAATTTTTCCTATTGTGAGACGATGCTACAGCCTGTCATAATCTAAGCTCGTGAGTTGTAGTCTCACACGTTGCCGAATCCTCTTCACTCTACTGAATGAACTTCAAAGGCTGTCCCACATTGCTTATTGACGCAGATCTATTCAAATCCCTTACCTAAACAAGTATTGGCAAAGCCAATAGGTCTCACCTATGCAAGACCTATTGGCTTTGCCAATATGGTTTTTAGCCATGTTGTCAGGGGCGGCTGGTGCAGGTAAGCATGGTGAGGTGGGAGGAAGTGGTGTAGGGGAAGTTGACAAACGACAACGAGGGAATAGAACATAAAAAAGCCAAAACCCCGTACCTTACGCTTGCCTCATCGCCGACTCAGCAAAGCGGCAAGCGCAAGGCAAGTAGATTTCTTTTTTTTAAATGTAATTTTCCCTAGTTGTCTTCTAACGACTCCGCCCCCCACCTCAACGCGCTTACCTGCACCTGCCACTCCAGCTTGATGTACACCAGCATGGCTGCTGTTCAGCATGGCTAAAGGTTAGTGGCATAAAAGAGAGTGGCGTGGAGTGGAGTGTCGTAAATGGAAGTGCTGTTGAGTGTAATGGAGTGGTACTGAGAGTCGTAGAGTGGCATGGAGTGCATAAACTGGAATAGAGTAGAGTTGAGTGGCATGAAGTGGAGTGTCATGGAGTGGTATAGAGTGTTGTGGAGTGTCGTAGATGGAGTAAAGTGTCGCAGTGTGGAAGGGCATAGAGTGGAGTAGAGAGTCATAGAGTTGAGTGGCATAGAGTGTCATATTGCAGGAGAGTGTTGTAGAGTGGAGTGGCATAGAGTGGTGTGGAGTGGCATAGAGCAGAATGGAGTGGTGTATAGAGTGTTGCATAGAGTAAAGTAAAGTGTTATAGAATACAGTGGCATAGAGTGGAGTAGATTATCATAGAGTGGAGTAGTGTAGTAGAGTGGAATGGCATAGAGTGGAGTAGAGTGTTGTAGAGCGCAGTGGCATAGATTGTCATAGAGTGGAGTGGCATAGAGTTGTGTGGAGTGGCGTGGCATAGAGTGGAGTGGAGTACAGTGGAGTAGTGTGTTGTAGAATAGAGTGGAGTGAAGTGGTATTGAGTGGTGTAGAGGGAGTTGAGTAGAGCATTGTAGAGTGCAGTAGTGCCCTAAAGTGGCATAGAGTGGAGTACAGTCTTGTAGAACAGAGTGGCAAAGAGTGGAGTAGACTTAATGGAGTAGAGCGCCATAGAGTGGAGTATTGTGGAGTGGAGTATCGAGCAGTGTTGAGGAGTGGTGTGTCATAGAGTGGAGTTGAGTTGCCAAGAGTGAAGTGGTGTAAAGAACAGTGGTGCAGAGTAGAATGGCGTAGAATGCGGTGGCAAAGAGTGCATTGGTTTTCAGTAAAGTGCGTTGCCATAGAGTGCAATGACGGAGAATGCAACAGCGCAGAGTAGAGTTGTGCAGAGTAGAATAGAGTGGAGTTACGCAGCCTAGATTGCAGCAGTGTAGAGTGTAATGGTGGGGAGTGGTGCAGGGTGGAGTGGTGCTGAGTAGAGAAGAGTGGCGTAGACTGCAGTGGTATAGAGTAGATTATTTGAGAGTAGAGTGAGCCAGTGTAGAGTGGAGAGGTGCGGGTAGAGTGGAATGGTGCAGTGTAGAGTGAAATGGTGTAGAGTAGAGTGGCATAGAGTTGAGTGACGTAGAGTGCAGTTGCGTGGTGTACAGTGGTACAGACTAGATTAAAGTGACGTGGAGTGATGCAGAGTATAGTGGCGTAGAGTGTAGTGGCATTGAGTGCATTGGTGTAAATTGGCATAGAGGTGAGTGGTGCACAGTAGGGTGCAGTGGCACAGAGTGCAGTGGTGCATAGAAGAGTAGCGTAGAGTTCAGTGGCAAAGAGTGCAGTGGTGTAGAGTGCAGTGGCGGAGATTAGAGTGGTGTAGAGATCAGTGGCACAGAGTACAGTGGTGCAGAGAAGCTGGTGTAGAGTGCAGTGGGATAGAGTGAATTGGTTTTGAGTAAAGTGGTGTAAATTGCATTGGAGGCTGAGTGTTGTGGTTTAGAGTAGAGTGGCATAAAGTGCAGTAGTGTAGAGTAGAGTGTTGCACAGTATAATAGAATGGCGTAGATTGGCGCAGCATAGATTGCAGTGACATAGAGTGCAGTGGCGTTGAGTAGATTGTTGCTGAGTATAGTGCAGTAGAGTGGAGTAGAGTAGAGTGATTCAGAGTAGAGTGCAGTCACATAGAATGCAATAGCATGAAGTGCAGTGGCACAGAGCAGAGTCACTCAGAGAAAGGTAGTGCAGACTTCAGCGGCAGAGAGTGCAGTGTTGCAGAGTAGAGTGTAGTAGAGTGGTGCAGAGTAAAGTGACATAGAGAGCAGTTGTATAGAGTACAGTTGTGCAGAGTAGAATAAACTGGCATAGAGTTCAGTGATGTAGAATGTAATGGCGTAGAGTGCAGTGGCGTAGGGTAGAGTGTTGTAGAGTGTAGTATAGTGGCGTACAGTGCAGTGGTGCAGAGCAGATTGGCGTAGATTGTATTGGTTTTGACTAAAGTGGTGTAGAGTACATTGGCATAGAGTGTAGTGACGTAGACTGCAGTGGCATAGAAATGAGTGGTGTTCAGTGCGGTAGCGTAGAGTAGTACAGAGTAGAGTAAAGTGCAATGGCACAGGGTAGATTGTGGTGGTGTAGAGTGTAGTGGCCCAGAGTGGAATGGTGCAGAGTGGAATTGAGTGACGTAGAGTGCAGTGGCGTAGAGTAGATTGTTTCAGATTAAAGTGAAGTTTCATAGAGTGCAGGGGCATAGGGTAGAGTGTCGTAGAGTGCAGTGGTACAGAGTGGATTAGAGTGGCTTAGAGACAACTGGTGTAGTGTGAAATGGTGTGAAGTGGAGCAATGAAGAGTAGAGTGGCATACAGTGTAATGGCGTACAGTGCATTGGCGTGGGGTGCAGTAGAGTGGCATAGTGTAGAGTGGTGCAGAGTATAGTGCAGTGGCCTAACATGCAGTGGTGAAGGGGGTTGGGAGCACACCCCTTCACCTCCCAGCACAGTTCACCCCTTAGCATAATGGTAAATGCAGTTCATGGTAAATGCCTACTTGAATATTTACTGGAGTATTTCACCAAAGTTGGTGCAGGTTAGTGCTGTAAATCTCTAGACACGTGTTTATGGATATCATCCGTCATCAGTAGAGCTACAAACAAATTTAATCAGGGGTTGCTGTGAAGGCTGCCACAATCCTCTCAGTCTCAGTACCTCTGTTAGAAATGGGGTCTCTAGTTGGCAGAGGTAGGTACCTTTGTCCAAATAGGGACTCTTGCTTCTAGTCAGGGTAAGGGGGATTAACACTTTAGATAACCCCTGCTCACCCCCTTGGTAGCTTGGCACGAGCAGCCAGGCTTATCCCAAAGGCAATGTGTAATGAATTTGTACCAACACTCACAGTAACACAGTGGAAACACCACAAATGGACACCACACCAGTTTAGAAAAATAAAATACCTTTATCTAAACCAAACAAGACCAAAACTACAAAAACCCAACATACACAGTTAAAAATATGACTTTCAAAAGGTTTCAAGAACTTGTACCATAGAAAACTATTGATGTGTGACTTTTCACCAAAGTACTTGTAGATGCGTCAAAGTTCACAAGCCAAACAGCCGCAGTGTCAGAAAACAAAGAGATGCTGCACACTTCTGAGACCTTGGGGAGGCGATGCGACACAGAGGAAGGGTTGTGTTGAATCCGGACTGTATGGAGAGTGATGCGTTGATTCTTCATGACGGTTCCGGTCTGCGGGTGATGCGTCGGAAGAACTTGCCACATTGGTACGATGCGTGGAAATCCGGGATGCGCCGGCGATCGATGGGGTGGCGTCGAACGGCGTTGCATTGGTCCTCTTCAACAGCGATCCCTCGATGCGTCGATTTCTGTAGTTCTTTGAGTTTCTTCTTGCTTCCAGCTCCCAAACAGCAGCAACAACCTCCAGAGGCCCAAAACTGGCACAGGCACCTCTAAGCAGGTCAGAACTCACAGCAGCAGAGTTCAGGGGAACTGGGGGTGACGTCTTTGTGTCCCTGAGACTTCAGAACAGGAGGCCAGATCACTTCAGGCCCTTGGAGATCTCCTTCAAGCAGGGGACACAGCACACAGCAAAGTCCTTTTCCTTCCCTTGGCAGAAACAGCAACTGCAGGCCAACCCCAGACTCACAGCAAGGGAAGTACTTTTCCTCAGTCTCTCCAGCTCTTCTCCATGGTAAAAAAGCCTCCTCATGAATTCCAGGAATGATCTAAAGTTCAGGAGTTTTAGGTCTTATACTTATACCCCAAAATGTCTTTGTTCTCTTTGTTCAAGGGGCTCCGAGCCCAGTTCAAACCAGTTTTGGGGGGCACTCTGCAAGTGCACAACAACATCCATTGTCAGTGTGAGCCTTGGCTCCAGACACTCCACAGGGGGGCGGAGCCACGATTGTGGAAGGCAGGCACAGCCCTATTCAGGTACAGGTGCTACTCCTCCCACCACTCCAAATGCATATCGGCCCTATTCAGCCTAGTGCTGACTTATCCAGACTCCTGGAGCCACTGCACCTCCCCAGCCCCTGTCACTCCAAAGCCAGACAGTCAATCCACAAACAGGCAGAGGCACACAGGATGGTTCAACAAGAAAATAGCCACTTTCTATAAGTGGTATTTTGAAACACACAATTTGAAAAAACATCTTTACTAAAAGATGTGTTATCAAATTCTGAGTTCAGGGATACCAAACTCCATTTTTTCATATTATCCCTATGGGAAGATATGCTTGTAAAATGTTACAAAGCATTCCCTATTCTGTCCTATGGGGCAAGATAGCCTTTCAATAGTGAAAAATAAAATTTGCAGTATTTCACTATCAGCACATGTTACACACACAAGTACATCTCCTACCTTTCACATACACTGCACCCTGCTCAGGGGGGTACCTTGGTCCTACCATAGGGGTGCCCTATATGTAAGAAAAGGGATGGTTAGGGCCTGGCAAGTGGGTGCACTTACCAAGTCGACATGGCAGTTAACAAACGGTGCGCAGGCCCCGCGGTGGCAGGCCTGAGACATCTTTTCAGGGCTACTCATGTGGGTGGCACAATCAGTGCTACAAGCCCACAAGTAGCATTTGATTTACCAGCCCTGGCACACTCAGTGCACTTTACTAGGGAACTACTGGTAAATCAAATACGCCAATCATGGATAACCAACCACAATAACAAATTTACACAGAGAGCATATGCACTTTGGCACTGATCAGCAGTGGTAGAGTGCCCAGAGTCCTATAGCCAAAAACACAGGTCAGGAAAAAAAAGGAGGAAGAAGCAGAAAGTTTGGGGACAACCCTGCAAAAAGGGCCATTTCCAACAACCACTCACTGGCGTGCAGGTGCATCACCAAAAGCTCGTCAGCTTAATGACTCAAAGGAGTCTTTGAAAAATGAAGGGGGTTGGGAGCCCACCGATTCACCTCCCAGCACAGTTCACCCGTTAGCATTATGGTAAATGCAGGTCATGGTATATGCTTCCTCGAATATTCACTGGAGTATTTCACCAAAGTTGGTGCAGGTTGGTGCTGTAAATCTCTAGACATGTGTTTCTGGATATCATTCATCATCAGTAGAGATAAAAACAAATTTAATCAGGGGTTGCTGTGAAGGCTGCCGCAATCCTCTCAGGTCTCAGTACCTCCCTCTGGTGTAGAGTAGAGTGACGTAGAGTTTAGTGGCGGAGAGTGCAGTGTTGCAAAGTAGAGTGGAGTGATGCAGAGTAGAGTGGCGTAGAGCGTAGTAGCATAGAGTGCATTAGCATAGAGTGGCGTAGAGAAGAGTGGTGCAGAATAGAGTGCAGTGGCATAGAGTGTAGTGCCATAGAATGCAGTGGCGTAGAGTAGAGTGATGCAGAGTAGAGTGGCGCAGAGTAGAGTGGCACGGTATGGAGTGGTGCAGTGGAGATTGCAGGAGCGTAGACTAGAGTGGGGTGGCACAGAGTGGAGTGGCACTGAGTGCAGTGGCATAGAGTAAATTGTTTCAGAGAAGGGTGAAATGGCGTAGAGTGTATTGATGCATAGAGTGGTGCAGGGTAGAGTGCAGGGGCATAGAGTAGAGTGGCGTACAGAGCAGTGGTGCACCATAAATTAGAGTGGCTTAGAGTGGATTGACATAGAGTAGAGTTGTGCAGAGTACAGTAGAGAGGTGTAGAGTACAGTGGCATAAAGTTATGACGCAGTGTGGAGTGGCTTAGAGTGAAGTGGCATAGTGTGGAGTTGTGCAGAGTAGATTGCAGTGGCGTGGAGTGGTGCAGAATAGAGTGGAGTAGGGTAAAGTGGAGTATACATGGTGTGGTAGCACACTACCATTATAAGACAACAAATCTTCAATTGACATGACCATTACATTTGCACCGACATACAGTTTTAGTGCTAAACATATACAGAGCACAAAGGATAATGTGTGGAAATGCCATCACCTTGCTTTCTTTTTTATTACAAATTTTATTGCGGTTTTATTTGGTATTACATCACGGTCTAAAAGGCCTGCATATACAAATATATCCAACATTACATCAAATCTAAGTGATACCAATGTTACAAAACTTCAAAAATTAGGCACAGACTGTATACTACTCCCCAAACCCCTACTGAGTAAATGTCCATAGTGTTAGTGTGATTAAAGATAAGGGCTACTGTTGTGTCGAAACCTCTATGACCGTACCTCCATATCTATAAGAGTTTGGATGGTTGTACAGAAAGCAGTTCAATACCCCGATAATTGTCCACCACTTCCAGATTTTGTTATGCTTCTGGGGTCAGTGTCTTGCCTGAAATACTGCTATTTCCATCCCCATACATATGTCCATGGCCCCCTTCCAACCACCCACGGAGGTGGGGAGTCCACTTTCCAATCTTGGGAGATGTCTCGCTTAGCTAGAGTCAGCCCCAAAAACAGAAGGTGCTGTTTGTATTTGTTGCCACCTATCTCCTCTCTGCTATGCAGGAGGACTAACTTGGGTTCGAGGGGGATCTGCCATTACAGCATCTGAGCCAGACAAAGGTCACCCCACACCAAAAGGTCTAAAGTGCGGTACAGCTCCATATTGTGTGAAAGAAGGTACCCTCCTTCCTGCCGCAACGGAGACATGTGGAAGAGGATATCAACCCCATGCACCAAAGGTGTCTCCTAGTGTAGTAGGCTTGTTCCAGGAATTTAATGTGGATCAGGCGGTGGCGCGAAAAAACAGCAGCACCATGGGTCCTGTCAGGACCTCAGCCCAATCATCATCAATTAAATCTTCGATGTCTCCATCCCAAGTAGCCCACAGCACCCCCTAAGTGGTGTGGCTTTGTGTATTCAGGGTTTGGTATATTTGTCTGATCTTCTGCGCGCCCAGATCCCCCATCATTTGCCTGCCTTCTAATGAGATGAACACTGGCAAGTCTGTTATGCCTTTTATATATGGAGTTAGTGCATGTCTGAATTGTAGATACTTATAGTATTGGCTACGTTGGAGCCGATACTCATTCTGCAATTTTTGGAAGGATTTGAGCACGGTCCCCTTCATAATGTCACCCAGTGTAGACAAGCCAGCCAACAAGGTTGCATGCACAAAACCCAAGATTCCGTGCCATGGCAGGGTCTCCCGAGTCAGCTTCCCCCACCAGCCCAACCGCTAAACTGTCTGTTGCCATAATTAAATTACCACCCTGGCCGCTTGAGGTAAGTGTTCTATGCCCGCATGACTGTAGAGAAACTCCAGCACTGACCGACTGCCCATTGCCCATCTCTCCACAGTGTATGCTGGGTCGGTCTTTTCACTGTACCACCATTTGTTTATTGTTAAGTAGGTGGGAGGCAAAATAATAGGAATAAACATGTGCTGCGGCTATCCCCCCAGAGTAAGTAGACTTAACACAAGTGCGGAGGGCTACTCTAATTGCGTGGTCCCCCGCAGAAAGTGATTATGTACTGCATTGATTTGCTGCAACTACGATTGTGGAATGGCATATGGGAAGTTTTGAAGCAGATACAACAGTCGCGGCAGAGATACCAATTTGAAAATGGCGGACCGTCCTAATAATGACAGAGTCAAGGGAGACCATGCTCTCACCTCCTCCCGGACACGTGGCAATAAAGGATTAATGTTATGCCTCCAGGAGATGGTCTGGTTAAGGGAAATATAAACCCCTAAGTACTGGAAACCATTAACAACCTGAGTCAACTGAGCTGCCCATGTTCCTCTGCCTTGATCGCCACAAACAGGAAACAGTACCGATTTCAAAGGATTTGTATACAACCTCGAAGACTCCCCAAACACTTGCAGTAACTGCAAGATTCGTGGGCCAGTGAACGCCAGATCTGTGTGGAAGAACAGCACATCATCCGCATACAATGCGATCCTGTCAGATATCTCGGTGGACCATACAAAACCCGCGCACCAGGAGGTCCCGCCTTACCCACTCCGCTAGCGGCTCAAGTGCAAGCGCGAACAGCAGAGGGATAGTGGGCACCCCTGCCTAGTGCCTCTGAGTATGGGGAGTGAATCGGACAGCGCCCCAGCTATACATACGGACGCAGAAAGATTTGTATAGAATAAGCGGATATAGGTCAGGAACCTTGGGCAGAAATTGAAAACCTGCAAGAGAATTAATAAATACTCCCAGCTGATCAAATCAAACACTTTTTCTATGTCAGCTAGAAAGATGGCCGCCGGTCGGCTGAGTTCTGGCGCCTTTGCCTCGTCTCATGTTATGGCGCATGGATCACTGCGGCATAAATCCTACCTGATCGGGATGGTCGAGGTCTGAAATTTACAGGAGAAGACGACCGGAGAGTACCTTGCCCAATCATTTGGCTTCTATATTTAATAAAGAGATTGTTCAATTTGAGGAGGGTTCTTCAGGGGGGTGCCTTGGTTTGTGGAATACCTCTATTTTTGCATGTCGACAGTCAGGCGGGAGGATCTGCATCTCAGAGTCCTCCTGCAATGCCTTTAGTAAGTGTGTTCCTGACTGGGGCATATGTGCTCTTAGGAACTCGCTTTGGAACACTTTAGGTTCCGGGACACAGGCATGATGCAGACTTGCCAGTTCTTTAGCTAGTTTCTCTTCATTGATCGGCTCGTTAAGCTGTGCGCGTGTTCTATCTGAGACCGATTTTGGAGGCATGTTCCTTATAAATCTGATTACGGGTTAGGACCTCCTGCCTGGCATATAAGTCTGCGTAATATTCTGCAAAGGCCTGAGCAACTTTGCGAGAGTTTGATCGCAGTTTCGATTTGGCGTCCTGCAGTACAGGCACCAGCATCTGCGTCACCTCTCACAGTCGGTGTGGCATTCTGCTCGATTTTTCACCCCACTGGTATCCTACACTGCGCCGCTTGCCATGCTATCTGGACCTCACTTATGAGTAACTGTTGCAGCTGTTGTTGTGAGAAAAGCAATATGCGTTTAGCCCGCGCCCCACCACCCTCTCTAATCTAGGTCTCGAGAGACCGCTGCTGGGCTTCTAATTCTACCACCTGTTTGGTTCAATGGTACCGCTCCCCAGTGCAAAAGCTAATGTCTAATCCCTGCAGGATAGGCTTCAGAGCCACCCACAAAACCACACTGGAAGATGCTGAGTTGATGTTAAATGCTAGGTATCTGTAATTGATTGCTCAAGCATGGATTTTTATGATGGATTATGCAGATGCCAGGGTGATATTTGCCACTGAAATGGAGATCTATGAGATCCAATATTTAGCGTGAGGGCCACTGGGGAGTGATCTGACAATTCCCGCGGCAGGATCATTACCGCTGAGATCCAATGAACATGGGCATTAGGGAGAAAAAGGTAATCTAGCCTGGAAAAGGACCCGTGGACAGTTGAGAAGAAGGTGTAACCAGGTTCTGCTGGCTGGTATGCTCTCCATACGTCTGTCCACCCCAGGGGGACACCAAAAAGCACAGTTGAGAGTCACCTGAATTGCGACATGGTTCATCTGCGCATCATCTATCTTCCAGCACAATAATGTCATTCCGGTCCCCTCCCCCCACCACTGATAGGCCATCTGGTTATTCCCCCCAAAGGCGCAGGACCCTATCAACAAAAGCCTGACCCAGGGAAGGGGAGGCGTAGAAGCAGCCCAGCATCAACAATTCCCCATGCTGCATCCACATCACTAACGTATAACTCCCACCGAGTCTGTCCACACTCTGGTGGGTCTGTAGGAGACCAGGATTGCTGTGCCCCGTGTGCCTCAAACAAACCCGGAGTGGAAAATCTGATCAAACCCATATCGTGCCAAACTCAGCACCCTTGTTCCCATCAATTGGCTTTCCTAAAACAGCAGTATGTCTGTCTCGTGCCATTTGGCCTGTTTCAGGATTGCCCCCCCATTTAATTTTGTCAAGGATGCCCCTTAAATTCCATGTCATGACTTGTACCCCTCCGAGTCGGTCCCTAGATGTGCCGGCAGTCATCTACATTCAAAGAGGATACCATATGTATCCCGAGTGTTCGTAGGTCATAGTACTTCTGTATTTATGCGGTGGAAAGCTTAAACCTTTAACTATGAACTTCAATTCCTCAACCCCTATACCTCACCAAACATGAAGTATCCGTCGCGGCGGAGGTACCCCCCGAGCCCCAATGGGAGCCCAGGGAGAGCCCACGCCATTGTATCATCAACCTCACAACTCCCGTAAACATGAGTCTCTGGAACCTTCAGAAGTGTCCCTGTAGGGGCCATTAGGCCAGGGAGCCCTACGAGAGCAGACCAGCCAGGACCAACGTGTGGGCTCATAATGTAAGGTTAGGCCGGGCCCCACCTGAGCCAGTGCCGCGGCACTGTCACAAACCTTCACCCTGCATCTGGGAGTGCCAGTTGGAGCGAGATCGATGTTGTCATTTCGATTAGGACTTCTTTGAGCTGTTCCGTCGGTTACCCTGAGGAGAATCCGATTCCAGTGGAGGTGGTGTATGTGGACGGAGGTGTACCGCTTCATCAGTCCACAAGAAGATGCTTCGGTGTGTCAAAGAACAGGGACTGCGACTGATATATAACCCTCATACATACGGGGTTGAACAACATATATTGAACATTGAGTTGACGTAGTGTGCACTTGTCCGCCACAAAGGACTGTTGTTGCTGTTGGACTATTTTGGTATAGTCTGGAAATATCATAATGGCCTGAGAATCATGTGTGAGCTTGTCCTTGTGCCCCTGCCAAATTTAAGAATGGCATCTCTTTCCAGGTAATTCAGCAGTTTGATGACTACAGGATGAGGTCTGGCAACCAGAGGGGGTTTCTTTGTGGGGGCCCTGTGCGCCCACTCTACGACAAAGCAGGGGGATAGTGAGCCCTCAGGCATGAGGGACTTCAGCCACTGTGGCAAGAATGCTTCCACTGAGGCACCTTTCACCCTTCCGGGAATCCCACGAAGCACAGGTTGTTCGGCCGGGTGCAGCATTCCACATCTACCAGCCGTGCGCCTTGTTCTTGGGTCACCACAGTCAGCTTGTTGTCTTTTTGTTGCAGCGATGTCATGGTGTCTTCCACCATTAGCACTCTGGTTTCTGCTTCCTTTAAGCGGTTTACCGCCTTTCTGAGATCCTGTTGGAGTAGTGTGACCTCCGATCCAACTGCGCCTATCTTGGCATCTAGCATGTTGCGCAACTGTGTGATGGCTGAGAGTAGAGCTGCATTATCCGGGGTAGACCCATTCCTGTCGTATCCACCTGTGGTTCCTGCGCTTGCTGTAGTGTATTGGTCTAAAGTGCTCTGTTTTGTTTGACCGGCCACGGATTTGTCTTTCTTCGTGGCAGTTTTAGGGGGTTCTCCTGACCCAGACAGAGCCACAGTGCTGTGTATTCAGAGTGGGGATCCCGTTAACTCTATTCACCCCTCACCACCAGACCTCTCCCGGCACTAGTCCACACCAAATCCGGGCTTGTGCGACAGCGGCCGGGTCTCACGAAATCAGCCAGTCCTGTGCCACAAGCCGCACCGGGCCTATCCCGAATGCCTCTGCCGCCCAGGGACTAGCCACAACATGGACCCCCTAATGGGGTCTCAGGCACTGGACCGTTGGCCCGCAGCGCCCCACCCAAGCACTGTCAGGGGCCTCCCCCCTGCTGGAGTCTCATGGGGTAGGCAGCCAATGTGTGATGTAGGAAAGGCGGGCCCAGGGGATGAGAGGATGTAGGCCCAGCACAGGTTGGCTCCAGGCTGCTCAATTTAAGCCAACTCTACTCCACGGCTCTACTGCAGTGCGTGAGCACAGTTCCGCAAAGCAAGCCTACCTTATGGATCTGCTGCACAGACGCCAGCAGCAGGAGGCTTGCACCAGCCAGTTATTCACGGTCTCGGGCCCCTCAGCACTATATTGAAAGCGCGATTACAGCGCACCTAAGACTCCAATTGTCTTGCACCATGGCACCCAGTGCTGCCACATCAGACCCACGGCTGGCCCCTCCCTCCGGCACTTGGCTGGCATCACAGGCTCTCGCCGCCAACTCCTGACACACACCCCACCCCAGACCTTGGCTAAGTGATTAGGTACTTACGATCTCCTATTTGCCTGGGCAGCGGGTGTTACAAGGCCACCAGGAGGCCAAGCAGACACAGGGCCTGGCCCACCTCGAATCCATCCAGGGGCTGTGCTCTCTCCAGATGTCCCCCATGGTCCCCACACCGCCGCGGTTTCACACAGGTGAGCCACCCACCAGTCCCCGGGTCAGCCAGGTCTGCAATCGCAGGGGGTTTGATCAGGATAGTGTTGGATGATTTGTCCTGATGGTCCGGAGCGCTCTCAAATAGTGTCTGCCATGATGGCTCGTCAGGCCACACCCCTCCTTGATTTGTTTTGATCATATTAAAAAATATAGCTTCCACCACACTTCCAAATTCCCAATTTATTTTATTAATTTATGTTTTCCTAATTCTATGTCAGGACCGGAGGCGAGGATTCTGCTAAACTTTCTACGCTTTATTCACAGCAGCCATTCAAAGATTACAAACTACTATTCCCATGAACCAAAGGGAATAGGAAAGAAACAATAGAGAGTCCCAGGATAGACAGTCCTCTTGCAATGCACCAATCACAGGGCCTCCAGGAGTATGTAGTCCTCTGTCTCTCTTCACTGTCCCTCTTTCTTCGCTGCTGCAGCCAAAGCTAAGTGTCGTTTTTATGCTGCGTAATTATATACATGCTGTGTAATTATTTACAGTGTTCTATACAGTTTTAAGTGTTTTGCTCTCAGTGGTGGTGCTGCGCGCAGTGTGGTTACATATATGCTTGTGGTTACTGTTCTGGGGTTTTCCCTCACTGGTTTATCTTAGTACTCGTATAGCACGTTACCTGCTGGCCTGTCATGGGCCTGCTTTCCGTTCTTGTGCTGCGCCCGAGGTGCGTTTTGTGTTTTCTTGGCATTACTATACTTGGCAATATTTTCCCCGTTTCTGCAAGGCGACCGCTACTCGGTCCCTTGCTCGGCCGCGGGAGCGTCTCACTCCCTAACAGCCGGGTCTTCTGTGGTGCGGGCTCGCGGTGTCCTCCTCCCACCGCTAGAGGGTGCATAGACACGTCCTCTCGTTCGTCCGCGTCTACTGCATTCCACGCATTGCTCAACGGAGACGCGGACGATCGTAGGAGCCTTGCTTGCCAGCACGCCCGTTGTGGTCTGTAGAACTGCCTTCTAGGCAGCATTTTTATTCACTTTACGCCCCCGCGAACGCTCGCGCTCTAAAGGCGAGTCTGTACCTGCCATTAGGCAGTGTTGGTGTTAGTGTTTTTTACACTACTCAGGGGGCCTGTACCTTTAGGCCTTATCTATAACGCTCCTATTGGGGGCTGTAGTGGGACAGTTTCTTTCTGGCAGGCCGCCCCATTAACCTACTGCACCAGGGCTGTGTTTCCCAGGGCCTTTGGCCCAGTATTCACGCGGGCATAGCTCGCCCCACATTAGGCTGTCACCCAGCCCTTTCCTACGTAGTTGAGGCTACCCCTCACTAATTACACACTTACCTGAGTGGCGCTCTGCTTCCTGATCTAATGGAAGAATATCAAGAGGAGCCCTACCAGGATGACCAGTGGGAGGAGGATCCCCTCACGTCCCTTCAGTGGGATGATGATTTTTATAGCGTGGTGGACGACTCCATCTACAGGGCAGTGGAGCAGGCCATGGCTCCTTTAGAGGATTGCCTGTCTCGTCGTATTGAGCAAGCTTGCGCTCAATTGACAAAGGCTTCTCAAACCCTCCCTGCTCCTGCGCCCGGCGACAGTGTTATTCCCACCGATTCCCAAGCCCCACCTGCTAAGCGTCCTAGGGATTCTGGGGTGAATTTGGATGCTTTTGCCCGCCTTAAGCAGGCGTTTTTGGCGAGCAAGCCTGTTCAGGGGCCTTCAACTCCCCCAGGGGACGTTGATACAGGGGATGCGGACGATGAACCTGGCCCTTCCCGTCCTTGGCGCCCCGCCCGCCCTGATCCTCCTTCTGACCCGCAGAACCTCTGCTCAGACATGCTCGACCCCGATGATGTCCTGCATCCCGGTCCTCGGACTGCGCCCCCTCTGTCAAAGTAGCCCAGTATGTAGCCAGTAGGATCCGCCGGCCGTTAGAGGCCAAAGCTAGAAGCTGTCTGCGAGCAGAGTGCCCCCATACTACTTTGGAGGGAAAGGTGGCGGCTACCCCAGAGATTGACCTGCGCATGGCCACCTTTCTCCAAAAGTTTGTTAAAGACCCTAAGAGGGGCATCGATAGATCCTGGCAGGCTTGTCAGAACAAGCGCCTCGATATCCTCGGCCCCATTACTAAAATCCTGGACATGGCCGAGGAGGCTAAGCAGTCAGGGTCGCTTATTTCTCCGGAGACACTCTCCGCTTGGGCCCAACGCGTGGTAGTTTTCCTTGGAAATGCCAACTGCGCGCTTTTTACAGAAAGGCGCAGGAGTTTACTTATCAAGGTTGACCCCAAACTTGGGGATTTAGCCGACTCTGAGGCTGGCTCCATGGCCCAAGGAGGACTTTTCGGGGAGCCCTTCATCAAGGAATTGGGCAAGTTCATGAATACTTTCACATCGTTGGACAAGGCCCAATCCTCGATTCGCAGAGTTTTCCGTCCTCGTGTTTTCATGGGGGCCGGTCGAGGTAGGGGCCGCTCATCCGGCCGGCCAAATCAGGGCAGGGGGGCAAGACTCCGGAGGTGGTCAATACCAGGATCAAGCCAGATTCAGCAATTTCTATCCGACCAGAAGACATCGTGGGAAAGGCAGAGGCGGCCGAGGCGGTGGAGCCTCCAGTGTGTCTGGTGAGTGTTCTCCCTTCTTCCCATCTAAAAGTGGGGGGGCCGTCTGGCGCATTTTTTCCAGGCCTGGACTTTTGTCACTAGAGACGCCTGGGTCCTGCAGATCGTCCGAGATTTTCATATAGAGTTTCACGGGGATCCTTCACAAACCCTTCCACCGCGTCCTCTCTCCTTCTCGGCCTCCGACACCGTTCTGGTCGACCGAGAGGTCTCCTCTCTTCTTGACAAAGGGGCGATTGTGGAGTCCGTTCCACACCCCCGAGGTTTTCTCAGCAACCTCTTTCTGGTGGACAAGGCGGATGGTACACAGCGTCCGGTCATCAACCTTCGGGAGTTCAATGGGTGGCTGGTGTACCGCCACTTCAAGAAGGAGGGACTCCATCTAATGCGCGACCTCCTCAGTCCCGGCGACTGGATGGCGTGCCTCGACTTGAAGGACGCTTATCTTACCATTCCCATATTTCCCCCGCACAGGCGGTTCCTTCAATTCCCTTGGCGGGACAAGGTGTATGAGTTTACCACTCTGCCCTTTGGCCTCTCCTCCGCGCCCTTGTGTTTCACCAAGGTTCTGCGGCCGGTGATCGAGCGTCTGCGTGCGTCAGGCATGCGTCTAATCGTATATACCTGGACGATATCCTATTGATGGCTCAATGTCCTCGGGCCCTATCGTCGCAGCTACAGAAGGCAGTCAACCTCCTTCAGAACTTGGGCTTCGTGGTCAACGAAGCGAAATACACGTTGGTGCCTGCTCAGAAGGTGGTGTTCTTGGGGTTTGTCATCGACTCCGTGAAGTCAACCCTCAGTCTCCCTTCTCGGAAAATGACGAAGATCCGCCACGAGATCAGGAGAGCTCTTGCTCAATCCCGCCTTTCTCTCCGACAGCTTGCCCGGATTGTGGGGCTTCTCTCGGCCTCCATCCAAGCAATTTTTCCGGGCCCTCTGCAATACAGGACTCTCCAACACCTCAAAGCCCGTCACCTGCGCAAGGGTCTCTCCTACTTGCAGAAGGTCGCCCTCTCCATGGACGCCAGGGAGGAGCTCCAGTGGTGGCTGACCAACATGGAGGCGTGGAACGGGCGGGCGATTTTTGGTTCCGCGCCCGATATTGTCATCGAGTCCGACGGCAGCAGGTCCGGCTGGGGCACGCGGTGTGGAGAGTTCACTACAGGAGGTGTGTGGTCTCCGCAGGAGCAACAGCTTCATATCAATTGTCTGGAACTGTTGGCGGGCTCGTTTGCGATCAAATGTTGGACTAAGGACTCGGTCCTGTCCTACATTCTTCTCCGGATGGACAACATTTCGGCAGTCCGGTACATAAATCATCTGGGGGGCACGCGTTTGCGTGCTCTGTCGGACTTGGCAGCAAATTTCTGGCACTATTGCCTAGATCATCATGTCTCGGTTACGGCAGAATATCTTCCGGGTCTCGACAATCAGGTGGCGGATTTCCACTCACGGCATTCCCATGACATGAGCCTTTGAAAGCTTCACCCAGGGGTTTTCGCCGACCTTCAGAGCGTCTGGGGCCCTTTCTCGATGAACCTCTTCGCTTCCCGTCTGGATTTTCAGCTTCCCCGGTTCTTCAGTTGGAGACCGGATCCATTGGCGGCGGCCACGGATGCCTTCCTGCAAGACTGGAGGGAAAAGGCAGGGTATGCTTTCCCGCCGTTCGCAATGTTGATGAGAGTTTCGGCCCAGGTGCGTCGCCAGCAGGCGAGCATAGTGTTGATTTCGCCCATCTGGAGGTCTCAAGTCTGGTTTCCAGTTCTTCTGGAACTTTCTTGGGATTTTCCAATCCCACTCCCCCGTTTTCCGACTCTTCTGCTCAGTCCGGACGGACTTCCCCATCCTCTCATCACCCAGGGCTCCCTGGCTCTGATGGCGTGGCAGATTACAGGGGACGATGGGTGGTCCCAGGCCTTTCGGGAGCGGCTGAGAGACTCATGTCCAAGGCCTGAGCCGATAGTACCCTCAAGCGATATCGCTCCACGTGGAGACGATGGGTTCGCTGGTGTCTGCGACGGAGTTTCAATCCCGTGGCAGCAGATGTAACGTCCATTCTGAACTTCTTGGCAGAGGAGGGTTTGGCTTATAGGACCATTAACACCTTCCGGTCTGCCATTTCGGCTGGTCACTCCATGGTGGATGGCTCTCCTGTGGGTGAACACCCCTTGGTTTGTCGACTTCTGCGTGGCATTAGGCCCTGAAGATTTTGACTGGCTGGCTTAGAGCGACAAAAGAGGGACAGTGAAGAGGGACAGAGGACTACATACTCCTGGAGGCCCTGTGATTGGTGCATTGCAAGAGGACTGTCTATCCTGGGACTCTCTATTGTTTCTTTCCTATTCCCTTTGGTTCATGGGAATAGTAGTTTGTAATCTTTGAATGGCTGCTGTGAATAAAGCGTAGAAAGTTTAGCATAATCCTGGCCTCCGAGTCCTTAATAGAATTGAAACTTTCCATTACGTTAGCTAGGACATTTTTCATTCTGATATATTCTGAAATATCTGTTATGTGCTAGAAAAAATATAACATTGTACAGCCTTACTCCAGCACATTCCCAGAAGCCAGCATGATTGTAACATAAATCCTCTCACTTTGAAGTCACAGAAAGAAAAGTAAACAACAAGCTCCCTCAGAAGACAGAGCTTGACACGTGTTCTCTTTCTCTGAATGCACAGCAAATATGACAAGATAAGAACAAGATTTAAAGGCCTGTTTACAGATAGTGGGTACTTATGTAAGAATACAGTAAAAGGACGAGTACAAGCTGGACACCCTAAAACAAATAAAGCCAGCACATAGAAAGCAAGCAAATGTGAGTTACAAACCACAAATCCAATGGTCAGCAATGGCCGGAATACATTCCCAGGGAAGCTTTCCAAATGTCCCCAAGATCTCGTTAGCAAACCAGACAGCTGTGCTGTCTGGTAGGCTTCAACCCAGAAAACATGGCTCCGAAATACTGCCTCTGAATGAATCTATGCATCCATTCAACCATATATAGATGAAAGGCTGGCACATTGTCGAATTCTGCACCTGAGGAATCTATACACATGTTGTGTAGCAGGCATGAATACAGAAGACCCAACAAATCTATAAGCTTCTCATAAAAAAAGGCCAAAAATCACAAGTCAGGTGTGGCAGCTAAAGAAACATTACAGCGGAACAAATCAAAATAACAAATAGAAATATATGTCTACTTTAGCATTCCATGTTGGTTTGTTTTTGTAAAAAGTGGAGTATTATCAGAAAAAGTGAAATATGCAAGTTCATTTTCTAGTTTATTTCTTATCTATTTCTCTCCACTCTGAGGCTACTTTTGTGGATTTGCAGTGCTGTACAAAGAGCCCCACTAAATAAATTATGAATAAATATTTATAAAAGGCAAAGTCCCCCTTAGGCAACGATGTAAGACAGCAGTTGCAATTCTTGTTTTGCTTTCTGAACACATTACAAGCCAAAAGATGTATATTAACATTCTGCATTCAAGATCATCATACATCATACTGATGTAGCAGTAATACTAAGTATGTACATATGCATAATAACAAAAAAATAATACAAAGCTAGTCCTATGTTCACAACTATTGAATCAGTGATTATCAGCACTATACCACAGTCTTGCACTTATACCCAATCACAAATAGCAAAATTGAACAATGCTATGGGAACCAGAATAGGGTGGGTGAACTGTTGCTCATTATTTGAAGTTTAAGAAGGAAAGGTCGCTTGTTAAAGCAATTCGAGATGATTAAGGAATTGTTAGGGTCACTGACAAGGACATAGGTAAGTGTTTCACGAACTTTTATGAAAAGGTGTATTCGCAGGAGATTGATACATCAAAGTAGAACTTTACTGATCATTTTCAAGCATTAAGAAAAATCATTTAACCAATTATGATTTTTCGGTGTTGAAGGAGAAGAGGATTTTTCGACTGACTAAATTTTCAGAGCAATTAATAGGCTCAAAAAAAGGGAACTACACAAGGGTCTGATACTTTTCCTGGAGAATGCTATCTCCAATTTCATAAAATACTACTATTAATTTTTTTTAACTATATAAAAACGTTTTGAAAAATAATTAATTTAGAGGTTCTTTCCTGAAAGGGATTTCTCTAGAGACCCATTTCCACGATTAAACTTGGACTGTGATATTTATACTAAATTATTGGCTTTGTGGCTTGAATCCCTTTTGCCTAAATGAATGCATTCTGAACAGTCATGAGTCATTAGAGGTCGATTATCTTCAGATAATTATAGAGTTTTATTCAACATTATTAGTAAAGCCTCGTCTATGTTCACTCTAGGAGCAACAATTCATATTGATGCAGAAAAGGTTCTTGTTCCTGCAAGTTTGAGATATATGTTTCAGGCAGGAAAGTCTTATTGATTTGCTCCTACGTTTTTGAAATAAATTTCCATATTATATGATTACCTGAAAACATGTTTGTCCATAGAATTATTTCTACTTATTTTTCTTATTTGATATTTCCTATAGTACCTTACACTCTTTCAATACTATTAGTTAACTCATTTGAAACATTTAAAAAAATCTATTGATACTGCACTTTCATGATTCTTACGGAAAAATAGTACAGCAAAGAAATCTCTTTTAAGATTGAAAGGTTTAAAGCAAAAACAGTGGTGTTAAATGTACCTGATTTTTGTATGTAGAATTCAACTTTTTCCCTTTGCTTCCCTTTGATAAATAATAATTAGATTCTCATTCCTCCATTCTGTTTTGAACCTGTACACTTAATTATTTCCCCATTGTCCTTCAAGGATGTATTGTCTATGTCCCAAAAACCTAAGTTATTACCGTGTACTATTATAAATAATACATGTAGATTTTCAGCACCAATTCTATGCAGTAGTATCTCAGAGCGAGAGAAGGTTATTATCTCATCTTTATGATTTAATAAAGCAGGTAGAACTTTTATGGAAATTACTTTTTGGCCTAATTGGAAGCATGTGGTATTGATTGGGTTTACACAATTTTCTTAGCTATAATTTACCTGTCATCCCAGAAACTACATAGCAGGTTAATATTAATTTGTATGGATTTTGGAGCTCTATCAAATGCTTCTATTACTTAACTAAATAAAGTCCAAAGTATTATCAAACAAAGTGCTTGTCATCCTAAAGCTCGATGATTTAATATGTTTAAATTGCTTTATAAGTGGGTGGGCACAAAATGAAAACTGAGGGGGATATTCTCAAGAACGTGTGATAATTATCGCAAAATTAGGTTAACGCAACTTTGCACATCGCAGTCTATCGTGGGAAAATAACACCATGTTAATGTTGTTTTCTCAACCCGGCAGCACCATGCGATAGTCTCACAATACTACGCCAAATGACCGCAAATAAAATTGACGCGACGCCGAAAAAATGCGAAACACGAACGTGAAAAAAGTTGTGATGCCCCAAGTCGCGATACAAAAATCAGTGATAACCAGCGACAGGCCTGCAATTACCACGCGTCATGCGGAAAAATGCACTATAAAAGCAGAAAAGAAAGGCAAAAAAAAATAAACTGCGTAGCTCCATGGATGCACCCGGACCGAGTGCAGAGGACAACGCGAACCCCACAGGCCCTACAGACGACCAGCAAGGAACCTCGGGGTCGGGGAAGGCCAAGGAGAAGAGGAAGAGGAAGGCGCGGTTCAATCCGCAGGAAAACAGGATCATCGTTACGGAGGTGATAAACACTACCAACAACTGTTCGGCACCTCCAGCGTGTCATTGGTAACAAAGACGCAAATATGGCAGACTATCTTGGACCATGTGAATGCAGTTACAGCGTTGATGAGGACAATGGAAGAGGTCAAGAGGCGCTGGAATGATGTGAAGGGCAAAACTATGAAGAAACTCGATGCCAACATGAAAGCAGCAATGCAGATTGGAGGTGGGGGTCCAGCGGCACACCAGGAGCTGGATAACGTGGAGAAAGTTGTTGCCACGGTCATCAGTCGGGATACGGTGCCAGGAAGTGTGGATCCGGACACTGCTCAACATGACCTGACACAACATCAATAGGGTGAGTACTGACCAGGAACTGGGGGGACATGCCCTGGAATAACACCTTCCACTCTCCCCGATACACTCTGCGACACTAACCTTTCACCTCGACATGGACTGCTATATATTGTTTGCATAACAATGACACAGCAATCAGCCTGCGGACTGGACTCTTTCCCTTCTGAGTAACTTGTCAATCCCTAAAGGACTCTGGCTGGCCCTCCACGGGGCAACATTGTAAAGTGTTGTCTGCATGGCCCAGTACTAAGACAGCTTCAACACTCCACTGAACGTGAATAATACATTCTAATACACACAGATGTGTCATGTCTATGATTAATCAAGTATGAAAGCATGGACGAATGTAGAGGCAGTGATTCCCCCTTAAGTCCATGTTGCTCATGTTGTGGGACTTGAGTAACAGGGTGCATCCATGCATCATGATGGTACATATCTGACCCAAAAAGAAGCCATGTTGTCAATTGTAGGTCACAAATGACAGCCTATATGTAATGATTTGGGACACATGTAAAACGCTGATGAGTGGGATTCCATACTATCTTTGACACACAGAAATGGCATTTCGAATACGTGACACCCCAAACAGCCTCTCTGTACAGAGGTGACACACCCACCTCAATTTTTGTGATTGTTAGCACTACATGTTGCACTTACACTTGTCAGAGTGATGTGCTTGTGCAGAGAAGTGACATGCCCTCAGAGAATTTGTGTTGTAATTAATTTATTTGCTCATGCTGTGCCTCTGGTCATTTTGTACTGTCCCATGATTGCTAAGGACTGTGACAATGTGACGTGCTCATGGGAAGAAATTGTCAATGATGGTGTTCCTCCGGGCTATTCCTGCTGCAGCTGTAGTGGGGTGTGGTCCACCTGCCTCATCTTCCTCATCATTGTCTGGTGCATCTGGCATTTGTAGCCATGGGGCATTGGTGCATACACATATGTTGTGCAACACACAACATGCAACGATCATCTTGCACACGATGTCTGGGCTGTACAGGAGCCTTCCACCTGTGATGTCCAGGCACCTGAATTGTGACTTCAGCGCGCCAAATGTGCGTTCCATGATGCCCCTGGTGCGTTTGTGGGCCGCATTGTACTGCCTCTGGGCCTGTGTGTTCGGAGCTCGGAAGGGTGTCATCACCCAAGGGCAGAGTGCATATCCTTGATCACCTGTGACAGTGTAGAGAGACATGAGTCAATAGTTGGTTCTGCATGATGTGTTGGCAGGCTCACTGGTTCATTGGTGTGTGATATATGTGACTTAGTGATTCCTGTTTGACACGTACTGCTTGTAGCAAATGAGCAGCATCAATGTGTATTACGCAGCCTCACTGCTGCTCCTCCCTCCCCTGAGCCTATTTACTAGTGTGCGCAGCGCGGTTGCATCACTTGCACTCTTACGGCACACCATTGTCATGCCTGCGCATGTCCACAAGCCTGACAACGACACTGTGATGTTGTGCGTTGAAGGTGGGCGGCCACGTGTGTGTAGGCCTATGGTAAGGATAGGGCAGACACAGATGTAGAGTTCATGGCTGGCTGAACTCGAGATGCGGTTAAGGGTAGACCTTTGGCTTATGCTGCGCTAATAGCGACACACACAACAGTTGGCATGTATGATCTCGGACCCCAAGCGGGCTTGCGCTCCTTCATTTATCCCTTCGGCCGAGCCCGCACTCCGGGGGCATGCTACATTGCAACATTGTCCATTACGGGTGGCGCCGACACTACAACAGAGACACACTTAGATAGTTTGTGGAACAGGCTATGGGAACGTGCGTCCGGCCCCTTTTATTGCCAGGGTCACATGTCCAGTGACACCTGTGCTGGATGGGTGTGGGGTGAGTGTAAGCCAGCCCTCAGGGAGTGGTTGGTGCTGGCAACAACTACAACAGTGATCAGACAATCAAAAGTTCAAAGTTCAAACAGCAAGGGTCCATGACTTGAGCTGCACAGAGTTAGTGGCCCCGGATGCACTGCGGCCGGCACAAGCACTCCGTCACGGGACGGTGACTTGCGGTGCACTGAGGTAGGGCCACAAGACCTGAGGGGGTCCTCATCTACGTCTACGTCTAGTGTTTCGGGGGACAGTGGAAGGTGTTCTTCCAGGGCATGATGCAGAGGACAGAACCAAGCTGAAACGGGCAATATGGAGGAGATGGATGCTACAGACTCATGTTTAACACCAAGTCAGTACCAGCCACATGATGATGAAGACAACCTCCAGGCCATAGACTCAGATGCAACCAAAGTTCAACCAGAGAGTCTCCATGAATTTCGGTGCACAGAGTTAGTGGCACCAGAGCTGAAAGGGGATGCAGTCTGCGATCAGTCGTGTACAATGGTATAAACTCTGCCATTAATAAATCAAGACTCTGTTCCAAATGTGTGACCTACTTGACCGCAATGTAGGCCGAAGGCAGTAGTCAGCAAGGGCCCACAGACACGTGTCGTTGGCTTGCGATGCACAGAGTTGGTGGCACCATATGTAATATAAATGCTGCCATTAACATATGAACTCTGGCATCATGAAATCAAGACTCAGTTCCAAATGTGAGACCTACTGGACCGCAGTGTAGGCCGGAGGCAGCGGTGGAGTACGTCAACGAGAAAGGAGTGCTGGGGGCCTGTGTCGCAAAGGCCGTGATGGTCTGAGGAGGCTGCCAAAGGTCGCGGACCTCGGGCTTGGAGCGTGCACCGGCACGTGGTGGGCCCTCTTTGACACACGCCGGTGTCGGCAGGTGATCAGTGAGGCCTGGTTGTGCAGGGGTGGCCAAGACGTGTCTGGGGACCAGCGGCCTGGGGTGCAGCAGGCGCACAGGATAGCAGGCACCGCCACTCACGGCATTCGCCTCGTGGCGGGCTGAGAGGTGCCGCCCTGGCAGACACATTGGCCATTCCGGAAGAGAACCACGTCCAGAGCAATGGGCTTTATATTCACAGCCCCTACGCTGGCCTGGCGTATGCTGGCCCAGCCCACTCCGCTCAGGCTTACAGGGGGGGACGTAACAAGCTACATGTACTCGATCTTCCCCACTGCCTGGGGTAACATAGTTGCGTTCACTGTCCACTACACTCCAAACACCAGCAGTATATGTCGACGCGCACATGTTTGTGGTCTGCATACTGCAGTCTGGCCAGCACATCCACGCCACACTTGGCATTGTGTACATGCTTATTAATGGGTCACTTCCCTCCTTCGCACATGCCTGGTTCCCACCTCTCCCCACATTCTGCTATTGTGTGGCTGAGGTGCCATGCCGTTGATGGCTTGTGTACATGGCTAGCCCAGGTTACCACAGTAAGTTGTGCTGTTGTGTCTAGTAGGTGGGCATGTTGTTTGGCATGTTGTATGTGAGTTTGTAAAGTGTGCAGTCCCAGAGTTGGGAGTTGCATGATTGTGGAGTTGAGGTGTGTGGTATGTTCATTTGGTACTTACCAACGAGCAATGCATTCCCATAGGTGTCAGCCTCAAAGCGCTGGTTGATGATGGACTGTCGGAAGATGAAGGAATCATGCACACTGCCTGGGTAGTTTGGCGACGACATTGGTGAAGAGTCCCAGGTGGTCCACTATTGCCTGCACATTGATGGAATGCGTGTGCTTCCTGTTGCAGTAATTGTGTGCAGTGGCGACAGGGGGCACAAGGAGTACTGTTGCAGGGATTCTGCACATACACAGAACTATGCGCAGGAAACCAGGACCTCGGTGTGTAGTGCTGTACCAAAAAACCCACCTCTGTGCCTAGAACCCCAATCCGACTAGCTATAGTGTCTCATTTGTTCTCCGTACTACAGCGCAGCTACCAATGATTAGACATCCTTGAACATGTCACTCCGACCCTCTCAGGAATCGTGGGAACAAGAACACTTTTTCATTCAAAAACTCATACTTGTCCACAACGTGAGTAAACAGAGACACTGTATAGTTTAAAATGTTTATTTTAACTAACATGCTCTATAACGCAGTACACGAGCCAATACTAGCAGCAAAATGCATAAGAACAATATACTCAGCATTGTTACAATTCCATAAAGCACGAACGGGGAAACCATATTATAATGACAGTGGAAACAGGACTACAGCGCCTTACCACACTCCCCGTGCTAAGAGCTAGTTTATTATAATTATAGAAGATCTCTAGGCTTTGTCAGGGGAATCCCATACCTCCATGTTTAGTTGCAAGGATTTAAATCTCCAGACAAACACAGCTCTTCTTCGTTGGAATGATTTTCTCCAAGTGCCTCTACACACATACAATGCCCTACCAGAGTTTCAGTAGAGCAGCTGTGTTCTATGGTATATCTATGTGCGTGGGACTGACCAAAGTGAATCAACAGCATACATTGTTTTTCGACCTTGATCACGCTGTGCAGATGAGGAGCACAGTGTAGAGCTAGATGTGTGAAAGGCAGACAGTTCTCAGGTGAAAAAGCGCAAGCAGAGTTTTTACGAGAACAGTGCCATGTAGTAACATGTGCAAAAGCCACAAAATGGCGGCCAAGCATCTACTAAATTACACTAACTTTAGCAATGCCTGCGGTTAATCCCATGTCCTCACTACACCCTCCCCTGGTCAGGCCATCGGACAGAGGTTTATGGAGAACACAGAGTTCAAGAAGTGTTAGCAAGAATCAAGAGTATCCATATCGAGGTGACCTCAAATTTAGGGAAAAGAGAGTTAATTTGAAATCTTGCATAAAAGCCTGAGAAAAAAATTATCTTGTAAAAAGGTACCACACAAAATAATAAAATATACATCCGGCTGATGATGGGCGCCAGCCAAGTTAATCCATCAGAGTGAATGAGCAGTAAGTTGCAACAGCTTCCAAGAGGAAGTCATTGTTATCGTCAGAAAAAAAGAGACGCCATCCAGTTAAGTAAACAGAACGAACATATGTTTTCTTCAATTATGGGAGCCTCCAGCACCATCACAGGACAACTTGCGTGATACTCGATATAACTCCATTGGAGGAAGTCCTGTGCAGCTGCACAGATATCCCACTGTGCCAAAACTCCAAGCACAGCCACGCAGGCCATAATCCCAACACCGGAACATTCTTGCTCATGGGACACTAAGGGACTCATTAGCAGATCAAAATCCGGTGTAGGAGATACCATATTGGAGAGGCAAAGATCCAATGCCCATTCAAAGGAACATTCCAAGCAGGTGAAGACTGGTTGCACGCAAGTGTAGTATGCCAAACTAAAGGATAATCCACAAGCCACGCTGAGTGTAGCCAGGGGCAGAGTACCGTAGCATTCAAGCATATGGTTATGAAGCATCTGCAGCCGGTCTGGGCTGTGTAGGGCCACAGGAGGAGCAGCCATTTCGCAGCAGGCAAATCACCAGCAGAACTCCAGCAGCTAAGGCAAGTAACAGTGGCAACCCTCCGAAGACGCTGGAAAAATTAGAATGAATAAATGCCGGTATCATACCAAATATAGTTTGGAAAGAAGTAACAAGGCCAGAGCCCACAACTTTAAAAAAATGGGCCAAGTCTGTAGTGTGAGAGACATTGAAAATGGTATGAATAAAATGCACCGAAATGCAGTGGGTGATCAGTATTAAAAAGGGCTTGTACCTCTGTCCGGGTGTTAGCCACATGAAGGACGAATGTCTCACGGGCAGATATGAGCGAAACTTCTTTTTGGGATAATAGTGCTCTTATTCTGCTCAACTTATTGAAGTCTGCCTTCAAGTTCGGAATGGAAGGCCAATCGAGTTATCGAGCCTCCCATGTGGGGGTGGAAAAAGTTAATTTTTACAGCAAACCACACGTTGTGAGACTGTCACAATGTAAGGGATGCCGGCAAGCATGCCGCAGCATTCCTCATTATTTAGAAGCAGATAACTACCGTTTGCAAGCAGAGTGAAAGTAGGTGTGACTGCTGGCACTGGATTACCATTCAAAACACATGCAAGATTTGGGGCCATAAGGTTACAAGCTCCATGCAACCGTATATTCTTGCAAACACAAGAATGACCTATTGATGAATCGCATGATTCCCCAGTAAGGTAAACCTCTTTGTCATCCCATAGGCATCTGTAAGTGAATGCTAACGACCACACTTCATGAAGGAATGCACTGCCTAAGGGTTCGAAGCGGCCTAGTGGATAATGTTTCATGCATGAGCTAAATATAAACAAAGAAAACAGCAGAGCTATTACCCCATGGATGAGCCAGACAGCAGAGTCCATTTTGGCCACAGAGAATGGTAAAGGATTTAACTTTTCAATATGTAAAAGAGTGTATGTAGCATCCTTCATGGACATAAACTGCTGTTTGTCTGTCAAGTTAAAAGGCAAAAAATAAAGATGATGCGTTGAAATAATCCCATGGAACTTTCCCCATCTTCAAGGCTTGTAAAGTCCATGCAAACTGCATAACTGAACGCAATTGATTTTGACCATGATACAAAACAGACACATCATCCTGTACAATATCAACAACAGATGAAACAATATTATCCAACGTGTAAATGCGGGAAGAAAGTGTGTTAATACTATTATCAACAACTGCAAGTACCTTTTCTAGATTAGCCTGGTCTATTGTCCTTAAACGTAAAACAGCTTCAATTTGAAACAGCTTCCAGATTTCATTGTAAGCTGCGTAAATAAATCTTTTTGATCTAGGACCATCAGGGCCTTTTATGAAATCTGTCAAATCAATGTCACCCAATAATAATGACAAATGTTGTTTTACTGATGATAGTGTTGAATGTTGTAACCAATTTCGACATAACTTTCCCACTGAATAGGTGGTAACCAAATAGGAGTTAGAAAAACGTGGATCAGGCCTATCCTGTGTGTAGCCAGAGGCCTTGTCATAGAAACAGAGTTGGCAAGCATCCAAACTGGTCTGCCACACCAACCAACCTAGGGGGTCTAGACTTGAAATATTAAAGGTATCATTTGTAAACCATGATTGCAAGTCTTCTATGGAATAATCGGTGTGACTGCTCCAGTTCTGGTATGTAGCCATATCAGGAATCGTAGGGGCATTCATTTGCTTCGAAGTAGCCAATCCAAAACAAGTAGTCTGATAGACCGAAGCATTAAAAAATAAAATCTGAGTTGGGATGAGGTACGCGCGATGTAAAGCTTCTGTGCCCCTCACCTGCCAGGATCTAGAACCCCAAACAGATTTAAGATCTACTGTGTCTTTCCACAGATCATAGCCACCCACCGACAATTTAGTAATAAAAGATTTGGAATACAGTTATTTAGTGTGGGTGTGCATCACCTTAGGATTGGACGAAGCATTTAATCTAAAATAGAATTACTCCGGTTTTGACTTATCAAAATCTGTAAAATATGTAAATGTTTTCAAAAGCGTTTTTGAGCTACCTTCCACAGGAGTCGGGCAATGTTCCCACTATGTGTAATTAAAAACATTTCTAAATGTATTCGCTTTATGCAGGTAGTGATGTCCATAATGCTGGTAGCAAAACAAATCAGCATAATTTGCAGTATTCAAATACAAATCTTGAGCATCAAATGCAGCATAATACTTCAAATCTGAAAACAAAGATTGTATGGCTTGTACATCCCAATCATCAGACCGTATGTTATGTTTCACTACATCACCCATTGACACACGAAGTACATTTGGTACATTAATTATCTCTGTAGGGCCATGAATATGGAACTCCACCGCATCCCAAACTATTCCATCCGCAACTGGCCAGGTGGAGATATTGACAAAAGTCTGGTCTCTTTTCATGATATGAGAAGAAGAGTGGGGAGCCAAAGTTCCATGAACCAGTTTTACAGCAGAGCATTCAGTTAGGTAGTGACCATTGATTAGAAGGAAAATAAATTTCATAATTCCAATTGACATGAACAGAAAAGTGGCAATGGGTACCAACCAGATGTATGTCCAAGGCGGAACCAAATAAGTCTGTTTAAACCAGGTGACAAAAATAGAGAATTTGGTAGGGGCTAAAGATGATGTGACGGTCGAGTCAAAAGAAAAACGTGACTAGTTAAGGGTATCCGGTCGCAAACCAAGCAATTACTTGGTATTTGGATAAGCATATTCAGTTTCTTCATTATGACTGGAAGCAGGGGGGTTTAGCAAGGGATTAGTAACAGAGTCCATCTCTATGGCAGTGTCACGCTGCGTGTTGTCAAAAGCTGCCCAATATCGGATTTCTGGATATTGCTGGACAAGAAGCCGCTGGTGTTATACTATTCAGGATCAGCCATTCGTTGTAGCTTGACATTGTCCACTGAGATGTATCTGTTTTCTTTGCGACCAGGAAGTAGTGGTAAAATGACTGTATGAGTTCCCTTCACGCCAAGCACTGGTACAGGTGCACAATAAGAGGGGCCAAACTCTTTTTTGTTCTCCACCTTCTCTCGGACCAGGGCTCTGACTTTGGGTAGCCAGCCGACTACCGGAATCTGCAGTGCTGCATTAGTGGCCGAGGGTAAATGTTCCTTTGCATGACTCTCTCGAGTCTCTTGTAGGTTATGCAATACAGCAGAAAGATTATTGACGTCAAAGGATGCGGCAGCCGCTGCCATGTCTAGACCATCAAGGTCTGGCACAAACATTTTCATGCCAAAGAGCATTTCGTATGGGGTCCACCCACCCAGAGATCTTCTAGGGAGATTATTAAGTGCACGTTGTATGTTATACAAATGGGAGAACCAGTTCCTGACAGTACCTAAGACTCTAGCTGTCAAGGATTGCTTTAAGTCAAGGCTCATTCGCTCCACAACTGAGTTGCCCTCAGGCCTGTATGGAGACAAAAATGTGACCTGCACCCCCAAAGACCTCATAGTATCCTTGTACGCCTTAGAGGCGAACGCGGGACCCTGGTCTGAATGAAAGGTGCCACATGCAAAAAATCCCACAAAGACATGCAAATCCCTGATGACAGTTTGTGCGTCAGTACTGCGTTGTGGCCATACCCAAAGAAAACTTGTGCATGAATCAACTACAACTACGATGAAGTTATAGGCAGTATCTGAAGAAAACGGACCGCATTGATCCAGATAAACACATCCAAAAGGTTTATCAGAAATGCACAGCTGCATTTGTGGTGGCCGGGTTACCGTAGATGGTTTAATCTGCTGACAAATGTCACAAACAAGCACATAATTACGGGTTTGTTTATATAAACCACGCCAACAGTAATGCTGCTGCAAGATAGAAACAGTCGCTGACACGCCAGCGTGCGCCAAAGCCATGCCTTCGTGTGCGGGTGTTATCAGAGAAGGTCTGCGGTCTGCGTTGGGAGTCAACCTGTCACCAACGTCATGAATTCTCACATAAGGAACTTTATCGGGACTTAAATTATAAGAGTATTTTGAAGGGAAACCCTGCGGGTAATTGCCACCCTTCTCTGTAGCAGCTCTTGCTGCCAAGATATCATTATCAATCTTATTCATGGATCTTGTAACTGCTGCAACCGAACACGTGGCTACTGCCAATTTAGCTGCTCCATCAGCCAAACTATTGCCTACCGCGTGTACTCCTATGCGCTGGTGGCCAAGAGTATGAATCACATGTGTGAGAGGCAGACGTTCTCGAAGATCTACTGCTCGAACCCAAAGCATTTTATGCTTAATTACGCTGCCTTTAGAATCACGATAGTCATTTTGAGACCAAAAGAATAAGTTGTCATTGAAAAACTGAACACAGTAGTAAGAATCACTTACAATCAAAGCAGTCACATTCGGATCTGCAAACTCTAGTGTATGCACCAGAGCGCGCAGCTCTACTAATTGGGTGGTACAGTCATCTAGTGCCTGTGTGTGTACAACACTGGACTTGAACTCTCCGTTCACTATGGCACCTGCCACAATAGCGCATGCTGCTGAATAAGAATGCTTTGACCCGGTCGCCGGTTGTGCTGAACCGTCGGTGTAAATGATACAATGGTGCTCCTCCAAAGGACGCATTGACAGAGGAGGAGGATGAACAAATTCATACTGTAATAACTCCTGTGTTTGCATTGAGGAGTCGAAGATAAAGGTGACATCCGGAGATGTCAACGAAGTAGCCCATTGTATCCAACGCGGATGCAAAGCCTTTGAGTTTGGTACACTTGCTTTCGTCACAGCTTCAAGAGCAGGATATGGTGTCACAACCAAAATGTGTTTCCCCTGCGCCAGAGCGCGTTCTTTTAGGACCGCCATCTGGACAGCTGTCAAGACTTTTTCAACAGTGGAAAAACCGCAGTTGAGCCAAAGAGTACAAATGTGATTTGTAAGCAATAGGCACCGTGTCACCTTCATTAAACGTCAAGTAAGTGAAACCCACCGCCCCTGGAATGATATGTATCACCAGGTTTGTGTGGTTATCACGTGTCAACAAGTATTTAAATTCAAGAAGATCAGACTGCAAAGATTGCAGGATAGCTGAATGTTCCAGAAGCCAGCAGGCTTTAGAAAATTTAGGTTGTATCAAAGCATACAATGGCTTGATACGCTGTCCATATTTGGGACTGTAAATTTGACCAAAATTTTAAAATCCCAGCAAAGACTGTAGTTTTTTCAGGGTTGTTGGAGGACGCAAACGTGGGCATTTCTCCAAGAAGTGAGGTGCCAAGCCTCTACCTTCATTATTGAGTCCGTAGCCCAAGAACAACAGTGTGTACTCTGCAATGTGGGATTTTGCAAAGTTAACTTCATAGCCGTAGTCCGCAAACAAAACTATGATGCGGTCCACGCGACAAAGATGTTGCCATAATTCATCGTCCATGAGATAAATATCATCAACGTACGAATACGCATTAGGGTCTAACAAAGAGACGACACGGGCGGTGAATTTTTGTTTTCCCACGGCGGTTAAAGCGGTCCATTGACTGCTTTCAGGGGACAGATTGTGCCTGAAAAAGCCGTTGGAAATATCAAGCGTAGTTTTATATTTTTTACGAACAAGACTGTCCACTAGAGCAGAATTATGGGTATTCTGAACTGCAAAGGTGCGACAATGAAAGTTCAAATGCATGATCCAAAACTAAGCGGTACGACCGATCAGGTTTGGTTACGGTAATAAGAGGGTTATTCATCAGTGACACACATGTCTCAATCACTCCTTGATACTCTAATTGATCGAGAATCGCAGAAACGGGAGTGTGAGGGTTCCCTTCCGATACAGGGCAAACGCCCGACCTTTCCAACATGGCGCCCGCCATCTGGCAAACAGGAAGTCGGGTTGACGGTCCAGCGGACCAAGCGGACAGTGCCAGCAGCGTACCAATCGGAAAAGTCAGGCGGGGCCTTAAGGAAGAAGATGACTGTGTTCGGGATCTCGGGCGAGCAGCAAGAAGGAGCAGAGGGGAATGAAGGCAGAGCGGAGGAGAGCGAGAACGAGGCGGAAACAGACAGAGAAGGGACAGGGACCAACAAGAAGAAAGACACAGTAGAGGAGACGGTGCCCAAAGACGTACCTTCCAGGAGTGAGAAGGAGCAGTACTGTGACAACCGCTCTGGGAGCAACGCGAGTAAGTCCAGCATTCCCACCTCGGGAGGAGAGGCTGCGACTTCCAACCCCACGGCCCAGGAGGGTCGTGGGTACAGGCAAGTGCCCAGGACTGGGTTCTTCCCGTTACGGGGTTGGTGGGTGGGTGTCAAGGGCCACACTACCTCCAGTCACTAAAACGTTCCCTGACACCTAGGCACTACACCATAGGGATGCACTGGTGACGGGAGCACTTTGTTTTCCCCCTCTTTTATATGCGACCCAAAGCGGAGGTCTAATCCTGTTTGCTTATTTTGTTTTTTCCCTGGGACATCTACGACTGGTATCCATCTCCTACTGTACTTCGAGGAACCCAGTCAGGCAGAGACGAAAACACCAAAAAGGAAACTGTTGTGCTCTGTACATGAAGACACTGGTAGGAATGTTGTAAGTTTCTAAGTCTTCTTTATTGGTTTCAGTTCCAGGTAATATCAGTCTTAGTTCAGCCATGTACCAACTCCTACACCAGCCCCACCAGGAGCAGCCTGCCTAGCTGCTCAGCCCATCTCCAACTGTCACCACTCATCCACACAGGCACCCAGGCATTCCATTCATCACAGTCACACCAACATTCCGTTGCCATCTCTCACTCTGGCTGAGCAGGTAGGAAGACCTAGGCTAATTACAATTAAATGTAATACTCAGGATATAACATTATCCCTTTACTTTTAAAATGAAAACAAATATTACAATACTAAAGCAGAGAACTATACACAAGAGAAGCAGTAATGTTCATAACTCAAGGATGCAACTAAAAGTAAAACATCACAAAAGAGAGAACAATGCAAATAAAGAAAAGATGGGCAAAATACGACATTTAAAAACATGTATCAAAATCCCCCATCTTTTCTCATGAAGAATAAGTCATATCAAAGCGTGAAATAGATTATCAAATCACAAACTATGTTAAAACGAAGAGAAGCAGACTAACACTGTGTACTTTTGGGAAGGAATAAAAATTGTCAAGGAAATAAAATTACAAACTAGCAATAACCCCATCCTTCCCCATGAACATTAGAAAATAAAGTAGTAAAAGGTGCACATACCCCACGGGGCGACTTACACAGGACAACACGTGATGCACAGGGCGACTTACACACAACATCTGAAGCGCAGGGCGACTTACACAGGACAACATGGGAGGCACAGGGCGACTTACACACAACAACATCTGAAGCGCAGGGCGACTTACACAGGACAACATGTGAGGTGCAGGGCGACTTACACACATACAAACAGACAAGACGTGCAGTGCAAGATGACTTACTAACACAACACAAAGAAGTGGGAAACCACCCACCAAGACAAGAACCACCCTCATGTGGGCATACCGGTGAGCAGTCTATATATCGACTTTTTAATATCGAGGGACATAAATATCGAGTCAAAAATATCGAATGTCCAAAATATCGAAATAGCTAATATCGATGTGAAAAATATCGTTTTTTTTTTTTTACTTATATGTCGATGTAAGTAATATCGTTCGTAATAATATCGACATGTGAAAATATCGTTATTGTGTAATATGAGAAATATTTATATTGTTTTAGGGGCGGGATGTTGGGTTATAGGGGATAAGGGTGGGGAGTGTTTTAAAAAAGTTAATTTATTTTTGTAATATATTGTAAAATTTAATTATTAAATTTAATTTAAAATGTGAAATGTATATTTAATTTTAGGAGCGGGATGTTGGTTTATAGGGGATAAGGGTGGGAAGTGTTTTAAAATTTTTTATATATTTGTAAATTTTTTAAAATAATTTTCTAGAAATTCTAAATTAAATTTAGAATTTTATAAAAAAATTTAGGAGCGGGATGTTGGTTTATAGGGGATAAGGGTGGGAAGTGTATTAAAAATGTTTATATATTGTTAGAATTTTTTTGAAATTTATTTAGAAATTGTAAATTTAATTTAGAATTTTAGAAATCATTTTAGGAGCGGGATGTTGGTTTATAGGGGATAAGGGTGGGAAGTGTTTTAAAAATGTTTATATATTATTTAATTAAAAAAAATAAAAAAAATTGAAATTGTAATTTAAAATTTGCATTTTAAATAAAATTTTAGGAGCGGGATGTTGGTTTATAGGGGATAAGGGTGGGAAGTTTTTTAAAAATTTGTATATATTATTTAATTTAAAAAAAAAAAAAATTTAGAAATTGTAAATTAAAATTTGCATTTTAAATAAAATTTTAGGAGCGGGATGTTGGTTTATAGGGGATAAGGGTGGGAAGTGTTTTAAAGATGTTTATATATTATTTAATTTTAAAATAAAAAAAAATTTAGAAATTGTAAATTAAAATTTGCATTTTAAATAAAATTTTAGGAGCGGGATGTTGGTTTATAGGGGATAAGGGTGGGAAGTTTATAAATATTTGTTAATTTTTTATTAAAAATATTTATGAATAGGAAATAATTTTCGATTTTTACAAATATATTTCGGAGTGGGATGTTGGTTGATAGGGGATAAGGGTGGGAAGTGTTGTAAAAATGTTTATATATCTGTTAATTTTTTAACAAATTAATTTAGAAATTTTTTTTTTTTTTTTAGAATGTTACAAATAATTTTAGGAGCGGAATGTTGGGTTATAGGGGATAAGGGTGGGAAGTTAATTTAACATGTTTATATATTGTTACTTTAAAAAATATTAATATTTAGAAAATTTAAATTTATTTTTAAATTTAACTAATCCCATAATTAAATATAGATTTCAGTCAGAGTATTAAATTAATTAAGCTCACTGTCCAGCACTTATTTAAATTTAATATAGAATAGAGTGGGAATAGTAAATTAATTTAGTTCAGTGTCCAGCACCTACCCTAATTTAATATAGGTTGGAGTGAGAATAGTAAATTAATTAAGTTCATTGTCCAGCACTTATCTTAATTAAATATAGATTGGAGTGGGAATAGTAAATGAATTCAGTTCAGTGTCCAGCACATACTCTAATTAAATATAGGTTGGAGTGAGAATAGTAAATTAATTAAGTTCAGTGTCCAGCACTTATTTTAATTTAATATAGACTGGAGTGGGAATAGTAAATTAATTTAGTTCAGTGTCCAGCACCTACCCTAATTTAATATAGGTTGGAGTGAGAATAGTAAATTAATTAAGTTCAGTGTCCAGCACTTATCTTAATTAAATATAGAGTGGAGTGGGAATAGTAAATTAATTTAGTTCATTGTCCAGCACCTACTGTAATTTAATATAGTTTGGAGTGAGAATAGTAAATTAATTAAGTTCAGTGTCCAGCACTTATCTTAATTAAATATAGATTGGAGTGGGAATAGTAAATTAATTAAGTTCAGTGTCCAGCACTTATTTTAATTTAATATAGACTGGAGTGGGAATAGTAAATTAATTTAGTTCAGTGTCCAGCACCTACCCTAATTTAATATAGGTTGGAGTGAGAATAGTAAATTAATTAAGTTCAGTGTCCAGCACTTATCTTAATTAAATATAGAGTGGAGTGGGAATAGTAAATTAATTTAGTTCATTGTCCAGCACCTACTGTAATTTAATATAGTTTGGAGTGAGAATAGTAAATTAATTAAGTTCAGTGTCCAGCACTTATCTTAATTAAATATAGATTGGAGTGGGAATAGTAAATGAATTCAGTTCAGTGTCCAGCACATACTCTAATTAAATATAGGTTGGAGTGAGAATAGTAAATTAATTAAGTTCAGTGTCCAGCACTTATTTTAATTTAATATAGACTGGAGTGGGAATAGTAAATTAATTTAGTTCAGTGTCCAGCACCTACCCTAATTTAATATAGGTTGGAGTGAGAATAGTAAATTAATTAAGTTCAGTGTCCAGCACTTATCTTAATTAAATATAGAGTGGAGTGGGAATTGTAAATTAATTAAGTTCATTGTCCAGCACCTACTGTAATTTAATATAGTTTGGAGTGAGAATAGTAAATTAATTAAGTTCAGTGTCCAGCACTTATCTTAATTAAATATAGATTGGAGTGGGAATAGTAAATGAATTCAGTTCAGTGTCCAGCACATACTCTAATTAAATATAGGTTGGAGTGAGAATAGTAAATTAATTAAGTTCAGTGTCCAGCACTTATTTTAATTTAATATAGACTGGAGTGGGAATAGTAAATTAATTTAGTTCAGTGTCCAGCACCTACCCTAATTTAATATAGGTTGGAGTGAGAATAGTAAATTAATTAAGTTCAGTGTCCAGCACTTATCTTAATTAAATATAGAGTGGAGTGGGAATAGTAAATTAATTAAGTTCATTGTCCAGCACCTACTGTAATTTAATATAGTTTGGAGTGAGAATAGTAAATTAATTAAGTTCAGTGTCCAGCACTTATCTTAATTAAATATAGATTGGAGTGGGAATAGTAAATGAATTCAGTTCAGTGTCCAGCACATACTCTAATTAAATATAGGTTGGAGTGAGAATAGTAAATTAATTAAGTTCAGTGTCCAGCTGTGGTAAATAAAAATTCCTTTACCGGGACTGAATTTGATACAGAAACATTATAAAATAGCTCAGTAAAATGAGAGGCAGAATCCGTGATATTAGAGTTTCGGAATGGGCTTTATTCCAATAATCGATTATAATCGGATGCTTCAAGTTCCATCACCACGGGGGTTCAGGAAGTGAAGTACATACTTTATTGACAGAGAAGTAACTTTTATAGTACATACATTATAATGAAGTGAATACAGTAGGCGTGACAATTTGATAAGGACATTGACGTTTGTCTGCGTAACCGAAAATGGGTGTAATAATGAGTAAAAAGGAACATGATTGGTTATGATGTCATGTATAGGTGGATCTATAAGATAATACTTGGCATAGATGCGCGCGCAGCAGTATGACGTGTAATTGACGTGTAACTAGGGGGTGACGAGGACTTGACATTTAGCTCTATATGTGGAGACGAGAAGTCTGGGGGGTCAAGTCAACCTTATCCCAAATCATATCTAACATCCTATGTTTAAAGAACTATGTTATCCACAAAAGAAGGACTCTCGGACAGAATCTACTCTATACTGACTGTGCGTGCATGTACAAGCGTCTAAGTGTCTACACTGAATGCAAGGGGGTAGGAATATTTCCTAGTAACAGGGCTATGAATTACTTGCATGAGGACAGAGAAGATGGGCCTTTTTGCTTGATAACTGGAAGAATGTTTACTTAAACTACTAGGCAGGAATGCATCGGCTGAGGGAGAGGCAGATAATTCGAAGGTGAAATACAGTTCTTGGCAGAGAATAGGCTGATGTCAGGCTTCGTGAGCCGCGCAGAGAATGAGACAAAGTTCATGGTCATAGATGCAGGCTCGGACCGGAGCTTTCAGAGGCAGAAGGGAAAAGGAGTTTTGATGACAGAATCAGGGCCTACTTGCCTGGACTGTAAAATGGCATAAGTGAACCATATTAAGCCGATGGCTTTTCATACTTAGGAATGGAATATCCGGCCTATTCATGGCGGATCTGACAGAGGACATGTTGACGGTGGACGCACATGTATTTGCGTCTTCATAACTGGAACTGGAGGGAACCTACATGTACTTGTGACATGCACATAGAACCGTTGGGGCCCAAGATAGGGGACATAACTGACCAGGAAAATCCATATTTCCACATTCCCTCCTTGTCCCCTACTTGCCCTTCAAGAGATATCAATCTTCATCAATCCATTGATCTGTTCATATAGCATCATTTGTTCTTCTTTCTTCTTCCGGGATCCTGAACGTAAATCTTGATGTGGAATGCACGATGTGGCACACAGACCACAAATCGCTGGACCACATTGTAGACATAGACAGCAACTGAATAGTGTGAGAAGGCCAATACCTAGGAAGGATAAAACTCTCCATCCCCAGGCTGATACCGCATTCCAAAACCAACTGGACCAAGTCCAAGTGCCTGGGTTCTGGTGTATCTGGCTTACAATCTTATGAAGGCGAGTGATGGCTTTATATACAGATGGCGAATTTTCTGGTATGAATACGCAGCAGCTTGATCCGATGACCCTACAAGCTCCGCCCCTATCAGCCAGGATGACGTCAAGGACAAGACGATTTTGAAGCACAACAATCCGCATAGCAGACTGCTCTTCCGTTAAATTGCCTAAGGCGGAAATAGTCTCATTCACTACTGCTTCAAGGGTTCTAGTTAATCTACGTATCAGCTTACTATTAGTAACAGTACCTATATAGGGAAAGATGCCTTTATTAAAATCTACATACTTGTCCCATGCCGTTTCAGTGTAATCGACAATGGGGAGATCTCTCCGTTCTCTGTTGTGTACTAAATGAATATTTCTGTAATAATCAGGAGGAGCTAGGAAAACAGGTGGCAAAAGGAATGCAATGTAGCAGGTACCATCCCAATCTAGGGGTAGACGCATATATGCAGTCTGACCACATATGAAGTAGGAGTGGCGAGAAGCTCTAAATGAAGATTTTCCTTGATCACTGAATTCTACTATAGTAGTGCATTTACTATGGCCCATATGTATGGAACCAACCTTTCTTACACACAATTCACCTTTTGCTGGGAATACTGACATGGTGGGTAAGACTAGTTCAACTTCGGATACGACATTTAGAATCATGAGATTAGGTGTAAAATTACCTAATCCATACACTTCATTTTCTAGATCAGTTCCTGTTCTTTTGGGGCGACCCTCCTTGTCAGGGTAGCAGACTTTGAGTAAAACTAGGTTCAGGTTTCCCCATATCCAGTGATCTTGGTAAACTGCTGTGTCTGAGTCTATGGAATTGATTAAACTGAACCATGCTCCACAGGAGCCATTGTGTGTAAATGGGTGTGGAAAGAATGGCAGGACTCCTTCATAATTCTGATAGGGAGGGAGTCGGCCACACACCCAACAATTGGTGGCATTACTAGTCTGATGGGAATGATGTAACATACTGATGAAAGTGTTATTGCGCAGCGCAAGTCTATAAGACAATTCATGCGGAGGTAAGTCACTAAAAGAATGTTCAGCAGTAACATTATAAACATGTCTAGAAATAGGGTAATATATGTGCAACAACATACTTGTAATAATCATTAAAAGACTCAATAAAAACAAAATTAACAATGTCACTATACAGTGGCTACGCAGTGATTTACAATACGCCTGTTGTTTCAACATTTTACGGGTATTTCCTCTACTCAGGTCCAAGGGATACATGTCAGAGACAATTCAACCGCTTCACCTTGGAGAGGACTTAAACAATCAAATTGCTCGACTGGCTGGGCCTAAGCTTTAGTTTATAACTTTCAGATTTGTTCGGTTCAACAAAAGGGAGTTTTGAATCAGTCTGTGAGGTAGTGCAGGGCACAGTGTCTATATCCGAGGATAGTCCATGAAATTTCTTAATGTGGCTTGAATGAATCCAGCCCTTGCGGCCCTCGATCTTCACGGCTGTTCTTGTGGTCAACAGGACCAACTTGGGTGCTTTCCACCTGGGCTCCAGCTGAGTCTTTCGGTCGAAATTCCTCACAAAGACAAGATTACCCGGAACAACGTCATGGGGTTTCACCTCAGTGTTGTCGGGAAAGGCTGCAGCTACCTGTGAACGAGAAGATTGTAGTGCAGACATCAAGGAAGCCAAGTAATCTGTCAGCATATTACAGTCAATATCAGTTATTTTACGTGGTATAGGCGTCCCCCACATATTTGGTGGTCTACCGAAGATCACCTCATACGGGGATAGCCCTGTTCGAGAGTGTGCTACCATTCTCATGTAAAATAGTGCAACTGGTAACGCTACTACCCAGTCGACACCTTTCTCTCTGCATATTTTGGACATTCTGATTTTCAGTATCTGGTTATGTCTTTCTACGAGACCTGCTGCCTCGGGGTGTCGGACACAGTGGAATTTCCACTGATATCCTAACAGAAGTGAAACATGTTTCATTAATTCTGATGAGAACGGCTGGCCGTTATCTGAGTAAACAGCACGTGGTAAACCGTATCGTGGGAAAAATTCTCGAACCAACTGTTTGGCAGTAGTCGGAGCAGTGTAATCTGAAACCGGGTATGCCTCCGTCCAACGGGACAGAGCGCAGACAACTACGAGAACATATTTGAATCCTCGACATCGTTCCATCTGGATATAATCCATCTGTAGGACTTCAAAAGGGTGATCAGGAGGATGAAATCCACCCTGTTCTACGGGAACACTTTTTCCTGGGTTGAACTGGCAACAGATCATACAGGTACGGACCTTTTGTTTGGCTGCTGCTCGTAAATGTTTATTAAACCAAATGTGTTGAATGCTGTCTAGCATAGCTTTTTCTCCTAGATGTGCCGGACTATGTATAGTGTTAATTATAACTTGGACCATTGAATCAGGAAGGAACCATACAGACTTTTCCTTCATCATCCATCCTTGGTCCGTTTGGATCCCTCCTAATTCAGTCCATTTCTTTATTTCGTCTGGTGTAGCATGTGTCTGTATGTCAATTACGTCAAGAGTAGGATCTTTAACTGTCATACAATGTGTCGGTGTCAGGACTATTGTCTTTGTCATGTCGGGGGTTTGAGTTTGAGCGGTCAGTTTAGCTGTTCTGTCGGCTAGATCATTGCCTTGGGAAATGATATCAGTAACCTTCGTATGGGCCTTACATTTCATAATTGATATTTCAGTAGGTAGATGTATTGCATCTAATAAGGCATGAATGAGGGGTCCGTGCTGAATGTGGGCACCGTGGGAAGTTAAATAACCTCTCTCTCGCCACAGCACGCCGAAGTCATGTACAACTCCGAATGCATAACGTGAGTCAGTGTATATGTTGACTTTTTTATTCGTGGCTTGAATACAGGCTTGTGTCAGAGCGATGAGCTCTGCGGCTTGAGCTGACAAAGTATTTATACGATTAGTTTCAATGACTTCAGTATCTGTTGTGACTGCATAAGCGGCCACTAATTCTCCTGTACTTGTTCTCATACATGAACCATCGACATAAAATGTCAAGTCTGGATCTGACAATGGAACATCGGTCAAGTCTTGTCTGGGTTTTGTCGTTACAGTAATAACTTCAATACAGTCATGGGCTAGTGGGTCTGTTCCGGTTACTGGCAAAAGTGTGGCAGGATTCAATGTGTTACAGCGTCTTATTTCTATATGTGGCTGAAACAATGTAAGTTCATACCCTGTAAGTCGTGCTATGGTCAAGTGTTGTGTTTGTGTTCTATTTATAAGAACCTCTACTGCGTGTGGTACTTGAACTGTCAATGGATGTCCTAGCACTATGGCATCGCTTTGTCTGATTGCTAAAGCTGTCGCTGCCACTGATTTCAGACATGCAGGCAAAGCCTGAGCTACGGGATCTAATGTACTAGAAAAATAAGCACATGGTTTGTGTGCTCCTGTTTGATCCTGTGTGAGTACTGACAAAGCAGTACCTTCGCGTTCTGTAACAAAGAGTGTAAACTGTTTTCTGTAACATGGTGTTGCTAAAACAGGTGCTTGACATAAAGTTTTCTTTAGGCTTTCAAAAACTTGTGTATGTTCTTGAGTCCAAGGGAGAACAGTCGATGTGGCTGCCTCCTGGGTTGTCAACTGAATGAGTGGTTTTGCTAGAAATGCATATTGCGGGATCCACTGTCTACAGTATGAAGTGAGGCCTATGAAAGCCCGCACCTCCTTTTGTGTCTTGGGTATCGGCATGTTAGCTATTAACTGAATGCGGTCTGGTGTAAGCTGCCTTCCCTCCTTGGACAGCGAGTGTCCAAGATAAATAACTCGCTGGACACAGAATTGCAGCTTAGAAGGGGACACCTTGTGCCCTTTTTCGGCTAGAAATTGTAAAACTGTCAGTGATGCTTTTTCACATTCAGGTTCGCTTCGGGCGGTGATCAGCAGATCATCGACGTATTGAAGCAGAGCAGTGTTAACTGGCATGTGGATACTATCGAGTTCTCGTTTCAGTGCTTGGCTATAGATGCTGGGGCTTTCTGTAAATCCTTGAGGTGCGCGTGAGAATTTAAAGCTACGTCCATTTAAACTAAATCCGAACAAATATTGGCTTTCCGGATCTATTGGGACGCTGAAAAAGGCATTCTTGAGATCGATTACAGTGAAGAATGTCGCTTCGGAATCAATAGCTGTCAGTAATGACGAGATATCTGGGACCACAGGGAATTGTGGCACAATGCATTTGTTTAACTCGCGCAGATCAATAACCAATCGATATACTGGCGGGGCCTTCGGATCTGTTCGTTTAAGAATCGGTATTATCGGTGAATTACATATATTGGAGTCTGTTTCCACAACTACTCCTTGGGCAATGAGCTCGTCAATGATTTGTAGTAAAGCCACTACAGCATCTGGTGGTAACTTGTATTGTCGCATTCGTGGTAGCACCACTCCTGCCTTTAATGTGACTCGATATGGTGTAATATTCATGCATCCAACATCAGTAGGGCCTTGTGCCCATAGTCGTGTAGGTAAAATCTGTAATCGGGGATCCATGTCTCTAGACGCATAGTGACCTTTAAAATCACGTAAAAACAATCTTACTCCTTCCGGAGAACAACATATTATAGCTCCTAGAGCTTTTAACGTTTTTATTCCTAATAGATTTTCTGGACATGATTTGGTAAGCAATAAATCTGTAGTTCGGGTCAAAGATCCTATCGTAAGTGGCAGAGGTTGTGACACTTCATTAACAATAGGTTTTCCTGAAAAACCAAGGGAAATATTCTGTGAGCCTGAGAGGGGTGCCCCTGGAACTTCACTACGTTTTATGGTCGTTCGACTTGCCCCTGTATCGAGTAGAAATTTTCTATCTTGGCCTAATAATTCACTATGTACATAAGGTCCTTCTTGGTCTACTGGAATTTCAATAAGGGGTAAGTCAACTTTCCTCTCTAGGCTTGTTCATGCGTAACGCTGATACTCGGGATATTCATACTGTGCGGTCTGATACATTTGTCGTGTTGTTGTTTGTGTGGCAGCAACAGGCAATGGGGGTGCAGCTGGCACAAACTGTATTGGCTGTTGTGCGGCTGGCATGGCCTGGGCATGCTGCATAGCTCCTTGTTCATTCTGATCTTGTCTGAGTGGCCGTGATCTTTCTTGTGTTTTACCTATGGCGATATTATGTTTTAAGACTGGACAATCGTGTACGTAATGACCTGGCTTTTTACAATAATTGCATGTCCCTTTTACAGGTCCGGTTGAATCGGAATGTGTCATACCCTTTTTATGTCCTTCAGCTGGAACTGTTTGGGAAACTAGCATTTTCATTTTCGTGTCTTTCATGCGTCTGTGTTCATGTTCCTGTTCCTCTTTAATTCTATTGTGGTGGTACTGTAACATTTGTAACATTTGTGTTGGAGTGTTACCTTGCCAGGTACTCTCGAATTTTAATACTCTATTCTTTACTGGGGGCAGGGCATTTTCCACTAATTTTGTTACAAACAGATGCGGGTATGATTCGCTACTTGCTTTTATGCCACTATTTATACCAAAACATTTCTCGAATCGGGCATAGTAATCGCTAGTGTCTTCATCTTGCTTCTGTTTACAGGCTGAAATTGTACCCCAATCTTCCTTTTTAGTAGATAATAAACGTGGCAGTACCTGTACTAGTAGACCTGGTAGTGCTTTAGTTTTATCCCCAAGCCCCGAACCTGGACCTCGGGCCCTTTCTTCTGCTTCTAATGCTGACCATTCTATCTTTTGATCTCCTACCTCCCACTCTTTTTCCTTGAGTTTCTCATAAATGCCAGCAGGCATCAACACCTTTAATATTGTCATAATGTCGGGGTAGGTATACTCTCCCATGAGTAACATGTCTTTAATTTCTCGGTGAAAACCCGCTGGGTCTTTGTCATGACTGGGTACCACTTTCTTCATTTCTAACAATTCTATTTTCGATATGGGCGTATATACAAATACACGTTTAAACTGATTGTCCTCACCCTTTATTGGGTGCACTTCTCGTAAGGGATTCTGCCTATCTATGTGATACCTAGTTCTTTCCTTGACGGACAATGGAACATGTTCTGAACATACAAAAAGAATATACTGCTTTCTTGATTCTAGAATTTCTTTAATTAATTCAGTACCTGGACCTCTCCATTTATTCATAAGTAATTCAGTCAGTATGTCAGGCAAGGGACCAGGGTCCGAATGCCGACTCCGATATAGTATAATGAGTTGTTGAATCATATAAATCCCAGCTAACCTTTGTTCATCTGGGGTAAGATTCAAAAATGTGCGTACTACTGTATCATCGCTATATTTTCCGGGACTGTCCACCCAATGGACAGCTGCCCTGGCTAAATCTTGTTCATCCATAGAATCGAGGAAATGATAACCCCTTCGTTCTCGGAGTAGTTTGTCGGTGGTTTGGAACGAATGCTCGTTAGACCTTATATTAATTATAGGTATTTGGAAATTCCTGTTATTATCTGGACATATCGGATGTATTGAGTCAGTATGATATCTAGTCTGATTCCTATTACAAGATCTTCCTCTACCCACATAGGCTATGGTGTCCGACTGTCCTGTGGGCAGTCCTGACCCTTCTTCCTCGTTTTGTTCGAATTCGTCTACCTCTAATCGCTCTTCGTGTAGGCGTTCTATTTCTTTACGGATCTTTCGACACATGGCTATTATACAATTTTGTTTATCATGTCTCCCTTCTGATATATTCTGGCTCCATCTTGTAAGAATTTTCATTACTTCCGGGTCTACCCCCGGTCGGTCTTGATTTCTGATCACACAGTTTATGAGGAAACGTAACAGTTCCCCCTGTATCTCTACTTTCTGGTATTCCATAGCTCTGTAAATACATTCTGGATCTCGCCCTGTTTGGACAAAATGATATATATTATCTAGATGCGCAGTCATTCCTGGTAACTTCGCTAAATACACTGCGGCTCGTCTGATACGCAATGATGCTAGGGTCATTTCGTCCTCCTTTCCAGGCACCGGGTCATATCTACAATCTATAAGAAGTTCCTTAAGCGCACGGGCACTAAGGAGTTTGGGTGTACGTGAATGCGCTGACTCTTGAAAAGTAAGTTTATTTATTCTGGGTGGCGTAGAAAAAATATTGGTAGCACCTCCCGTGGCCCCATCTGGGGCGTCGGGTGTGAAAGGATTCGTCGAACGTGACACAGCAACTATAGGTGTGGACTCAGCTATGGAAGCACCTGTAGAAACAGATGCAGAAACAGATGTGCTTGCCGGAACTTGTGACTCGATTTGCTGCTGTAGGGATACGGGCACTGGATCTTGGCGTTGAACCTCCCTGGTATGCGATCTATGTGGGGCGGAATTAGCATACTCGGGAGCTGCGTCATCTAAATATGAGGAAAGAAAAACATCTTCTGCGGTTCTAGGATGCCCCTTAGGATGTACCTTGATTGGAAATAATGGGGGTGGCAGGTCTTTCGGTATCTCTGGAGTAGCCTTAGGTAATCCTTCGGCCAGAAGGGGATACATACCATTCATAAGGGCATTTCTTTGTCTGTCTACTTGTTCTGATTTCACTCGGATTCCTTCCTCAATTAATAGTTTTTCTTGAACCTTGCTTGAACTTTCTTTACTCTTCTCTTCCTGTCTACGTGCTTTTTCTGTTCGTCTATGTGATTCTTTACGCCATAATTCAACGGCGTCTTTCTGTGACTGTCTGACTTTCCTTTTCCATAACTCTTCCTCGACTTTCATGATGCACTCTGCATCCCAGGTCCCCGCTGTGGGCCACCTCTGACTTTCTGGTAATCCCTTGGTATAGTCTACCCATAAATCAAGAAATAATATAGCGTCTAAGCCATGTTTGTGATACATAAAGTGCCCTGGAGTGTCCCTAGGAGGAATAGGGACGGCTTCTTCGAGAACCCCTTTTCTGGTAGTGATCTGTCTTAATTTCGAAAAGAGCGGCATATTGAGAACTGACCTTATACTTGATTTTGACCTGATACTTGAATTTAAACAGACATAATACAATAAACACGATAATGAACAGTCATTCATACCACGATATACAGAACATACTTAAACACTTTAAACATTAAACATTAAACTTTTAACTGAAACAACAATGATGATCGTCTGCATAACTAATCACCAAGCTTAATTCTCGACAATAACTAGACAATAACTAGACACTTCGGAATACTTCGGAATACTTGATATACTGCTAAACAGTACAGATACACTGCTAAAACAGTGCAGACCGGATTTGTGTACCCAAACCCGTCTTGACCGGCACAACCTATGTGCACGTCAGAAATGCCTCCCCAGCAATGGTACTCACCGGGTAGCTTCGGAAACGGAAGGCCTCAGTAACTTGAACTTGAACCGGACTGGACTCGACTCGACTCGACTCGTCGGACACTGGACTTGACTTCGGACTGGTGGGTCTCTGTATACCTCGGATCTTGCTCTCTCAGCTAGGCTCTGGTCGGGATACTTCGCACTTCTCACCGCCTCGTCTGGGTGTTGATCGCAGTCTCAGTCGCCCCCGCTTGACCGGAGGGAGATACAGGAAATCCTGCTGGTACGCGTTATTGTCCGTCCAGCTGTGGCAGGAGACCGGGCCTGCAACGCACCGCCGGCGCGTGAGATGAGAAAGTGTCCCTATTCGGGCGCCATCATGTGGTAAATAAAAATTCCTTTACCGGGACTGAATTTGATACAGAAACATTATAAAATAGCTCAGTAAAATGAGAGGCAGAATCCGTGATATTAGAGTTTCGGAATGGGCTTTATTCCAATAATCGATTATAATCGGATGCTTCAAGTTCCATCACCACGGGGGTTCAGGAAGTGAAGTACATACTTTATTGACAGAGAAGTAACTTTTATAGTACATACATTATAATGAAGTGAATACAGTAGGCGTGACAATTTGATAAGGACATTGACGTTTGTCTGCGTAACCGAAAATGGGTGTAATAATGAGTAAAAAGGAACATGATTGGTTATGATGTCATGTATAGGTGGATCTATAAGATAATACTTGGCATAGATGCGCGCGCAGCAGTATGACGTGTAATTGACGTGTAACTAGGGGGTGACGAGGACTTGACATTTAGCTCTATATGTGGAGACGAGAAGTCTGGGGGGTCAAGTCAACCTTATCCCAAATCATATCTAACATCCTATGTTTAAAGAACTATGTTATCCACAAAAGAAGGACTCTCGGACAGAATCTACTCTATACTGACTGTGCGTGCATGTACAAGCGTCTAAGTGTCTACACTGAATGCAAGGGGGTAGGAATATTTCCTAGTAACAGGGCTATGAATTACTTGCATGAGGACAGAGAAGATGGGCCTTTTTGCTTGATAACTGGAAGAATGTTTACTTAAACTACTAGGCAGGAATGCATCGGCTGAGGGAGAGGCAGATAATTCGAAGGTGAAATACAGTTCTTGGCAGAGAATAGGCTGATGTCAGGCTTCGTGAGCCGCGCAGAGAATGAGACAAAGTTCATGGTCATAGATGCAGGCTCGGACCGGAGCTTTCAGAGGCAGAAGGGAAAAGGAGTTTTGATGACAGAATCAGGGCCTACTTGCCTGGACTGTAAAATGGCATAAGTGAACCATATTAAGCCGATGGCTTTTCATACTTAGGAATGGAATATCCGGCCTATTCATGGCGGATCTGACAGAGGACATGTTGACGGTGGACGCACATGTATTTGCGTCTTCATAACTGGAACTGGAGGGAACCTACATGTACTTGTGACATGCACATAGAACCGTTGGGGTCCAAGATAGGGGACATAACTGACCAGGAAAATCCATATTTCCACACAGCACTTATTTTAATTTAATATAGACTGGAGTGGGAATAGTAAATTAATTTAGTTCAGTGTCCAGCACCTACCCTAATTTAATATAGGTTGGAGTGAGAATAGTAAATTAATTAAGTTCAGTGTCCAGCACTTATCTTAATTAAATATAGAGTGGAGTGGGAATAGTAAATTAATTTAGTTCAGTGTCCAGCACCTACCCTAATTAAATATAGGTTGGAGTGAGAATAGTAAATTAATTAAGTTCAGTGTCCAGCACTTATTTTAATTTAATATAGACTGGAGTGGGAATAGTAAATTAATTTAGTTCAGTGTCCAGCACCTACCCTAATTTAATATAGGTTGGAGTGAGAATAGTAAATTAATTAAGTTTAGTGTCCAGCACTTATCTTAATTAAATATAGAGTGGAGTGGGAATAGTAAATTAATTAAGTTCATTGTCCAGCACCTACTGTAATTTAATATAGTTTGGAGTGAGAATAGTAAATTAATTAAATTCAGTGTCCAGCACTTATCTTAATTAAATATAGATTGGAGTGGGAATAGTAAATGAATTCAGTTCAGTGTCCAGCACATACTCTAATTAAATATAGGTTGGAGTGAGAATAGTAAATTAATTAAGTTCAGTGTCCAGCACTTATTCTAATTTAATATAGACTGGAGTGGGAATAGTAAATTAATTTAGTTCAGTGTCCAGCACCTACCCTAATTTAATATAGGTTGGAGTGAGAATAGTAAATTAATTAAGTTCAGTGTCCAGCACTTATCTTAATTAAATATAGAGTGGAGTGGGAATAGTAAATTAATTTAGTTCAGTGTCCAGCACCTACCCTAATTAAATATAGGTTGGAGTGAGAATAGTAAATTAATTAAGTTCAGTGTCCAGCACTTATTTTAATTTAATATAGACTGGAGTGGGAATAGTAAATTAATTTAGTTCAGTGTCCAGCACCTACCCTAATTTAATATAGGTTGGAGTGAGAATAGTAAATTAATTAAGTTTAGTGTCCAGCACTTATCTTAATTAAATATAGAGTGGAGTGGGAATAGTAAATTAATTAAGTTCATTGTCCAGCACCTACTGTAATTTAATATAGTTTGGAGTGAGAATAGTAAATTAATTAAGTTCAGTGTCCAGCACTTATCTTAATTAAATATAGATTGGAGTGGGAATAGTAAATGAATTCAGTTCAGTGTCCAGCACATACTCTAATTAAATATAGGTTGGAGTGAGAATAGTAAATTAATTAAGTTCAGTGTCCAGCACTTATTTTAATTTAATATAGACTGGAGTGGGAATAGTAAATTAATTTAGTTCAGTGTCCAGCATCTACCCTAATTTAATATAGGTTGGAGTGAGAATAGTAAATTAATTAAGTTCAGTGTCCAGCACTTATCTTAATTAAATATAGAGTGGAGTGGGAATAGTAAATTAATTTAGTTCAGTGTCCAGCACCTACCCTAATTAAATATAGGTTGGAGTGAGAATAGTAAATTAATTAAGTTCAGTATGTAGTGGGAGTAGTATGTTAATTAAGTTTGGTAAATAGCAAATATTAGAATTAATTATAGAGTTGAATAAGAATAGTTAAATTTATTGGATTTAATTGACAAAAAATCTGTAGATTTTAGTTTGGGTTGGATAAAACATAGAAGTTATATCAGAATGCAAATTCCAAATTATTTTTAAATTAAATAGTAGATAGGAAAATAATATTTATTTTATAGTTGTTGGAATGTATATTCATTCGAGAGAAAATTTTGTTTATTATTACGCATATTTTAATAATTACATCATTGCAATAAACATGTCTGATATATACCATACGAACTGTCTAAAGCTATCGACCTATTACCTAGATTGAACTCTGGGTCCTGCCGATTTCGTCATACTACCCCCCGTTTTGACGTGTAAATATTTCTTATTGTTGAAACTCGCCTTGAAAATCCCATGTTTGTGCGAAATGCATTGGCTGCGGATCTGGTCTCACTAAATCTTGGAATAAAGGAATTCAAGCAAATACTCAACTACTGTGTGGATTCGAAACACAAAAGTTTATTTTGACATTAATTTACATTTTTTCCAATATGTTGCCTCTCATACTTGTGGATAATTGTTGTCTTGGTGGTCATTTGAGCAGCTGACCATTTGAGGTGGGCAATATTATCGTTACTGATAAAGTGAAAAGTCCAGGCTGAGCATTCACCTAAAACCGTGCTGCTTTAATTTTCAAACTTCCTATGTTTGTTTGGTTCTTTTATTTTGTAACCGCTCGCTGTTGTTTTGGGTTATTTTGGTCGAATCCAGGTCGCGGTTCGGAGCTGTTTCGCGTTTGAGAAGGTAAGAGTTATTTGCTTTATTATTAAATAGTTTTAAGTGTTTTGTGGAAGTAGTTATGTTGTAATAAGTGTGTATTGATTGATGTTTTAGAAGTTAGGGTGTTAGTAATAGTTTGTATACGGTTTTATAATTAACGTTGTGTTCCGTGTTTGTGGCTTTGTTAGTGTTTTGGTATTTCGGTGTGTTAAAGTTTTATAGTGTTTGAATAACGTTTGTAGTGAGGTTTGTACGTGCGTTTTGTGTGTTTGTGGGTGGGTGGGAATGTTTGTTTCTGTTTTGTAGGTTTTACGGAGAAGATATTTTCGTCAGTTTCAAACACCTTATTTTTTTAAAGGAAGTGTGTATTAGTTGTGTTTACTAATGTTTATTTAACACTTCCTTTATTGTTCGGGTTTCCAGGAGCGGTTATTTACTTTTTTTATATTTTTCGGGATTTTTATGGTTAATGGATAGTCATTTTTTGGATAACTATGGATTTTGAACTCCCTGGATTTATTTGGAAGGAATGTTATTATCCCATTGGAGATACTACACAGGTAAGTTAATTTAAATATTTTTATTGTTGGTGGCGAAACCTTATATATTTAATATTGTTGTTGTGTACTTGGTTTGTTTAATTATGTTGTCTAAATATATGTCCATATAATTCATGTATATATTTTAGACCACATAATTAAATATGTGATATAATAAAGTGGATTATTTATGTTGTGATAGTTGTTTTAGTAGAATTGTGGGTTAATATTTAGAAAAGGGTTTAGAAGAGAGTTTGAGCTATTATATTTAAGTACTCAAGTCCTCTTGTGGATGGGTATAGCTGTACCTGTTGTTGTAGGTAATTATACATTTGAGTAGTTTGTCTAGACTGTTTTGGTTTTAATTGTAGGACAGATTGTTGCATTCTTAATTCTTGGAAACTTTGTTCCTTTTGTATGGCAATTAGTAGTTTTTGTAGTGTTGGAGTTGTTCTCCCAGTAGAAGTTAGGAATGCATTATGCCAGCCCTCGACGGCGTTGTTAGTTTTGGCTTGTTGGTTGAGTGTACTTACATATACATTCCACCAAGGTATTTGGAACTTGGGCTGACGTCTATGGCCTGATCTGTGCAGTCTCCCCACCCAGGTATCCTCAAAATAATCTAACAGGGGAGATAACTTTACTTCATTTTGTTTGTAGAATGGACTTTCTAATAAAAGATTGTAATGTTCTGCAACATCTGTGGTTGGTACATAAGCTAGGGCTGTTAGAAGTTTTATTTGATGTGCAAAACTTATGTTAGTGGCGTATTCTACACTTAGTGAAGATTTTTGTAAATGTCTCCATATACATTGGTTAAGATGGAAGTAACATCCTTGGATAGCTGTATGGGGGTACAGTTTTAGAATGGAATTTATCATGGCTTGCTCAAAGTCTATGATAATTGTTTGAGGGTAAAAATCATTAGATTATTGTTTTACTTTTCCTAGCATTTCATTATATGTTGTGTTTTGTTTGTTAGGTAATAGTGCATAAATTAAAGGTATGGAAGTGTTGTGATATTGACCGTGTATTGTGTAAAGCTGATAGAATGGTTTTGGGCATATTGTAAAGGTGCCATCCATCATCCATGTTTGGCATTGTTGCAGTTTAGTTATATTGTTTGCAGTAGCAAACATTATGATTCTTTTTTCTGGGCTTTTGTTATAAAAAAAAATAAAAGGTTCATTATTGTGGGTGATACTTAATTCTGGTGGAATGATGATCTCTTGAAAAGTTTTAGGGGATGGTATAGTTGTCGTGGTTGCTTTTTTGGTCCTAGCAATAGTTCTTTTTATAGAAGCAATTGATGGTAATTGGCCTCTTGCTTCTTTGGGAACTCTAGGTAATAGTTCTTTTAGGATTACACTTGTAGCAGTTTGTGAACCTGTGCTTAATTCTTTGATATTTTCAAGAGTTGATCTGACTTCTATTTCAGAGAGATTGGGTGGATGGTTATGCTCTCTTGTATATAGTACAGTTCTTTCTCTTGTTGTTGCTCGGCCGTAGCATTTGTTAGAATAATATTTAGTACACTTCCAGTTCACTTTTCGGTCCGTCTGCTTTTCTTGGGTGTATGTGTAACCCATGTAACACAATAGGAATTTTCCTTTCTGCGAAGTTATAAATTGGGCTTCTTCTGTCATCGTGATGTGTTACAATTCTGGAAAAAATGTATATGAAAATATATGCTATAGTACTTTATATCTTTATATGAAATTAGCAAAAAAGCATTTTTTTTATATATACTTACCAAGTCTTTTTTGTTGTATTTGAATGAAGATGTTGTTTGTCGCAAAAATGTTGTTTAGTTGATTTAGTCTCTGAAAGTTAAAGAACATTTATTGTTGTGGTTGGTTTAGTTTTTTAAGTGGGGTGGTATTGCTGTTTGGTATAGACTATATTTTTATTGAAGAAACTTATTTTATTGTTTTACAAATTAACAATTCAAAAAACATTCCCCCACCTTCATCTGTCCCGGAAGTACCACACATTTATCATCAAGACCAATTATTCAGGAGAATGAACAACCTTTCCACCCAGTTCTCTACCCCCCCTCCCCCACCACATGTCAATGTACCCCCGTCTCCTACCCCTCTTACAATGTGCCCCTCCTGCCTAATAAATAAGATGCAGTAGCCTAACCTCTCACTAAGCAAACAGAGCCTACCCTCATGCCCAGTGGTATAGACTATAGGTGTTAATTTATACAGGTTTTTTACAATTTAAAAAAGAGAACATGGATTTGTTTAGGGGTTTAGGATGTTTTGGGGTTTGAGTAGGATTTAATTAATATTTTATAAAGTATTTTGATAGTATACTTACTTTTTAGTGAGTCTTTTCTGGCAATCTTCAATATTTTCTTTATCTGTTTGGAGTAATATCTGTAGTGGAAACATAAAGAGATGGAATATATAAGTTAGTTATTTATTTGAGTAAAGATAAATTAGTGTTTTAGTTTAATTTGGCAGTTTAGTTAGAAAAGAATATTTACTTACGTTTTTAGAATAGTAATAGGATGTAGGTTTCTTCTGTTTAGTAGAGCTTCTTCTTCGTTCAATGCTTTGGTTTAAGGCACCGTGGAACACTTGTTTTAATTGGTTTATATAGTGGTTTCAAATTGTTTCTTGAATGTTATTGGTTGTTTTCTGTATGTGGCCTTTCTATTGGATGGTTTGAATTTTTTTTAGTTAATTGGTTTCCTTTTATGGAAAATGCTAAGTAAGAGTATATTTAGTTTTAAAGGAGGAGAGTTTTAAATTATTATATATAAAAAGATTGTTTATAATGTGTACTAATTTTATTTAAATGTGTTCGAAATGCCAATGTGATAATTATTTTAGGTTTTTTTTATTATGTTGTTAAATATAGAGATCGCTATAAATGTTATGTTTATGTTTAAGTAGAATCTCATTTGAAAATGTATGTTTTGGTAAAATATTGTCTTTATGTTGTTGAAAGTATTGGTTTTATTAGTATTAGAATTGTCGATATATTTAAAAAAACCATATTATTGATGTCTATATTTTGGTTATCGATATTTGTGACATGTGTCATATTTATTAACTTATGTCGATATTTAGTATTTCGATATTAATGTGTGCGATATTTGTGTGATCGATATAATTGTATTACGATATTGTAGTGTCGATATTAGTGTAGTTTTTTAAATAAGTATACAATGTCGATATTTTTGATGTCGATATATTTGTTGCGATATTTGTGTAGTTCGATAATGTGTCTGTCGATAATATGTCAGAGATCCGGGCATACCATGTGATGACCACCCCCCAGAAACTAGGACGTCCCAACCAATTAAACAGCATAAAACTGTGGCATCACTACATATGAAACTTTAGAAATAACAAAAACAATTCCAAATATTGTAGAACATTTGTGGCCTGTGCCCCACGCTGGTGAGCGATTTCTCACCCGAATTTTGCCAGGAAACATACTCCCATGCATAAGGGAACTAAATTGAGAACATTCTAAACGTATTGATAAACATTGAACAACATGGCAGAGATCGTGACCAAAACACATAAGACCAAAAATGTACCATGTTACCTAGGAGTCACATACAAAACCTCATCATGTTGAGTGTAAGTACACAAGCAACAACACACAGTACAGACCTAATACAGTTGGCTTAAATATTCCTTGCAATATGCCACAAAAATAAACGGGCATGAATCTTTCCAGCACAGCAGCAATATGCCATGGTCATTGGGACAACCCCAGACACAGTAACATTGGTAATATGATCTTCCGACCGCAGACTTGCTAACACCCCATTTATACCAACAGTCAAAGTAAATGATGTGTCTGTCACCGGTATAGTGTCCCGCACATTAAAGAACCGCAGCCAACAATCTTCACACCGAGAACATGCGTGTGAAGTACACCTTGAAGAACGGCAACACAGTCAAATTCGAGACTGACACCAGATGGCAGCTGAAAAGAACAAAAGCCCACTGCCACTCACCATCGGAACTCAAGGCAAACTCCACTGACATCCGTGTGTTTGACCAACTGTTCTAGGAAATCGTGGTATGAACCTCAAATGCAGCAGAAAAACAGTTGAACAGCTTCGATGACACATTATCTCCGACATACTTGACTTGAAACTGAGAATGTTACCCAAGGAAACCCAAAAACGATTCCGCAAATAGATTATTACACACGTTATTCCTCAGAACCAACAGCAGACAATTGAAGAATGTGACTGCCGAACGAAGTTCACAGGGCGCATGTTACCCACACGCGGTTGGCAAAACAAAGAAGGATTGACAGTGATCCCAGCCACCAACCACAAGATGGCGGCACGTTGCGTTCATTGCGCCGGAAGGTTCACAGCACGTTTGTGCAAGCAGCATCAAGAAGCAGGAACGCACTACGTACAGCCAGGTCATCAGACGGCTCTATGGTGACAGAACAGGACACTCGAATGGAGGTAAGGCTGCGCGCGAGTTGAGTACGCTGAGTGAAAGCGCGCTGTAGAAGACTAATTACAATTATATGTAATACTCAGGATATAACAGAAACCACCACCAGTGACTGTGAACTGTATCTATTCCTTGTCATCTTCCTACCTCAACTCCCGTGGTCCTTTGTCACTGCCCTATCCCCAAACTGAGGAAGAAACAATCAATGGTGTTGAGAGACATTGGCAGCTCGGACTGCTTTATTTTGTTCCCTTTGTTATTTATTTTAATAAATATCCTCATGTTAAACACCTAAGATCACCTCCAGGATATCCTTCTGTGTATAGGCAGACAAAGTTGAGAGCACCAACCAGTGGTACCCTCACAGTGGTGTCAGAAGTGGGATACTGGTGCCTGGAGAGCATGACACAACCCCTCACGATAGAGGCAATGAGAGCCCAATTAGCAGAAGGAAAACGTCATCTGCAGTTGGTATTTGAGGAACAAACAAAAATGGCACAACATGATAAAACTATATACCTAATATACAAGAAACTAATAAACAACACACCGGACACCCTCCAGTCGCTTCGGGAGAAGTGGTCCAGAGATGTAATGGAGATGGATGATGAGGACTGGTGGGAGGCCGTCTTTTTGCCAAGAATCGTGGCGATACCGGCGCGCCTCTGGCTAGTTCAGCTCAAAATCCTCCACAGGGTATGTGACCGGTCCCCAATTGGTGCGAATGGGGAAAATAGACGAGGGGGACTGCAGACATGGGTGTGGCCAAACGGGCACCTTCACACATATCATCTGGGAATGTGCTAGTATCCAATCTTACTGGCGTAGCGTGTACGATGTCATTAACGCTGTCCTGTCCATGAATGATTTGAATGACTACCAGCTACAATGGGCCACTCTGGGGCTTATGCTTGCTAAAAGAAACATTGCTCAGAAGTGGGGGGCATCCCGGCCTCCGGAGGTGGGTGATTGGGAGAAGGACCTAGACTGGTCAATGCTCAGAGAAAAAACTGTGTTTGTAGCCCGTGGCTGTCCTAAGAAGTGGGCACATGTGTGGGGCCTGTGGAATTCATATCGTGGGGATATATGTCGGCCACCTTTTTCCCCCATTGAGGAAGACTCCACCTCGCCCTAGACGTTCCATATGACTTGTATTTTTGCACACTTTGATGTACCCTGTCGCTAATTTGTGACTTTCTCATTTCGCCTCTGTAATATGATTGATGTGCTGGTGCTAATTAATAAAAAGTTTTATTAAAAAACAAAATATTAGATCAAGTCACGAATCAGCTACTCCAGAGTTTGTGCCTTTCCATGAACCACTGCATGGATGCTGAAGTAACTGAGTTTATTCCTTCCTTCTTGTCTCCCTGTCTCTGCTTTCATCAAGCTTTGGGATGAAGCACTGAGCTTTGAGGGCTGGTAACTCAGTGCCGCTGTTAAAGGATAATAAGAGCAAGGGAGCATGTACACAAAACCCCACCTACAGCCATAAGGGTCGGGTAGTGGTAGTATAGGGGTCATTCGTTTTAGGGGGTGATCCTGCTGGAGTCTCAGAGGAGCTTTGGTGACTTCAGCAACAGGTCATTGGCAAGCATCCTTAAGCTACCAACTTCAGATCCAGTTCCCTTTACTACATTACTGACAACCTGTATAGTATAGCTTGCTAAAGCACAGATTAAACCCAAAGCAAAGGTACTCAAGTTCTGTGCAGAATTGTGCACGTATTTAAGAGGGCAATGCCGTATTTACACTATGGGCACTACGTACAAAGTTGCTGTTTAGGAAATAAAAAGTATTTTTTGGGAGAAAAAAAAAGAAATGGCACAACCTGAACGCGAAGCATTACAGACCGCACTAAAGGACCAGGCTGCCCTTATGTCAGCCAACCAACAGGTCCAAGACACAGCCATTCTGCGCATTACGGACACTATAACAAACGCGAAGGGTGCACCCTAACGTCCCCAGTACTGTCCTGCAAAAATATCAGGAAGAGGACGACCTGCATTTTTTCTTTATAAATTTTAAGAGGGTCGCCTCTACAGCCGGCTGGCCCCCAGAGAGGTGGGGTCAGTATATAGCCCCTCAACTGTCTGGTGAGCTACAAACTGCCTTCCAGGCTGCAAACCCCGCAGGGACCACCGCCTGTACAGAGATAAAACGGGCCATATTAGAAAGACTGGGGTGCGACTAAGAATATTTCCGGGTCCGTTTCCGAAAGGAGAAATGGACGGCAGGGGACAATCCACGCGCTTTGTATTACAGAATATGAGACTTGGGGAATCGCTGGCTCCAACCCTCCACTGCAACCATGGATGATGTGACTGAGAAGATCTATTTGGAGCAATATCTGGAAGCCCTCCCTTCAAACAACACCCCTTTCTCACAGTGACAGTTGCCGTCGACCTCGCCTGCGCCTATCATAGGTCTCCAGACTTCAAAACCCAACCCCAGCATCTTCCCCCGAACCCTCTGCGGCCCCAAACCAAAACAACCTCGAACAGTCGCCCCCTCCCTTTCCCACTAAAACATGTATCCAAACCTCTGGTAGGAATCCAACCATTACAGGGACCCCAGTGTTTTCACTGTGCAGAGTGGGAACACATAGCCCGCCAGTGCCCTTCCCAACCCCCCTCCCCAGGAGCCTATGGACGTAGGCTACACCCGAGGTTGTATTTACATGGTAGGAGAACCCCCACAGAGGTATCAAAAAAAGATACTGGTAAACGGAAAATCAGTATCAGCCTTACTAGACACAGGATGTCATCATACTGTCATTAGTGAGGAACTTGTACCTGACACCCAAAACCCAGGGAAGGAACACATACAGGTCACTTGTGTCCATGGGGAAAAGAAATTGTACCCTTTGGTAGAGGTTCTGTTGACCATAGACGGGGAACCACTCTTGAGAAAAGTAGGGGTGATACCCTCCCTTCCCGAAACCGTTCTCTTGGGGACCGACCTTCCCTGTTTTCACGACTATCTGTCATCTCTTTCTCCCCCCTCAGCCGTATCAGGGTGGTTGGGAAGTGCCCCGTTTGCACAAACACAAATAGAAGGAGCCCTGCTCAAAAGGATAAAGTCCCCTAGGGAGAAGAGGGAAGAAAGGGCAAAGTACCGCCAATCTTGTGATATGTTGTCCGCCCCTGTTCTTGTCTCCCCAGAAGAACCTCAGATACTGAGCCGAAGTTTCTGAATTGCGCAGAGGGATGACACGACATTGCAACATGCCTGGAGTCAAGCACAAGTGGACGACCTAGGGAAGGTAGGCCCCCTTTTTGTGTTAAAAAGTGACTGTTATAGAGGGTAATGAGGGAAAAAGGACACACCAAAGAACAATTACTGGTACCCAAAGCCTTTCGCGACTACATATTAAACCTTGCACATAACCAGGCAGGAGGCGGTCATTACGGGAAGGAACAGACACTAAAGTATCTGCTCCACAGATTTTATTGGACTGGGGTATACCAGAAGGTGGCAAGGTACTGTACTTCTTGTGTCCGGTGTCAGTTAGTAAATAACCCTGTCCTTCCCAGAGCCCCTCTCCAGCCGCTACCAATCATCGACACCCCGTTCCAGCGGGTCGGAATGGACCATGCAGGTCTTCTCCTCCCATCAGCGCAGGGACACCAATATATATTGGTCCTGGTGGACTACGCCACTAGGTGCCCAGAGGCGATACCCCTAACCAGTATAACCACAACAGCCGTCGCCCAGGCCATGGTCTCTTTTTTTTCCCGTGTGGGATTCCCGCGGGAACTCCTTACAGATCAGGGTACACCGTTTATGTCCCGGCTCATGAAACAAATGTGTGCACTGTTCGGCATCAAGCAAATCTGAACTGCTGTGTACCACCCACAAACTGATGGCCTGGTCGAGAGATACAATAGAACTATCAAGACCATGTTACGTAAGACCATAGAAAGTACAGGAAGGGATTGGGACCGACAGTTACCTCTGGTTTTATTCGCCATCAGGACACATGAACAGAAGTCTACAGGGTTTTCCCCCTACGAACTGCTGTTCGGGAGACCACCCCATACCGTTCTGGATATGGCTGTTGAGCAATGGGTTGAAGAGGAAGACGAGGGCAAACCGCTACTACATTATAGTACAACGCTAAGAGACACCTTGGTGTCCCTCTGGGAGAAGGTGCATGCTAACATGGATAGGGCCCAAACACAACAAAAACGGATGTATGACAGAAACACAAACCTAAGAACATTTAAGGTCGGAGACCTCGTCCTGATACTGATGCCCTCTACCGAAAAGAAACTGTTGGGTACATGGCAAAGACCCACAAAATCTTAGACAAAATAACCCCAGTAACTTACCGAGTGGCCGTACCCCACAAAGCCCACACGGCGCAAACATACCATGTCAATCTTCTGAAAGCATGGGAGGGACCGATGCCAACACCACCTCTCAAAAGCACCTCCATACATCACATCACCCTGGATAGGTCCTTGGTGATCCTTTCGGTTGCCTCAACACCCAAACAGACTGACTTCGTACATCTAGGTCCCCAACTGACCGAGAAACAGAGGCAACAAACGTTGTCCTTGTGCTCTTCGTTTTTTGATGTCCTGTCAGGCGTACCAGGATGTACAGACCTGGTTGAACACCACATAGACACAGCACAAGCAAAGCTCATCAGGTTGAGGCTGTATCACATACCTGCGTCCAGGAAACAGGCCGTAGACCAAGAGATACATGCAATGCTTAAAGCAGACATAATAGAACCCTCCCACAGTGCATGGCCCTCCCCAATCGTTCTCGTCCCCAAACCTGATGGTAGCATCAGGTTTTGTATAGACTTCCGGCAACTGAATTCCATTTTAAAATTTGACTCCTACCCAATGCCCCGAGTAGATGAACTTATAGACCGCCTAGGCGATGCCAGGGTGATGTCTACGATTGACCTCACCAAAGGCTACTAGTAGATTCCGATGTCCCCAGTCTCGCGAGAAACAACAGCCTTCTCTACCCCTTCTGGTTTATTTCACTTCAAAGTCCTTCCCTTTGAACTACACATGGCCCTAGCAACGTTCCAAAGGTTAATGGACTTCTTGCTACGTACACATCAGACATATGCAATGGTGTATCTAGATGACATCATTGTCCATAGCCCTAACTGGGAAACACACCTTGTACACCTTCAAAAGGTCCTACAGACACTCGAAAAGGCAGGTCTTACCATCAACCCCAAGAAAACTACGATGGGTACGGACCGTATCCGTTATCTCGGATACGATATCCAAGCAGGACAAATCAGGCCACAGATTGACAAATTAGAAGCGATAGCCAAAATTCCCCGTCCCACCACAAAGAAAGAGGTTTGTTCCTTCCTTGGGCTTATAGGGTATTATCGCTGCTTCATCCCACATTTTTCGACCCTTGCAAGCCCCCTCACCGACCTTCTCACAACAACCAAGTCAGGGAAACCCCTTCACTGGTCACCTTCACAGGAGCTTAGTTTTACCCAACTCAAGGATGCCATAAGCAAAGCACCTGTCCTTGTATGTCCCGATTACCAGAAGACCTTTGTGCTTCAAACAGATGCCTCTGGTAGGGGCCTGGGTGCGGTTCTCTCTCAGCCTGATGAGGAAGGGTATCTTCACCCTATCCTGTTCCTGAGCCGCAAGTTGTTCCCTAGGGAATGGCCCCAGTGTCCATTCCTGGAGGGGAGGCAGTGTGAGTGTTCCCTTCCAATACAGCGTGAACCGCCCGACCTTTCCAACATAGCGGCTGCCGTCTGGCAAACAGGAAGTCGGGTTGACGGTCCAGCGGACCAAGCGGACAGTGCTAGCAGCGCGCCAATCGGAAAACAGTCAGGCAGGGCCTTAAGGAAGAAGACGACTGTGTTCGGGATTTGGGGCGAGCAGCAAGAAGAAGCAGAGTCGAATTAAGGCGGAGCGGAGGAGAGCGATAACGAGGTGGAAACAGACGGAGAAGGAAGCGGGACCAACAAGAAGGAAGACACAGTAGAGGAGACGGTGCCCAAAGACGTACCTTCCAGGAGTGAGGAGGAGCAGTACTGTGACAGCCGCTCTGGGAGCAACGCGAGTAAGTCCAGCACTCCCACCTCGGGAGGAGAGGCTGCGACTTCGAACCCCACAGCCCAGGAGGGTCTTGGGTACAGGCAAGTGCCCAGGACTGGGTTCTTCTCGTTACAGGTTTGGTGGGCAGGGGTCAAGGGCCACACTACCCCCAGTCACTAAAACGTTCCTTGACACCTAGGCACTACACCATAGGGATGCACTGGTGACCGGAGCACTTTGTTTTCCCCCTCTTTTAAATGCGACCCAAAGTGGAGGTCTAATCCTGTTTTATTATTTTGGTTTTTCCCTGGGACATCTACGACCGGTATCCATCTCCTACTGTACCTCAAGGAACCCAGTCAGGCAGAGACGAAAACACCATAAAGGAAACCACCACCAGTGACTGTGAACTGTATCTATTCCTTGTCATCTTCCTACCTCAACTCCCGTGGTCCTTTGACACTACCCTATCCCCAAACTGGGGAAGAAACAACCGACGGTCTTGAGAGATACTGGCACCTCGGACAGCTTTATTTTGTTCCCTTTGTTATTTATTATAATAAATATCCTCACGTTAAACACCTAAGATCGCCTCCAGGATATCCTTCTGTGTATTGACAGACAAAGTTGAGAGCACCAACCAGTGGTACCCTCACAGGGAGCTTTCGCTTCCTGCCGGAGTGGATACTGGGGTTGTGGCTGTGGCATAGACCGTAATGGTATCTCATGCAAGGAGACTCTTTATCCCAGCCCAACTGAGTATGGTATAGAGCTGGTGCAAGCACCAAAGCCCACTCTTCTGCAAAAGCCTTTGCTTGCTTCTTGGAGACGTTGTGCGAAAAACTGAGGAGTATAACCTCCTCACCACTTGGAGCGGCCGGAACAAAAGGCGGGGTCCAATCTGCCAACAAAATGTCATAAGAAGAAGTCAGATTTTCCCAAAAAATCCCTTTAATCACACGCTGTATGTCACCTTCAATCAGAAGAACAATGTCATATAATCTGTCAGGGGGAGTCACTCGGGTGTCAGCCGTTTCAACTGTGATGAACGTTTCAGTTGCTGTCGCCTTCAGAAATGGACGCAGTGCTTGCCGCACTATGGTAACTTCAGCTGCGCTGTCTAGCAGCGTTACTGCCCATGTTAGGTTCCGGAACCGAGTCCTTACCGTCTCTGGCATATCTTGCTATTAAAGCTGCAACTTTCTTTTTTTGAAATTGTAGGCGCTGACGAGAAAAATCGTCTTTCTTCCCTTTTCTGTCAGTCTGACGAGGTTGCTCACGACCTTGCGGGGCACCTCGACCTCTGCCGCACTCCTGGCATTCCCCGCCACCAGCCTGTGAGCCAGATGTTTCCTGTGAAGAACGAGGAGAATGCTGATCAGGAACCTGAAACCTGTCAGGAGACCTAATTCTCGCGCGGTCGCGTAAATCATAAGTGCGCTCAGGAGTCTCGGGTACCGGTGACCCTACACGCGACCCCTGTTTCTGTTGTTGCATCCCCTGCTTTTTATTTTTCCAATTCTTTTTAGGAAAATTAGGACGGTCGTCTTTATTAGACTGCGCCATCTGTGTTTGCTGTTGTGCTGGTATTCTAGCAAAAGGCTTAACACCCAAACTATTTCGTCCAATGGTCTTATAAGCATCTGCAATAAATTTTGGTAATTTGCGGGGCTTATCGTCCTCTGGGACAAGGTGCAAAGCATTAGACACTTGAAAGTTAACTGCATCTCCTTTGACGTTAGCAAGGATTAGATCAGCAACTACGTCGAGCACTCCAACCAACCCCATCCCCAACTTCCCAGCCGCCTCCGGTCCGTGCTCATCTTGAACACGCTTAATCACGGAGGGGAGCACAGTCATAGAAGGTGTGCCAAAACACTTCGCATACACCGCCGCGAACACTTTACCCCAATTTTCACAATCAGTTACTTCAGGTGTTTAGTCTTTCTGCAAACTAATAGTTGAAATCCTGTGTTTTCCACTGGAGTGGTATTTGGAGATACCGCTTCCAGCTGGTCAAATTTCTCAGCAAGCCAGTAAGGTAAATCATCCTTATTCTGTTGACGCTTGCCTATAACCGAATTAACCATGACAGGACTAATAGTCAGTCCGCAAGGTCCAGCTGGTTGCGCAGCAACCCCAGGTGCTCCCACCTGGAGATTGCGTGAGACATATTGTACTAGAGTCCTATGCACCTCGATTAAGGAGGCGTGCAAGACACGGAGTTCGTCTACTGGGACTCCTAGATAACGTGGATGTGGTGTGTACCCGGCCAAAACTGGCCAAGAGGCCCCTGGAATAGATAAAGGGCCTAAACCGACCGGAGTCACTGAATGGGGTAGGGCGCCATTAAACCAAATACGGTGTTGCCATGCCGAAATCGGAACTTCAAGAGTTCTATTACGTCGATATACATTAGGTGTTGCAGTGTGAGTGTATACATGGAACAAGTTATCATCTCCATTCACCGCAGGAAAGGTTACCCAAGAATAAAACACCTCAAAGTGAATAGCTGAATCAGCTCCAACCACAAAAATAAGTATGACACCCACGTCAGGCACTCCATATGCGTTCAAATGACGACGGAGCGGAGTGCGGCTATGTGCCACAATATCGACATCAGCCATAAGGACTAAGAAAGAATAATAACTTAATGCGTGGCAGCGAAATAGGGTAGTAATTCAAAAGAATAAAAAAACAATTTATTGTATCAAGCTTGAAAAAACCTATAAAAACATCAGTATAGGTTGGTTATGCCATCGCAACTGTTTTCTGGAAAACAGAAGCGAGGGTATCATGGACAAGTGCAAGTACTACTAAAGTGCCTCGTAATTAAGTACCAGACCAAACGTTAGGTGCGCCATGTTGCAGGGGTTCTGCACATACACAGAACTATGCTCAAGAAACCAGGACCTCGGGGGAGGAGCCTAGCGCGCAACCAAGATGGCCGCATAGGCTTAAGGCTCTCGAGGGCCTCCGCAACCTCCCACGTCTATCCTGACTAAATCCTGGTAAATTTGACGGGCTTTTGCTGATGCATTCGCGCTGAGGTGCCACCCGTTTTCCGAATTCTGATCGGACGCCGGGAACCCGAATGGTTGCCCTCCGAAGTTTGCGGCCTGCTGGTGCCTAGGTCCCGGTCTCGAGTTGGTGAGGTGCCCGGGTACGAAGTGAACAACAGCGGCATGCAGGGCTTGACCTGCCCCGTACCCCGCACTTTCACTTTCGTTTTCAAGTCTGCTGTTTGAGATCGGCTGAGGGACCCTGGTGTTTCAGAGGAGCGCGGACAACGGAGTGTCTGGCCCGATCTTCGGACTATCCACGGACGTCCTGCCTGCGATCGCAGTGTCTGCTTAACTTAGCCAACGGGTCCCTGTCCCTGGCGCTGGCGGGTGCCAACCTTGGTGGCCTCAGGACGATGGCGGCGAGACTCGAAGGGGACAAGTCGAAATCTAAGTCAACCCGGAGGGGATCCTATGCTCAGGCCAACAACATGGACCGTTACGCGCAGCTAAAGGGATCCCCCGCTGGCCTGCATAAATCGCCTGAGCGGTCTAAAGAGCTGGCGGGCCCGGCGTCGGAGTTTACCCTGCAGGACGTTATGGGCGCCATTGAGGAGATGAAGGCTGCTGTGGGTCAGCGATTTGATACCCTGGCACATAAGTTGGACGCGGTAGTGATCGATGTGAATTTGGTCAGGGCAGATCTGTCCAAAACCAACGAGCGGGTCGACTCCTTGTCACATGCGGCGTCGAGCCTAACTGTGGACGTGGCCGCCCTGCAGACGGAGGTCCGTCGGTTGCGGCTAGCCAGTGACCAGACTGATCGTCGACTTGAGGATTCGGAAAGCAGGGCTAGACGGAACAATGTCCGTATCATCGGAGTGCCGGAAAGATCGGAGGAATCTGCTGCTGATCTTTTTGTGGAGGATCTGGTGATCAACCGTCTCGCGCCCAAGGGATTGAGCAAGTTCTTTGCGGTGGAGCGGGCCCACAGGATTCCGGGTGGTGCGCCCAAAGTGGGTGCTCCCCCGCGGCCTATAATCGCTCGACTTTTTAACTTTCGGGATAGAGATGCTATCCTTCAGGCGTCGCGGGTGGCTGGGCCGCTGAAGTTTGAGAACTCCAATGTCAGCTTTTATCCGGACTTCACGCAAGCGGTCCAGAAACAGCGGCTGGGATTTTTGGGTGTCAAGCGGCGCCTGAGGGACATGGAGCTGAAATACGCGATGTTATTCCCTGCGAGGTTGCGGGTTGAGTTCCAGGGTCGTTCCCACTTTTTTGACCGACCGGAGGCGGTTGGTGACTGGTTGGATGCCCTACCGCGGGGACAGGATCGAGACGATCGGGCGGAGGAGAGCGGATGGGATGTGGTGGAGCAGGACTAGAACTTGGTTCCTGGCGATGGACTAGATTGACTATTCATTGCACCTTGGCTCAATTACACTCTAATCCGGCACATCATGCCCTTCAAATGTCTGGGGGTTGCGGGGAGCTTTTTGGGGTCCTTTCCTCCTTCTGGGGTTCTTTTGTGGTAAATGTTAGGGCGACAGGCACACTGCAAGTTGGGGGGGGCTGTTCGGGCTCAAGCAGGGGTGCAGGGAGGGGGGAGTTGTGGTTTTGGGTCTGTGGGGGAGGGGGGTTGTTGGGGATGGTTGTTGTTTTTTCGTTTCGCAGGGCAATGTGAAGTTGTTTGCTGATTTCTCCGGGTTGTGCTCTCCGGGATGTGGGATTCATGTGCGGGAGTGGGATGGGGGATAGGGGATTGCGAATCCTTTCGTGGAATGTGAATGGTCTGGGGCCCAGGATCAAGCACGGGGTGGTGTTACAGTTCTTGAAGCGGCTCTCGCCCGACATCGTTTTCCTGCAGGAGACACATTTGGTTGGGAACTCCTTCCAGGCCCTAAATAGGAGGGGCTATCGCCTGGCCGCTCACTCTGGCTTCACTTCTGGCTCTAGGGGAGTGGGCATCTTAGTTAGGACCTCCCTCCCACTGGCAGTGGACGCGGTGCTTCACGATGATAGGGGGCGATATGTGGCACTGGTGGGAAGATGGGAGGGTAGAACCATCTCACTGGTGGCTGTGTATGTGCCCCCGGGGTTGCAGACGACTACATTTGCTGACTTGGGGCGTTTGGTTCTGGGGCTTCCTGGGGGGGTTTTGGTGCTGGGTGGAGACTTTAATGCCGTAGTCTCTGGATTGGAGGACCGTCACCCCCCCAGGGATCTCCCTAGGGCTCAGGCCTGGTTGGGGAGTTTTTTGGACACTTTGGGACTGGTAGATTGCTGGAGAATGATGCACCCGGAACAAGCGCAGTATACCTTTCACTCGGGGGCCCATGGGAGTCTCTCGAGACTCGACTATATGCTCATGCCGGCGACCCAAGCGGGGATGATTGGGGAGGTGCGTCACGTAGCCAGAGGTATTTCTGACCATTCCCCTATATGGTTGCAACTGAGGGTGGACCCTGGCACAGAGGGAAGAGTGGCACCTATTGGCCCCTGGTATCTTCGTAACCCTAAGATCCGTGCGGAGTTGGTCAAGTCCACTGATCACTACTTCACTGATAATGTGGGGTCGGTGTCGTCGGCCGTCTCCCTGTGGTAAATAATTTAATTACCGGGACTTAATTTGATACGGAAACATAATAAAAATAGCTCAGTAAATAAGAGGCAGGATCCGTGGTATTAGAGGTTCGGAATGGGCTTTATTCCAATACTGATTCGAGTCAGGGATTTCAGGTTCCATCACCACGAAGGTTCAGGAAGTGAAGGCAATACATTATTGACAGGTAACAATATATATATGAAAAGCATTTACATTAAGACAGATGCAGGAGGCGTAACAGCTGATAATACAGATAAGAATACACATACGTAATGAAAAGAGGCGTAATAGGGCGTAACAGAGAAACGTCATTGGTTGTGATGTCACAAATGGGTGGATCTATGAGATAATTTCGCAGTATCAGCAGAAATACTTGGCAGAGATGCGCGCGCAGCAGTATGACGTGTGATTGACGTGCAACTAGGGGGTGAAGGGGACTTGATATTTAGCTCTACATGTGGCGACAGAAGTCTGGAGGGTCAAGTCAACCTAATCCCAAATCATATCTAACATCCTATGTTTAAAGAACTATGTTATCCAAAAGAGAGGTCTCTTAGAGTAGAATCTTATTCTATACTGACTATACTGACGGTTAGTGCGTGTACAAGCGTCTAAGTGTCTACACTAGATGCGAGGGCGGAATCTTCCATAGTAACAGGGCTATGAATTACTTGTATGAAGACAGAGAAGTCGGGCCTTTGCTTGGTAGCTGGAAGAATGTTTACTTAAGCTACTAGACAGGAATGCATTGGGCAGGGAGCGGAGCAGATAATTTTCGAAGGTGAAATACAGTTCTTGGCAGGCAGCAAGCTGATGTCAGGCTTCGTGAGCCGCGCAGAGAATGAGACAAAGTTCATGGTCACAGATGCAGGCTCGGACTGGAGCTTCAGAGGCAGAAGTCAAGAAAAGCTTGATGACAGAATCAGGGCCTACTTGCCTGGACTGTAAAATGGCATAAGTGAACCATATAAAGGCGGTGGCCTTTCGTACTTAGGAATGGAATATCCGGCCCATTCATGGCGGATCAACAGAGGACATGTTAACGGTGGACGCACATGTATTTGCGTCTTCATAACTGGAACTGGAGGGAACATACATGTACTTGTAACATGCACATAGAACCGTTGGGGTCCAAGATAGGGGACATAACTGACCAGAAAAATCCATATTTCCACATTCCCTCCTTGTCCCCTACTTGCCCGTCAAGAGATATCAATCTTCATTAATCCATTGATCTGTTCATATAGCATCATTTGTTCTTCTTTCTTCTTCCGAGATCTTGAATGAAAATCTTGATGTGGAATGCACGATGTGGCACACAGACCACAAATCGCTGGTCCACATTGCAGGCATAAGCAGCAACTGAATAGTATGAGAAGGCCAATACCTAGGAAGGATAGGACTCTCCATCCCCAGGCTGATATCACGCTCCAAAACCAACCGGACCAAGTCCAGGTGCCTGGATTCTGGTGTATCTGGCTTACAATCTTATGAAGGCGGGTTATGGCCTTATATACAGATGGCGAATTTTCTGGTATGAATATGCAACAGCTTGATCCGATGACTCTACAAGCTCCGCCCCTATCGGCCAGGATGACGTCAAGGACAAGACGATTTTGAAGCACAACAATCCGCATAGCAGACTGCTCTTCTGTTAAATTGCCTAAGGCGGAAATAGTTTCGTTCACTACTGCTTCAAGGGTCCTAGTCAATCTACGTATCAGTTTACTATTAGTAACGGTACCTATATAGGGAAAGAGACCTTTATTGAAATCTGTGTATTTTTCCCATGCCGTTTCAGTGTAATCGACTATTGGGAGATCTCTCCTTTCTCTATTGTGTACTAAATGAATATTTCTGTGATAATCAGGAGGAGCTAGGAAAACAGGTGGCAAAAGGAATCCAATGTAGCAGGTACCATCCCAATCTAGAGGCAAACGTACATATGCCGTCTGACCACATATGAAATAGGAATGGCGGGAAGCTCTAAATGTAGACTTGCCTTGATCACTAAATTCTACTACAGTGGTGCATTTACTATGGGCCATGTGTATGGAACCATTCTTTCTTATACATAATTCACCTTTTACTGGAAGTATTGACATAGCGGGCAAAATTGGAGTAGCTTCGGATTCAACATTTAGGATCATAAGATTAAGCGTAAAATTACCTAATCCATATACTTCATTTTCTAGATCAGTTCCTGTTCTTTTGGGAAGTCCCTCCTTGTTAGGATAGCAGACCTTAAGTAAAACTAAGTTCAAATGTCCCCATACCCAGTTATCTTGATAAACTGCAGAATTCGAATCCAGAGAATTAATTAGGCTAAACCATGCTCCACAGGAGCCGTTGTGTGTGAACGGGTATGGAAAAAGAGGTAGAATTCCTTTATCATTCTGATAGGGAGGGAGTCGGCCACATATCCAACAATCTGTAGCATTGCTAACCTGATGGGAATGATGTAACATACTAATAAAAGTGTTATTGCGCAGCGCAAATCTGTATGACAATTCAAGCGGAGGTAATTCACTAAAAGAATGTTCAGCAGTAACATTGTAAACATGTCTAGAAATAGGATAATATATGTGCAACAATATACTTGCAGTAATTATTAAAAGACTTGAGAAAAACAAAATTAATAACGTCACTATGCAATGACTACGCAGTGATTTACAGTACGCCTGTCGTTTCAACATTTTTCGGGTGTTTTCTCTATTCAGGTCCAAGGGATACATGTCAGAGACAATTCAACCGCTTCACCTTGGAGAGGACTTAAACAATCAAATTGCTCGACTGATTGGGCCTGAGCTTTAATTTATAAAGTTCGGAGTCACTTTTTTCCACAAAAGGAAGTTTTGAGTCAATGGGTGAAGACACACAAGGTGTGCTATTCACATCTGATTTCAGTCCATGAAATTTCTTGATATGACTTGAATGAATCCATCCTTTTCTGCCTTCGATCTTCACGGCTGTTCTTGTTGTGAGCAACACCAGCTGGGGTGACCTCCACCTAGGTTCCAGCTGCGTTTTTCGATCAAAGTTCCTCACGAGGACTAAGTCTCCCGGAACCACGTCATGGGGTTTCACCTCAGTGTTGTCAGGAAAAGCTGCAGCTACCTGTGAACGACAAGATTGTAGTGCAGACATCAAGGAAGCCAAGTAATCTGTCAGCATGTTACAGTCAATATCAGTTATTTTGCGTGGTATAGGCGTCCCCCACATATTTGGTGGTCTGCCGAAGATCACTTCATACGGGGATAGCCCTCTTCGAGAGTGTGCTACCATTCTTGTGTAAAAGAGTGCAACTGGTAATGCTACTACCCAGTCGACACCTTTCTCTCTGCATATTTTGGATAATCTTATTTTCAGAGTCTGATTATGTCTTTCTACGAGACCTGCTGCTTCGGGGTGTCGGACACAGTGGAATTTCCACTGATAGCCTAACAAAAGTGAAACGTGTTTCATTAATTCGGATGAGAACGGCTGGCCGTTATCTGAGTGAACAACACGTGGTAAACCGTATCGTGGGAAGAATTCTCGAACCAACTGTTTGGCAGTAGTCGGGGCAGTGTAATCTGAAACCGGGTATGCCTCCGTCCAACGGGAAAGAGCACACACAACTACGAGAACATATTTGAATCCTCTGCATCGTTCCATCTGGATATAATCCATCTGGAGGACTTCAAAAGGGTGATCAGGAGGCTGAAATCCACCCTGTTCTACGGGAACGCTTTTTCCTGGGTTGAACTGGCAACAGATCAGACAGGTACGAACCTTTTGTTTGGCTGCAGCTCGTAAATGCTTGTTGAACCAAATATGTTGAATGCTGTCTAGCATAGCTTTCTCTCCTAGATGCGCTGGACTATGGATAGTGTTAATAATGACTTGGACCATTGAATCAGGAAGGAACCACACAGACTTTTCCTTCATCAACCATCCTTGATCCGTTTGGATCCCTCCTAATTCCGTCCATTTCCTTATTTCCTCTGGTGTAGCATGTGTCTGTATATCAATTACGTCAAGAGTAGGATCTTTAACCGTCATACAATGTGTTGGCGTCGGGACTATTGTCTTTGTCATATCGGATGTTTGAGTTTGAGCAGTCCGTTTAGCTGTTCTATCAGCTAGATCGTTGCCTTGAGAAATGATATCAGTAACTTTCGTATGTGCTTTGCATTTCATAATCGATATTGCAATGGGTAAATGTATTGCATCTAACAAGGCATGAATGAGGGGTCCGTGCTGAATGTGGGCACCATGAGAAGTTAAATAACCTCTCTCTCGCCACAGCACGCCGAAGTCATGTACGACTCCGAATGCATAACGTGAATCAGTGTATATGTTGACTTTTTTATTTGTGGCTCGAATACAGGCTTGTGTCAGAGCGACGAGCTCTGCTGCTTGAGCTGACAAGGTATTAATACGATTTGTTTCAACGACTTCAGTGTCTGTTGTGACTGCATACGCGGCCACTAGCTCTCCTGTACTTGTTCTCATACATGAACCATCTACATACAACGTCAGGTCTGGGTCTGACAATGGGACGTCTGTCAAGTCTTGTCTGGGTTTCGTCGTGATTGTAATAACATCAATACAGTCATGGGCTAGTGGGTCTGTTCCATTTATAGGTAAAAGTGTGGCAGGATTCAATGTGTTACAACGTCTGATTTCTATATGTGGCTGAAACAGTGTTAGTTCATACCCTGTAAGTCTTGCTATAGTCAAATGTTGTGTTTGCGTTCGATTCACAAGAACCTCTACGGCGTGTGGTACTTGTACTGTCAATGGATGTCCTAACACTATGGCATCGCTTTGTCTGATTGCTAAAGCTGTCGCTGCCACTGATTTCAGGCACGCAGGCAGAGCCTGAGCTACGGGATCTAATGTACTAGAAAAATAAGCACATGGTTTGTGTGCTCCTGCTTGTTCCTGTGTGAGTACTGACAAGGCAGTACCTTCGCGTTCTGTAATAAAGAGTGTAAAATGTTTACTGTAACATGGTGTTGCTAAAACAGGTGCTTGGCATAGAGCTTTCTTTAAGCTTTTAAAGGCATGTGTATGTTCTTGAGTCCAAGGGAGGTCAGTCGATGTGGCTGCCTCCTGTGTTGTCAACTGAATGAGTGGTTTTGCTAGAAATGCATACTGAGGGATCCACTGCCTACAATATGAAGTGAGGCCTATGAAAGCCCGCACCTCCTTTTGTGTCTTGGGTATTGGCATGTTAGCTATTAACTGAATGCGGTCTGGTGTAAGCTGCCTTCCCTCCTTGGACAGCGAGTGACCAAGGTAAATAACTCGCTGGACACAGAATTGCAGCTTAGAAGGGGACACCTTGTGCCCTTTTTCGGCTAGAAATTGTAAAACTGTCAGTGATGCTTTTTCACATTCAGGTTCGCTTCGGGCGGTGATCAGCAGATCATCGACATATTGAAGCAAGGCAGTGTTAACTGGCATGTGGATGCTGTCGAGTTCTCGTTTCAGTGCTTGGCTATAGATGCTGGGGCTTTCTGTAAATCCTTGAGGTGCGCGTGAGAATTTGAAGCTACGTCCATTTAAACTAAATCCGAACAAATATTGGCTTTCCGGATCTATTGGGACGCTGAAAAAGGCATTTTTGAGATCAATTACAGTAAAGAATGTTGCTGCGGAATCAATAGCTGTCAATAATGATGAGATATCGGGGACCACAGGGAATTGTGGCACAATACACTTATTTAATTCGCGCAGATCAATAATCAATCGATATACTGGCGGGGCCTTCGGATCTGTTCGTTTGAGAATCGGAATTATCGGTGAATTACATATATTGGAGTCTGTTTCTACAACCACTCCTTGGGCAATGAGTTCGTCAATGATTTGCAGTAAAGCCACTACAGCATCTGGTGGTAACTTGTATTGTCGCATTCGTGGTAGTACCACTCCTGCCTTTAGTGTGACTCGATATGGTGTAATATTCATACAACCAACATCAGTAGGGCCTTGTGCCCATAAATGTGTAGGTAAAGTCTGCAATCGGGGATCCATGTCTCTAGACACATAATGACCTTTAAAATCACGTAAAAACAATCTTACTCCTTCCGGAGAACAACATATTATAGCTCCTAGAGCCTTCAGCGTTTTTATTCCTAACAGGTTTTCTGGACATGATTTAGTAAGCAATAAATCTGTAGTTCGGGTCAAAGGTCCTATCGTAAGTGGAAGAGGTTGTGACACTTCATTAACAATAGGTTTTCCTGAAAAACCAAGGGAAATATTCTGTGAGCCTGAGAGGGGTGCCCCTGGAACTTCACTACGTTTTATGGTTGTTCGACTTGCCCCTGTATCGAGTAAAAATTTTCTGTCTTGGCCTAATAATTCACTATGTACATAAGGTCCTTCTTGATCTACAGGGATCTCGATAAGGGGTAAGTCAACTTCCCTCTCTAGGCTGGTTCATGCATATCGTTGATAATCAGGATAGTCATACTGTGCGGTCTGGTACAGTTGTCGTGTCGTGGTTTGCGTGGCAGCAACAGGCAGTGCTGGAGCAGCTGGCACAAACTGTATAGACTGTTGTGGAGCTGGCATGGACTGTGCATGCTGCAAGGCTCCTTGTTCATTCTGATCCTGTCTAAGTGGCCGTGGTCTTTCTTTTGTAATGCACGTGGCGATATTACGCTTCAGGACTGGACAATCGTGTACATGATGACCTAGTTGTTTACAATAGTTGCATGTCCCTTTTACAGGTCCCGCTAAATCGCCAGAATGTGTCGTACCCTTTTTATGTCCTTCAACTGGAACTGTCTGGGAGACTAGCATTTTCATTTTCGTGTCTTTCATGCGCCTTTGTTCATGATCTTGTTCCTCTCTAATTCTATTGTGATGATACTGTAACATTTGTAACATTTGTGATGGAGTGTTACCTTGCCAGGTACTCTCGAATTTTAATACTCTATTCTTCACTTGGGGCAAGGAATTTTCAACTAATTTTGTCACAAACAGATGTGGGTATGATTCGCTACTTGCTTTTATACCACTATTTATACCAAAACATTTCTCAAATTGTGCATAGAAATCACTAGTGTCTTCATCTTGCTTTTGTTTACAGGCTGAAATTGCACCCCAGTCTTCCTTTTTCGTGGTTAATAAACGTGGCAGTACCTGTACTAGTAGACCTGGTAGTGCTTTAGTTTTGTCCCCAAGCCCCGAACCTGGACCTCGGGCCTTTTCTTCTGCTTCTAATGCTGTCCAATCTATCTTTTGGTCTCCTACCTCCCACTCTTTTTCCTTGAGTTTTTTCATAAATGCCAGCAGGCATCAATACCTTTAATATTGTCATAATGTCGGGATATGTATACTCTCCCATGAGTAACATGTCTTTAATTTCTCGGTGGAAACCCGCTGGGTCTTTGTCATGACTGGGTACCACTTTCTTCATTTCCAACAATTCTATTTTCGATATGGGCGTATATACATATACACGTTTAAACTCATTGTCCTCGCCCTTTATTGGGTGCACTTCTCGTAAGGGATTCTGTCTGTCCATGTAATACGTAGTTCTTTCCTTGATGGGCAGTGAGACATGTTCTGGGCATATAAAAAGAACGTACTGCTTTCTTGATTCTAGTATTTCTTTAATTAGCTTAGTACCTGAACCTCTCCATCTATTCGTGAGTAATTCGGTCAATATATCAGGTAAAGGACCAGGATCTGAATGTTGGCTTTTATATAGTATAAGAAGTTGTTGAATCATATAAATCCCAGCTAAACGCTGTTCATCTGGGGTGAGATTCAAAAATGTGTGTGCTACTGTGTCATCACTATACTTCCCGGGACTGTCAACCCAATGGACAGCTGACCTGGCTAATTCTTGTTCATCCATAGAATCGAGAAAATGATAACCCCTTCGTTCTCGGAGTAATTTATCTGCTGCTTGGAATGAATGCTCGTTAGACCTTATATTTATTATTGGTGTTTGAAATTTCCTGTTATTTTCTAGACACATCGGACGTATCGGATCAGTAAGACATCTAGTACTATTACAAGATCTTCTTCTACCTACATAGGCTATAGTTTCTGACTGTCCTGTGGGCAGTCCTGATGCTTCTTGCTCGCTTTGTTCGAACTGGTCTACCGCTAATCTTTCTTCGTGTAGGCGTTCTATTTCTTTACGGATCTTTCGGCACATGGCTATTATACAGTTTTGCTTATCATGTCTCCCTTCTGATATATTCTGGCTCCATCTGGTAAGAATCTGCATTGCTTCCGGGTCTACCCCCGGTCGGTCTTGATTTCTGATCACACAATTTATGAGGAAACGCAACAGTTCCCCTTGTATTTCCACTTTCTGGTATTCCATAGCTCTGTTAATACATTCAGAATCTCGCCCGGTTTGGACAAAATGATATATATTATCTAGATGTGCAGTCATTCCTGGTAATTTCCCTAAATACACTGCGGCTCGTCTGATACGTAATGATGCTAGGGTCATTTCGTCCTCTTTTCCGGGCACAGGGTCATATCTACAATCTATAAGAAGTTCCTTAAGCGTACGGGCATTTATGAGTTTGGGGGTACGTGAATGTGCTGACTCTTGAAAAGTAAGTTTATTTATTCTAGGTGGCGTAGAAAAGATATTGGTAGCACCTCCGGTAGCCCCATCTGGGGTATCGGGTGTGAAAGGATTCGTTGAACGTGATACAGCAACTATAGGCGTGGATACAGCTATAGAAGTAGCTGTAGGAACAGATGTGCTTGCCGGAACTTGTGTCAGAACTTGTTGCTGTAACGATACGGGTACTGGATCTTGGCGTTGAACCTCCCTGGCAGGCGGTCTATGTGGGGCGGGATGAGCATACTCGGGAGCTGCGTCATCTAAATATGAGGAAAGAAAAACATCTTCTGCGGTTCTAGGATGCCCCTTAGGATGTACCTTTATTGGAAATAATGGGGTTGGCAAGTCTTTTGGTATCCCTGGAGTAGCCTTAGGTAATCCTTCAGCCAGGAGGGGATACATACCATTCATAAGGGCATTTCTTTGTCTGTCTACTTGTTCTGATTTCACTCGTGCACCTTCTTCAATTAATAGATTTTCTCGGACTTCATTTGAATTTTCTTTACTCTTCTCTTCCTGTCTACGTGCTTTTTCTGTTCGTCTATATGATTCTTTACGCCATAATTCAATGGCGTCTTTCTGTGATTGTCTAACTTTCTTTTTCCATAATTCTTCCTCTACTTTCACGATGCACTCTGCATCCCAGGTCCCCGCTGCGGGCCACCTCTGACTTTCTGGTAATTCCTTAGTGTAGTCTACCCATAGATCAAGAAATAATATGGCGTCTAGACCATGTTTATGATACATGAAGTACCCTGGAGTGTCCCTAGGAGGAATGGGAACAGCTTCTTCGAGTACCCCTTTTCTAGTTGTGATCTGTCTTAGTTTCGAAAAGAGCGGCATATTGAGAACTGATCTGATACTTGATCTTGAACAAACTTAATACAGTAATCACAATAACGAACAGTCATTCATACCACAATATGCAGAACGTACTATAAACATTTAACATTTAACATTTAACTGAGCAACAATGATGATGACGATCTAAGAAAAACTTAATCATTAAACATGATACTCGACTTGAACTGAATTATTCTGAATTTATATACTTGATATACTAGATATACTGCTAAACAGTACAGATACACTGCTGAAACAGTGCAGACCGGATTTGTGTACCCAAACCCGTCTGGACCGGCACAACTTATGTGCACGCCAGAACGCCTCCCCAGTAATGGTACTCACCGGGTAGCTCGGAAACGGAAGGCCTCAGAAACTGGACTGAACTTGAACCGGACTGGACTGGACTCGAACGCTTCGGACACTGGACTCGACTTGGGACTTCGGAAACTGGTGGGCCTCTGTATACCTCGGATCTTGCTCTCTCAGCTAGGCTCTGGTCGGGATACTTCGCACTTCTCACCGCCTCGTCTGGGTGTTGATCGCAGCCTCAGTCGCCCCCGCTTGACCGGAGGGAGATACAGGAAATCCTGCTGGTACGCGTTATTGTCCGTCCAGCTGTGGCAGGAGACCGGGCCTGCAACGCACCGCCGGCGCGTGAGATGAGAAAGTGTCCCTGTTTGGGCGCCATTCATGTGGTAAATAATTTAATTACCGGGACTTAATTTGATACGGAAACATAATAAAAATAGCTCAGTAAATAAGAGGCAGGATCCGTGGTATTAGAGGTTCGGAATGGGCTTTATTCCAATACTGATTCGAGTCAGGGATTTCAGGTTCCATCACCACGAAGGTTCAGGAAGTGAAGGCAATACATTATTGACAGGTAACAATATATATATGAAAAGCATTTACATTAAGACAGATGCAGGAGGCGTAACAGCTGATAATACAGATAAGAATACACATACGTAATGAAAAGAGGCGTAATAGGGCGTAACAGAGAAACGTCATTGGTTGTGATGTCACAAATGGGTGGATCTATGAGATAATTTCGCAGTATCAGCAGAAATACTTGGCAGAGATGCGCGCGCAGCAGTATGACGTGTGATTGACGTGCAACTAGGGGGTGAAGGGGACTTGATATTTAGCTCTACATGTGGCGACAGAAGTCTGGAGGGTCAAGTCAACCTAATCCCAAATCATATCTAACATCCTATGTTTAAAGAACTATGTTATCCAAAAGAGAGGTCTCTTAGAGTAGAATCTTATTCTATACTGACTATACTGACGGTTAGTGCGTGTACAAGCGTCTAAGTGTCTACACTAGATGCGAGGGCGGAATCTTCCATAGTAACAGGGCTATGAATTACTTGTATGAAGACAGAGAAGTCGGGCCTTTGCTTGGTAGCTGGAAGAATGTTTACTTAAGCTACTAGACAGGAATGCATTGGGCAGGGAGCGGAGCAGATAATTTTCGAAGGTGAAATACAGTTCTTGGCAGGCAGCAAGCTGATGTCAGGCTTCGTGAGCCGCGCAGAGAATGAGACAAAGTTCATGGTCACAGATGCAGGCTCGGACTGGAGCTTCAGAGGCAGAAGTCAAGAAAAGCTTGATGACAGAATCAGGGCCTACTTGCCTGGACTGTAAAATGGCATAAGTGAACCATATAAAGGCGGTGGCCTTTCGTACTTAGGAATGGAATATCCGGCCCATTCATGGCGGATCAACAGAGGACATGTTAACGGTGGACGCACATGTATTTGCGTCTTCATAACTGGAACTGGAGGGAACATACATGTACTTGTAACATGCACATAGAACCGTTGGGGTCCAAGATAGGGGACATAACTGACCAGAAAAATCCATATTTCCACATCCCTATGGGAGGCTTATAAGGTGGTGGTCAGGGGGCAGGCCTTGTCTCTTATCTCCCATACTAAGAGGTGCGAGAGAGCTGAGGTGGTTCGCCTGGAGACTGAAATAGCTGAAATGGAGGAGGACTTGGAGCGTGGAGTTACTGATGAGAAATTGCATGTTCTCAGCCTCAAACAGTCAGATTATAGAGCGCTAGTCACGGAAGCTGCTAAAGGGTTGTATAGAGAACAGCAAGGGCGTCTGTATGACGTGGGGGATAAGGCCGGGAAGTTGATTGCTTGGTTGGATAAGAAGGAGAGAGCGAGCAGGGTGGTGCCCGTTGTGGAGAGAATGGATGGAGTTTGTGTGACTGACTCTGTTGAGATTGTTGACTGCTTCGCGGATCACTTCCGCGGGGTATACTCTCCGGTTTCCGTGCGTTCGGAGGAGGATTCTCATCTGTTGCTTCGAGACATCGCACTGCCAACCTTATCGGAGGCGGATGCAACATTGATGGAGGCGAAGTTGTCGTCGGATGAGATTGCTTTGGCCATTCGCTCGATCGCTTCTGGTAAGGCGGGTGGTCCTAATGGTCTTCCCATTGAACTATATAAGTTACGTCCTGATAAGATAGCGCCGTATCTTCGTGACATGTTTTCGGCGGCACGTGCGGCGGGCTTCCTTCCCCCTGACCAACGCCTCGCCACCATAGTGGTGATACACAAAGATGGGAAGCCGCGAGACCGCTGCGCCTCCTATAGGCCCATTTCGCTGTTGAACGCAGAACCCAAAATTCTGGCTAAGGTGTTGGCTAACCGACTGGTTCGGGTCGCGGGCGACTTGATTCATCAGGATCAGTCCGGTTTTATACGCCATCGGAATACCGCCCTAAATTTGAGGCGGTTACACGGTGTGCTGGCTAGAGCCGAGTTTATACGGGAGCCGGCCATCTTGGCATCTCTAGATGCTACTATGGCGTTCGACACTTTGGAGTGGCCATATATTTGGGCCGTTTTGGCGAAATTTGGATTCGGCCCTGAGTTTATAGGTTGGGTAAAATTGTTATACGCTGACCCACTGGCTCAGGTGGTGGTGAATGGTAGGGTGTCGGCTCCCTTCGCACTGGGGAGGGGTACGCGACAGGGATGTCCGCTATCACCCCTTCTCTTTGCGCTTTCTTTGGAGCCTCTCGCCGCTTGGCTGCGTTGGGAGCCGTCGTTGCGAGGCATTAGATGGACGCCGGAATTCGAAGACCGTGTCTCCCTTTACACGGACGACATCCTTCTATATCTCACTTCCCCCCGACAGTCACTAATGGTATTGGTGGACGTGTTGACTTCCTTTGGCCGCAACTCCGGCCTGGTTATCAACTGGGCCAAATCGTGCGTCTACGTCCTCTCCGGGGAAGCCCCCCCTCCTGCCGCAAGACTGCCCTGTTCAGGTTGCTACCCTGGGGTTCAAATATTTGGGAATCTTTATCTCACTGGATCCCGCGGTCCGCTATGAGCGAAACCTTCTCCCTCCCCTCCAGCGGCTGAAGGCCGACGTCGCAAGATGGCGACGACTTCCGCTTTCACCGCTTGGACGGGCGGCATTGTTCAAAATGATGTCGCTGCCTCGCTTTTTGTACGCCTTGCAAAATACTCTGGATGTCGTACCGGCCCGCTATTTCCGGGAGGTTGAGGGTCTTCAGCGTCAACTGTTTTGGGACGGGCGGCCGCGGATTGCTCTCGCCAAGTTAATGCTTCCTTGGTACGATGGGGGGGTTGCACTCCCTGATATCAAACGATACTATTGGGCGTCTCAGTTGGCGGCTGTGAACCACGGGATATATGGTCCTGCCTTAAACACGGCGTTCGAGATGGATAAATTCCTGCTTCCAGGTGGGGATTATAATAGGGCGCTGTACTCGGTGACCCCGGACACGCGGCTGACGGGACCCACGCGGGTGGCGGTGCGTGTGTGGCACGCGGCGAATGCTGCGATGGGGTGGAGGGATCGCTTGACTCGGGCGACGCCGCTGTATGCCTCTGGGCGGTTGGGCTGTTTGTGGAGATCGAAAGGCTTTGAGAAATGGGACATGATTGGTATATGTAAGGTGGGTGATCTTTGGGTGAAGGGAGCTTTCAAAACGTTTGAAATGCTTAAAAAGGAATATAAATTGAACGATAAAGAGTATTTCCGATATGCTCAAGTCCACCATGCGCTGTGTTCGGTTTTTCCGGACGCTGCTGCCATCCCCGAGTATTCTCCACTGGAGGATAGAGTGTTGGATGGCTATGTGCCCGACAGCACTATTTCTTTGATTTACAAGAAACTCATCAACGATCGCGCGGACTTGCTGCTCCGTCTGAGAGAGGCATGGACAGGCGATGGCTTAGAGCTGGATGATGAGGACTGGGTGTCGGCGGTGGCCTCCCCGATGGAGGTGGCGATCCCAGCCCGCCTCCGGTTTGTACAGCTGAAGATACTCCATAGAGTGTATGTCACAGGGCCCGGTTTGCTGCGTATGGGTTATTCGATGGATGGATTGTGTAAGCGTGGATGTGGCCTGCCGGTCACGTTCCTTCATATATTGTGGGAATGTCCGGAGATTGTGCGATTCTGGAACGGTCTCCATACTGTACTGGAGGGGGTCACGCACGTGGCCCTGTTGCCAGAGGCTAGGAGGTGTTTGTTGAATGTCTGGGAACCGAATGATTGCAATGTGGCACAGACGCAGTGGGTGACCTTGGGGTATATGGTGGCTAAGCGTAACATTGCACAGCTATGGGGCTCCCCGAGGCCGCCCACGGTTGATGTATGGAAGGAGAATATGGACTGGTGTATGTTTAGGGAAAAGACGGTGTATGTGGCGAGAGGTAAGCCAGGGAAATGGAGTAGGGTATGGGGTCCGTGGAATTTATATCGAGGCCGTATCTGCGCCCCGCCTTTGCCATTAGAGGTCGATATTGCTTTGACCCCCTAGCTGCGCATTCTGCGGGAGTGTGTAATGTGTGTTCCATGCTTTGTTTTCCCATTGCCCTCCTTCACCGCTTCTGGACCAGAATTGTTTTGGACACTGTATGTTGTTCCCCGTCCTGGGAAGAGCACGCTGCTATCTCGGACTCTCATTGCCTTGAGTGTGTGTTATGTTTAATAAAAAATGAAACCGTTGTCTTAAACCGCTCCTGGCCTGTGGCCATGGTCTGTTATAGGTGCTTACGGACTGCCGGGTACTTTGCCGCTGGTTCATTTGAATGTATGGCGTTACACTGCGGGCCCTCGGGCTCTATAGCGGCCGGCCATGGTGGTTGTAGGCCCTTGTATGTCTTTTATTGTGTGCTAACGGTTTCTAATAAAATAAAAATACAAAAAAAAAAAGAAACCAGGACCTCGGTGTGTAGTGGTGTACCAAAAAACCCACCTCGGTGCCCAGAACCCCAATCCGACTAGCTATGGTGTCTCATCCGTTCTCCGTACTACAGCGAAGCTACCAATGATTAGACATCCTAGAACATGTCGCTCAGACCCTCTCAGGAATCGCGGGAACAAGAACACTTTTTCATTCACACACTCATACTTGTCCACAATGTGAGTAAACAGAGACACTGTTAGTTTAAAATGTTTATTTTAACTAACGTGCTCTATAATGCAGTACACAGGCCAATACTAGCTGCAAAATGCATAAGAACAATATACTCAGCATTGTTACAATTCCATAAAGCACGAACGGGGAAACCATATTACAATGACAGTGGAAACAGGACTACAGCGCCTTACCACCCTCCCCATGCTAAAAGCTAGTTTATTATAATTATAGAAGACCTCTAGGCTTTGTCAGGGGAACCCCATACCTCCAAGTTTAGATGCAAGGATTTACATCTCCGGACAAACACAGTTCTCCTTCGTTGGAATGATTTTCTCCAAGTGCCTCTACGCGCACACAATGCCAGATTAAAAGCACCAGAGTTTCAGTAGAGCAGCTGTGTTCTATATTATGTTATATCTATGTGCGTGGGACTGACCAAAGTGAATCAACAGCATGCATTGTTTTTCGACCTTAAACACGCTGTGCAGACGAGCAGTACAGTTTACAGCTAGATGTGTGAAAGGCAGACAGTTCTCATGTGAAAAAGCGCAAGCAGAGTATTTACGAGAACAGTGCCATGTAGTAACGCCTGCTGCTAACACACCTTATCGCCTGTTTTGGCATCTTATCGCCGATCTGGCTGGTCGTTGCGAATATTGTGAAGTGGTGTTATCGTGGCTTTTTGCACAGGAATGCCTACTATGCATCTCATTAGCGTTAGTGGCCGGTGTCATCTGTGGCGATGTTTTTTGCGGCTGCTATCGCAGGAAGACTGGAGATACCGGCTGTTAGCACCAGCTTGTGAATAGGGCGATAAATCTATTGCCACTTTGGCTGCGATAAAGTGCCGCTATCTCGGCGATTAGTCCTTGAGAATATACCCCTGTGTTTTTTAGATACAACAGACTTTTCCCTACACCTGCTATGTTACATAAATCCAACCTAGGCATAAGGTAAAAAATGCTGCCCTTGTTTTTTTATAGTAGGAAATTTAGCACATATGATTTTCAAATGCCCATTATTATTTCGGTTTGGGTCCAGGTTTGGAAAATGACGAATGATATTATGAATACTAAAATTCCGTTGTCGATCCAAGCTATCTTTTGTGGGAGCTTGAATTCAAATTGGAGGTCACATCCTATGAAAAAGGAGATTGGTACAGTTGCTGATTGTAATAACATTTAATTCAGCAAGTCACACAATCACAACTAACTGGAACGATTCCACAAAATCTTGGTGGAATGGGTTGTGTTGCAATCATAAGATTAATCAAGGTAATAATAATAATGATAATCTATCTAGCAAAATAAATATCTTATGTGCTTCTTTTGCGTCATTTATAACCAGGCCTAGAAGGAAAGAGGAACTGGCCAAAATGAGAAATGGAAATTATACCTACCGACCAATCTCACTAAAAGGTCTTTGGGTATGGCACCTTCAAAGACCAAAAGGATGCACTTGTGCCATGCGTGCTCACTCACCAAGGCACTGTTTAGAAGACTGTCCATCTAGGTGAAACCACTTTAACAATGATGTAAATGTTCTGCTAACAGATATGATGGAGCGTGGTTAGGAATAAACTTACATCATAGACATTGCATCAAAATGATGCATTAAATCCACAGTAATGATTTATATAGAACACATCAACAGTTTGGATCAGCACTGCTATATCGCAGCTGCTTAAAATCTTGACACAGAAGGGCCATGTAAGTATGTCATGATTTTCCATCGAATGGTGCAAACAACGCTCGTCACAGAGGTGGGAGATGTGATGTTGCCGTTGCAGGGCATAATGGCACAGTGTACGAAGCTGTAGCAAGTGACGAAGCAGTCGCAAATGCCCTGACCCTCTGCTTATGTTTGAAGGTGAGTACTGAGGTGACATGTAGGGTTGTGTCGGGCATTACGAGTGTGCATGCATAAATAATTAGTTGGTCATGGACAGTTTAGTTCAGAAAATCTGCAAATAAATATAGCGTAAACTGAAGTAGAGATTTGGGCAGGTGGTGTGTTATTGGGCTGAGACCCTGCAGAGGACGGTAGTAGTCTGCGCATGTGTGCAGGGTAACGCGTGATGCTGCTGCTGATGCTGAGAGGGTCCTGCAGATGCGGCGAGAGAAGTACGCATGCGTGACCAAGCTGTCACACAAGTGTCTGTTGATGCGCATGCGCAGTCCCCGGCCTAAGCACTAGCTGTCAGAGACCGGCAGGCGAGGCACCGGCGCTCAGTCAGATATCGGCTGCCTTATCCAACACCACGCTCTCGCTCTTCATTTCGCTCTGCTCCTGGGCAGGGCGCACCCCTCCCAGGACAGAGGCTGAGCGCCTGCTGCCAGCTCCTGGAGCTTGTCCACATTCAGAACGGTGCCCCGGACCCCCTCAAATTATCCAGTCACCTCTCAGCCATGTCGGCCGCCTTGTACTTGCTTTCCACTATTGGCGGATATGTGCTGACCTCGGTGCTGCTGCTGAAGTGCCCGGGGCTCTTGCACCGGAGAAAGAAGCAGAGCTTCTGCTGCAGACACATCTCACACCGCGGAGGTGAGTGTCGAGGGTCGGAGGCGGGAGGAAACTGGTACCGAGGGAAGGTGAGGGGAGGACCGCAGGGGTTGGGAGGCTGTGGCGCTGGAGGGGAGGCACCAATTCGGCTTCTGATGGCACATCTCCCGCGGCGGTGGTCCTACATTTTCGCCGAAAGATAGTGAGTTGTACAGTTGTGATATCCCGTTAAATACGTTACATTTTTACTTTTTGTCTAGAGCAGCTGTTCCATGTGTAGAAGATGCTCAGCTCAGTGCAACCGAATGGTATAAGTTATGAGGGCATAGGCGCTCATGTTAATATTAGAGTAAAAGCTAGCTTTCTTTGTGGAAGGAGACGGCGATATCATTCGTTATTACAGACACCAGTATTTCACCGCTTTAATAAGGCGAGTGGTGAGGGCAGTGGTCAACGAATTAACTCTTGCGACAGTTTAGTGGCGACAACAGAGCAGAATTATTCAAGTTTCCATTGAGAAAACGTTTAGTCAAGTGTATTTTAAATGAGTGTATCTGTCCCAACACACCAGAGTCAATCTCAAATCATAAAGTGCAGTGTCAGCGTGAGCGCTTAGTCGAAATCTTAATACTACGTTTCCAGTGCACACTGTAAGTCGGGACCGAGGAGTATTGTGAGGGTTTCCGTAGTGGTAGAGCTTTATACGGTGTAGATTAGATGTGCGTTGTAAGAGTGCTGGTTAGTTCAAGTACTCGGATTGGTGTGCATTTTGTTAACTCTACCTCTGAACTCCAAGACAAGTTTACTCTGCAAATCGGAATCTAAGTGTATTGCGAGAGGGCTGATATGACTCAGTACTGAAATACGCTCATGTAGCAGGTTAGGGTAGAAGTGCTTTGTCATGGCTGAGTGGATGACTCACTGCTGCTCGGACACACGTGTGTACGCGTGTGGGTGCATTGTGAGAGAACTATGCGTGTGTTAGCACAAGGATACTGAAGCATGAAGCAAGTCATAATAAAGGCGCATTGAGAGAGCTCTGGGTAGCTTAGTCGGTTTTAATTGCATACTACAGGTGAGCGTGGAGGCCGATTGTGGGCGACCCCTGGGTGTGTCAGAGTAGAAGTGCATTATATGAGAGCTCCAGATGTTTCTGTAATGGAATGCTCGTACATTACGGGGCTACGGATAAAGGTCCTTTGGGAAGTTCTCAGGTTTCTTATTCCAGGTGTACAAATGAATATGGCAGATTAGGATAGAAGGGTATTGTTAGAGAATAATGAACGTTTTAGTTGTTGGAATTTGCTGCATTTCGCAAGTCAGGATAGAGATGCATTGTGAGAGTCTAGTGGCTGTTGTATTACTGGACACAAATGCACATGACGGGTCACAATGGAGGTGTTTTGTGAGAGTTGATGCATGTTTGAGTTCTTGGAATTCAGTGCATGAAGGAAGTCAGAATGGTGTTGCATTGTTAGAGGTCTGTGGATATACTGCTCCTGAGGCAAACGTGAGCTCTGCAGAGTAGGACAGAGGTGCATTGTGAGAGTTTAGTCGAATGTCTTGGTGTGTGGTCTCAGCTGCATGATGCAAGTCAAAATACATTTGTGTTGTAAGAGTTCTTTAAGAACTCAGGACTTGGCTATTACGGAATGTCAGACCCGTCTCTAGGTTCAGTATGATAGATTTGGGGATATCATTGTAGTGGATTAAGTTGTCCAATGGTCAGGCTAGAAAGTTGCTTAAGTTAACTCAGTGAAAGCGACTGCACCAGTTTGTAGCCGGACCAGTGACGTGGGCTGACCCACAGCATTACATTTCATGTACAAGTGAACAAATAACCACAAAGGCAGCATGTTCCTTATTTACTGTCTTCAAGTGGTCGACCCACACTCAGTGGTGCTGACCAATTTTTATGAGGGGGATGAGGAGGCTGGCCAGTTATGCCACTTTGCTAAAGCCATATGGAATTTGCGCAAATAGGGAATCACTGGTCAAGCAAGTGTTGAAAGGGCCAAAGTCTTTGTAAATGGGAGTGGTGACATTTTTGGAAACAAGCATTGGCAAAGCCAATACGTTTCGCCCATGCAAAATCTATTAGCTTTCTCAATGTTTTTCTACATGTTGCACAGCAGCGCAAACTGCTGAGCAACATGGCTCAAAGTAAAAGCACTATGACATGGCAAGCATTGACAGCGTCATAGCACTATTTTTTATTTTACTTTAAGCCATGTTGCACATCAGCCCGTGAAGGTGTGCAACATGTAAAAACAGTGGGGGGTGGGGTCAAGCAACATGAGAGAGGAGGGTGGGAAAGACATCGGAGAGTGGGAGGATGGAGTAGGCATTAGGCGAAACCATGGGGAGGGGGACAAATGTAAAAAAATAAACAGCTGGGAGGGTTAATAAACACGATGGAGAAGGGGGTTGTATCAAATCAAATAAGGATTGTAGGAAGTTGGCTTTAACCCCTTCGATGCTGCGCAGATTCCGCCGCTGTGCTGGCGGAATCTTGCGCGGGCGGGGTCATGACGGAATGGTTCCGTCATGAGCACAGCTCAACCGTGGGTCATGACGGAACCATTCCGTCATGAGCACCGAAGGGGTTAACCTCTTCACTGCTAGCCCTCCAACCCCACTTACCCCCTGCTAAGCCTTTTTTTGGCTATTTGGGGTAGTTTGCGCTTAGGCTCCCATAACTTTTTAGTCCACATAAGGTATCCACACCAAATTTGGGCCCTTTTCTTCCATCATCCTGAGGATTCTAAAGTTCCCCAGGGCTTGTGGATTCCCCTGATGAGGACCGAGAAATTAGCCAAAATACAACTACCTTTTTTTTTATGGATAAAAAGTGCTGCAGAGCAAAGCATCTGTGTTTTCCCTGCAAATTGTATCAACGAAGGGTTTGCGATGCTATCATCACCATCTTCCCAGCTTTCAGGAACAGGCAGACGCTTGTCAGAAAAACAATTTTCTACACAGTTTTTTGCATCTTACTGGGACATAGCCTATGTTTCCTATTTTTTATGCTTCCAAACTCCTTCCAGTTAGTGGTAAAAATGGGTGTGAAACCTATTATGGATCCCGGTGAGCTATACATTTCTGAAAAGTAGGCATTATTCTGGATTTAGCAAGGGGTCATTTGTGTAGATCCTTCAAGGTTTTCCTATAGAAACTAATAGTTGAAATAAAAAAATATTGAAATTGAGTTGAAAAAAACAGCCATTTGTGCCTACGTTTTCATCTGTAACTTCTTCTAAGTATGGCAGATTTTTTAAAGCAATATACCGTTATGTCCGCTGGACCCTTCTGGTTGTGGGATTATATATGACTTGTAGGTTCACCAAGTAACCAAGGTACGCAGATCCAATAAGTGAGTTGCACCATGCAGTGGTTTTTAAGTCTCGGCTAGCGAAGGCTGTGCTTGCGCAGTCTTGCTTGGCTAGATTTAACGTTTTCTAGTATAGGGCTTGAACCCGCCCCTCTTCTCCATTGGCTGGCTTCCTAAACGGAGGCCAGCCATTGGAGGAGAGGGGCATCTGTCCATTTAAGCCCCGTCAATTCAATTCAATTCATGAAGCTTTATTCGATACATGAAAAATGACCATAAAAGCACATTCAAAAGAATAAAACATACATTTAAAATCTTAAACGGCAATTAACAGTCCAAGCCTAAAAATACAGATAAAATGGGTTAGAAACACATACTTTTCCTAGCCTTAATAGAATGAATTAAAAACATAGCAGTAAAAAAACAGATATCGACGTGTTGTAAGTTAAAAATTCAGCACATGGCCTGATTAACTGTGCGTACACCATATTTAAGAAATATAGGTTTTAAATAGGCAATACGAAAATTCATATACAGTTTGCAAATAAAGTCAATGTGCTTATTGCTCTGTTTGGAGACGCCATCACACATACAAGGCCCCTGCGGATATTTCTTAATTACTGGCAGTGCCACTAAATAATGAACTATACCAAACCTCAGTCTGGTCAGCACAAACTTGTGGGATGGCCTAGTCACCCATACCAGATAAATCGGTAAACCTTCAACATTGTTATATTTATTATAAAACCTAAGTGTAGATAGAGAGCCATTAGCAATAGCCCGTTTCCTTGCAGCAAATGCGAGGAAATTAATTTTCAACTCTTGTTTCGATATTAGAGATGCTGCATTAGGGTCCACCAAAATGTTTAAATTAAAGATCTCTGAGAATCATTTGACAACGTAATTTAACCAGGATATATGTGAGAATTTATCCAGCGAGAGACAATCCTCGATGACCAATCTATTAAAAGATTTATCTTCCTGAAGCCAAATAGAGCGCCAAATCATGAGTGGCATCAAAGAAAGTAGGTCAGTAAGGAAGTTAACATCCAACTTGCGATGGGTAAGCTCAGTACAAGCACTAGATGGTAGTGACAGGAGTTTTTAAAAAAAAGCATTTTCCTCGATCTGCAAAGTATGAGCATGACAGTGACCCCAAACACCCGCCCCATACAGTGCAATACTAACACACCTAGCTTGATAGATCTTAAGCATATCCCTGGTGCGACGGTCCCCAATCTTTGCAGCAAATCTAAAAACACCATGGGCATTTTTTGCCATTTTAATACGAATATTTTTAAATTCATTGTGCCACTTTCTATCATTAGAGAAGGTTATACCAAGATAACAAAAAGTGTCTACTTGAAGCACCTTGTCTTTATCTATAAAAAAAGAATTTAAAACTTTACTTTTCTTTTTGCATCTAGCCCCACATGTCATGATATACGTTTTCTTCTTATTGATAGTCCATTTCCTCTCCTTTATTAAGGAAGAAAATCTATCAATCAGATGCTGCAATCCTAATGGAGTTCTGGAGATCAAAACAGCATCATCGTCATATAATAACACAGGCACAGGAGAGCCTTTGATCTGAGGGGCATCCGCTTTAATTGTTTTTAAAATTGCGTCGATTCCATTTATAAATAAAATAAAAAGGAGGGGGGCCAGTACGCAGCCCTGTCCAATACCTCTTTTAACGCTAAATTTTGGGGCGCATGCTCCTTTAGTCCCAAAACGCACACAAGTTTTTTAATTCCCATACAATCTAGCGAGGAAATAGATAATACCTTCTGGGGCACCTAACTGTAACAGGGTTGGCCATAAAATCGAATGGTCTACCATGTCAAAAGCACTACTAAGGTCTGCAAAGCAGAGGTAAAGTGAGCCCGGTTTAGCTTCTGTGTATTTCCCGATCAATAAATCAAGATTTAGACACTATAGAGTGTGCCCCTGCCCTTTCTGAAACCATACTGACTATCTGCTAAAATACCCTCTTGGTCGGCCCATTCCTCTAACCTCACTAACAAAATTCTGCTCATAATTTTGACAGATGAGTCAAGAAGAGAAATCGGTCTATAGTTTTTAACATCCGACCTGCTGCCTTTCTTATGTATCGGAATAATAATAGACTCCCTCCAAGTTTCAGGGGAGTCTGTACATATAGCAGCATTAAAAACTATAGCCAACAGCGGGCTCCACATCTCGGGGGCTGTTTTATACACATCTATGGGCACTCCGCCCGGGCCCTGGGCTTTCCCCCCCTTACTGGCACGGATGCCAGATTCAACCTCACTAACTGTAATGCTCAAGGGCAGAACAGGCCAACTATTCTGGTATGCGCCCATACAACTATTAGAGTAAAAAATGTTTGAAAAATGGGAGATCCAGCCCTCACTCGGGACGTTAGAAGTTATCATCGGAGTATTCTCAACTTTGAGAAAGGGGGAGTTAACAGTGGCCCAGAACAAGGTACCATTAGATAGTTCAGCTGCTTGGTTCAAAGAGTCTCATGCCAACTGCTGTAGCTCACTCTTCCTCCGCTTTAGGGCAAGCTTATATTCTCTCCTTAATTTAATTACAGAATTAGTATCCCTAGGCCTTTTAGCAAGAGTAAGTTTTAATTCAGTTAGTGAACGGGTACACAGATTATCAAACCATCTTGGTACATTACTACGCTGGCCACCCCTTAATTTAGTGAATCTAACCTCGATAATTTTGTTAAGATCCTTAAAAAAATGTAAAACCTGTAATTCATCAGTACTATTATCAAAAATAAAACTGATATTTGGCAAACAGTCCCTCACAATTAAGCCAATTAAATCACTAGCTTTGTCCCCTACCCATCTCAAACGGACCCCATTTGATCTACACGGTTCTATATTGGAAACCGAGGCGCCTGTTATAACACGGCTATCACCCCAGAGAGTTGTTTCCAGAATGATACAATTATGATCGCTTAAGGCGGTAACTTCAATCCTGGGGGGAGCACAGCAGGAAATAATATTAGAAGAGACAATCACATGATCAATTACTGAGCAAGAATGGTGGCCCTTAAAGGTAGGGATAATGTGACCAGATTCCTCTTTAGGGAGACCTAAAATCTCTAAGTCATAACAACCCATAAAATAATTTAATGCATCTCCATAGTTGTTGTGACAGAAATGCAGGTCATCCACTCCTGTGTCATTGGTAAATCCACAAACTTTTTCAGTTGACAGTTCACATAATGGGATGTTAAAGTCCCCAACCCAAACAAAATCAAAAGAAACATTGACTTCTTGATGTCGATTTCCAATGGCGATTGCCAGGTCACGGACGACTACATCCCTAGAACTGTCGAAAATATTATTATAATAGTTTAACCCCTTGTGTGCCACGCCCTTTCCCCGCCCTGTGCCGGCCGTTACATTAGCGGGCGGGGTTTATGACGAGCTGGACTCGTCATGGGCACAGCGCAACCGCGGCCCATGACGAGTCCAGCTCGTCATGGGCACACAAGGGGTTAACAATAAAATGTTATGAATCTGTTCCTCTACCAACCAGAGAATCTGGACAAATTCACCTACTATTAAATACCTTTTTACTATAATTGGGCGATGGATTGAAACTAATATCAACAAACTCCCTTTTGCTCTGCCCAACCCAGTGCCCTTTGCCACCAAATTATATGAGGCAAACCCCTCGTAATTGATTTCTTCCCTACACCACGTCTCCTGGAGACAAACAATATCATAGGAATTAATAAAAGCTTGCCATCCCGGGACCTTCCCCTTGGATTTCAGTCCTGCAACGTTCCAGCTGGCTAAAGTTATTCCTTTACCCCCTATGTTAGTCCTAACTGGAGTAGTAATTACGCCAAAATTATTTTCGTCCCTTTGATTGCCACTGGGTGGCCCCTTATAATCATTATTAAGAGGGCCCTCGACCCTAGTTAGCTCTGGAACCAAAGTAACAATAGTGGTTTCAATACCCTGATTTTTAATAGCCTTATCTAAGGATTTAGGGCTCTCCGGGCTAAGTCAGTCGTTAGAATCCAGACTGTTCAGGGCATGGAAACGATTGTACAGTGGGATAGCTAAACCCCGCCGCGGGATCGGCGGAGGTGGCTGTAAATGGTCATCATCATTAGGGGGCATATTAATAAGATGGCTATAAAAATAGCCAAGCGGGCGTGCACATACGCCATTGTCAGTAGACGGTAGGGAAGCTGCTCTCAGTAGAACTGTGGCAACATGTTGAGGATGTCTAAAATTAATAATAATACAATCACCCCTACAGTTCTTTCTAGAATTACCAATCCAATTAACCCTTCTTGTAGTTAGTATGTCATTGGAAAGGACCGATGGGAACCCGCATCGCTTATGCAGCCAAAATATGGTTTTATTTTTCAAGGAATCATGTGATTCAAACTGGGGCTGGGCCATAAGTGAGTCAGCCCGTGGTACGTTAGTTAGAACCACCACATAGGGAGCACAATCTGGCGGCAGGTTAATAAAACCCTTTCTCCTCACCTCAGTCCAACCCGCATTACTATCATTACTATCAACTGCTATAGTAGCCTGGTTCTCTTTGCTCGCAGTATGCCGTTGTGCTGGTATAACAATTTGGTTTACCTTAATCCCCTCATCTGGTCGGATTACAACATCTTTCCTTACAGTGTTACCTGAATCTGTAGCCAAAGGGGGACTAGGTTTAGTGGTGTGGGTATCCAAAAGGTGACCTAATCTAGTAACTTCTTTCGAAATCTCGTCTAATTTGGCCACCAACGGTAAGATATTCTTATCAAGTTTGGCGTCAATGATGCTAACCAACAAGTTGAATTGCTCAGTATTCAATTGGGCTGGGGTGTCCTTTGCTTGGCCCTCCTCCCCCCTGACTGTACATTTGGGGGATATTTGAGTTCGCTTGACCTTTTTAGTCCCCCCCCCCCCTCGCTTCATAGGTATTTTTCCGGCAGGCCCTAATAGCTCTACATACCGGGGTGTGCTCTCCAGGGTCATCAAGACTATTATTAGACACAAACTTATTAATGGTCAGAGGCGCCAAGTCATCACTGTTAGTTAGCATCTCTAAGCCATGGTCAAAGCTGGCGTCCAGGTCTGGTACACCTGGAGCAGTAGACAAAATAGGCGAAGAAGCGGGGGGAATACCCCTACTTGGGGAGAGTCGACGTTTACTATTCATTTTATTAACAACTTTGACTAAGTAATTGTCTAATGTGGCTGGAGCTACAGAGGATTTAGAGGCTTTTTGTTTGGACATAATTAAAACCACATACACAACCTGCTACGCTAAATTTGAATAGACAGGCCCAAGCTATCATGAATTTCACAAGCATTTAATTTAAAAATATGATATCTTAAATACTAAGCAGGATACCTGAACAGCAAAAGTCAAAGTCCGTGGCCCTGCCCTGCCAAGTCCTGCCCCGGACGGCCACAGACGGCCCGCCCTTTGCCCGGGCTTCGCACGGCGCGCCCCCCCCGCGAAGCAGGAGCCGCGTTCGATTTTATGCGCCTCCGTGCGCGGTTCTGGTGACGTGGGCCGCAACCGGGCCAAAGCGTTGTGGGAGATCGAGTCCCTCAGGCAGGTAATCAGCAGCAGATGTCCCAACGATAGCGGTTCCCGCGAAGCGGGAGCCGCGTTTGATTTTATGCGCCTCCGTGCGCGGTTCTGGTGACGTGGGCCGCAACCGGGCCAAAGCGTTGTGGGAGATCGAGTCCCTCAGGCAGGTAATCAGCAGCAGATGTCCCAAAGATAGCGGTTCCCGCGAAGCGGGAGGCGCGTTTGATTTTATGCGCCTCCGTGCGCGGTTCTGGTGACGTGGGCCGCAACCGGGCCGAAGCGTTGTGGGAGATCGAGTCCCTCAGGCAGGTAATCAGCAGCAGATGTCCCAACGATAGCGGTTCCCGCGAAGCGGGAGCCGCGTTTGATTTTATGCGCCTCCGTGCGCGGTTCTGGTGACGTGGGCCGCAACCGGGCCAAAGCGTTGTGGGAGATCGAGTCCCTCAGGCAGGTAATCAGCAGCAGATGTCCCAACGATAGCGAGCCCCGTCTTTTTCGGATTCGGGGGCGTGTTTTTTACTTTCTTTCTCTCCTCAGTAAACATTCCAGCCAATGGCAAGAGGAGAGAAAGAAAAACACGCCCCCGAATCCGAAAATGACGCTGCGTTTCTCCGTGGCATTTCTGCTTGACCTCGGAGAAAGATGGTGGTGTTCATGGTGTCATCCCCGTCCACCATGAACGAACCAAAGGACTGTCCCGGCGTCCGGACGCATTTGTTAATTTCCAATACTTGTCTCAGTTTTTAGGACAAAGGTCACGTCATTCTGCAAAGGAGAATTCTAAACTATTCTCTCCTTTCAACAGGCGCCTCTACAGTCTGAAGTGATTCAAGCTATTATCTGTTTTATTTGAGGCAGCACAGGAGGAGGCTGGCTGTGAGCTCACTGCAGAAGGAAAGACAGAGCGGGGAGGAGGACAGGGGGCCTCAGGGTGGAGGTCCGGCCACAACTCACATTATATAAACATAGCCTTGTGACATTATTCATGTTGTATAAACGCATATGTGTATATTTTATATACACACACACACTATACATTTACCGGGCTACGTAAAAACCGGGACATGCCAGACATGAAAGTACCACAAAAGGCTTTAGCCTACTTTTATGTTGACCTGTCCTGTTGTTAGCTTCTCGATGTCGGACCAAGATGCCCTGAGCAGTGCGCGCTCGGGCTATCAGTGCATTGCTATGTTTCGTACAGCTGAACCGATAGTAAGGGCAAACAGCAGTCAAACTGAAACGGATCGGCGCTCTTCGGAAACACGTCAAAGGCATTCACGATCAACCAGGATGACGCGCCTCGCGCATTCTAGAGATTAGGCTGCCAGTTGGTTCCGTATTCATGTTGAAGTATGCCCCTCTGTGGCCAATAGGGATAGATGCAGTTATGTTTCTATTTAATTCAGAGTGTTTGAGTCCAATATCCGGAAACATTTCTGGCCTTTAAAATTTAGAACAGCGAATCCAGAATATATTTAGTCTCGGATTACAAGCATTTGAACTCTCTACAGATGGACGTCACAGCACAGGCCAAAGGGCACAACCTCTAAAAGATCACAGGACTACAGCACAACTTTAGCATGAGCATGGTTTCACCCACGAGACTTGAGACCTAATTCAGAGAAGGTGGACCACAAGACCGAGCAATGCCAATAGGTCAGGCTTTAGAGGAATGTTGTATGGTAATGTGAAAACATTGCAAGAAAACAGCATGAGAATGGATATATATTTATGTTTGAGCAAATAACTGTAGAATAATATTGGTCTAGGTTAAAATGTCAGGTGACAGTTGGACTTTCAAGCCAGACCAAAACATCTTTGTAGGTTCATGACTGCCCTTCCTTCCATCTGTGCTGCTGCTAGAGAAAACACATTATCTAGTTATCTGGGACACTTTAACAGCATCATGCCCGCGATCTCCGAAAATTCAAGCTCAGGCAGCTGGCTGGTCCTCTGTGTGGGTAACATGCTGCTGATGTGTATTCTCCAGTAAACTTTTGCATTTGGAAGTGAAATGCACCTTCATTTTAGGTGGGCCCTTTATTTGATAATGTTTCTATCCCGGGTTTTTCACCCATTTTGTTGAATTTCTCGATGCAGTTCGTTTAAGTGTCCTTCACAGCACTGGCAAGATGGGACAGCCAGCCTGACAATGCCCCCGTGCCCAAATGGCGCGCGACCAACCCGTGAGCCCGTCCCGTTGCATTGTGTACTCCCCCCACACCTCCCGAGAAGCAGAAGGACGAGTAGCAATACAAAGGGCAGGATAAGGGTTCCTGTGGGGGTGGGGGGAGGGGCGGCACTGGGAGGAATTAGGGACAGAGCGGGAAAAAAGCCAGTTCGGGAAAACTGCTCTAAATTACTTGGCGCCCCTAGCGCCTGTAATTTGAATAAATGTAATATTTCAGTCGGGAGAGAAAATCAAAGGAAATGTGGGTTTACTTGAGGCCAGGGGACGGAACAACAGATAATGTTTGTGTCTCCCCCATGGAATTTGCTCCAGCAGAGGGCAGGGAGGGAGAAATGTGGCCACTCCATTGTGAAGTGGACGTGGGAGCAGGCGAAGAGACACTCCTATGACTAGCGTTTGGTCTTGGACGACGACATGGTGACAACAGTATGCAAAGGCATCGTGGGCACGAGATGGGGGCAACTGCGGCCGGTGCTGTGGGATTTGGGAGGTGGGGGCAGACCAAGGCCTAATTTATATTGTTGCACTAGGGGCAGAATGACCTTGTACAGTTGCCTGGGCTGGAACTGATGAAGCTAAGAAAGACCTGTTGATGGTGAAGGACCGGTGGGGGTCGACACAGGATGTGGGCAATGCCCATGTTATGGAGGGGTGCAAGGACGGAGGCAGCTGGACACGGAAGGAGGCGCACAGAGAAATCGCTACTTTCTGTAGAGCAGAGTATAGGAGTGGTTTGATCCTGTGGATATAGCCTATGTTGTTACATGGGGTACACTTGAGGGTACTAGGGAACAAAACGCACCTGATAGGGGTGATGGGCGTTTAGGAGGAATGGTGGAAAGGCAAGGGGTCAAGTGAAGGTAATGTGTATGTGTCTAGATCTATGTGTGTGTGTGTGTGTGGTTCTGTATCTGTGTGTGTGTGTGTGTGTGTGTGTGTGTGGCTCTGTGTAGGTGTGGGTGGCTCTGTGTGTGTGTGGCTCTGTGTGGGTGGCTTTTTTTGTAGGTGGCTCTATGCGTGGGTGGCTCTGTGGGTGGCTCTATTTGTGTGTGGGTTGCTCTATGTGAATAGCTCTCTGTGGGTGGCTCTGTGTGTGTGGGTGGCTTTGTGTGTGTGGCTCTGTGTGTGGGTGCAAATGCAATAGGTCTCGCATTTGAGAGGGATTAAGCTATTGACATTGTAAATAACAATGCGGTTTCTTTAACCCCTTCGCTGCTGCGGACATTCCGCTGCAGCGCTGGGGGGGGCAGGGGGGCAGCGCGGTGGGCCTGTGCTCATGACGGAGCCGCTCCGTCATGAGCCACAGTTGAGCTGTGCTCATGACGGAACGGTTCCGTCATGACTCCGCCCATTTGCGTTGTCCCCCCGCACAGGCGGGGAAACAGCGCCGCGTAGGTGGAGCGGCCGCCAACGGGCGTGTCATGACGGAACCGTTCCGTCATGAGCACACGGCAACCGTGGCTCATGACGGAACGGTTCCGTCATGAGCGGGGAAGGGGTTAAATGTTTCAAAAACATAAACAAAAATAATGTCATGAGCAATGCCAATAGCTCTAACTTTAACAATGCAGAGACCATTGCATTGTAAATGCTTGTTCATTGTGTACTGGGTATACAGCAATTCATTTGGTAAAATATATAGAGTGGAAAATAGTTATCAAGGAAACCTATCCATTTCCGAAATGGGAACAAAATATGGAGTTTAGAAGCAGTGGTTATTTAGATATCTCCGAATTTGTAAGTACCCGTACTAGCATGTGAATTAGAGGGCATTTTTCAAAATGACTCCTTTTTTACACATTGTCTTACATTTGGAAGACAGAAATGCATCAACAATCAATTGGGAATAACACTTGTTCTACTATTCTGTGTTCCCCTAAGTCTCCCAATGAAAATGGTGCCTCACTTTTCTGGGTAGGCATAGTGCCTGCGACAGGAAACGGCCTAATACGCAATGTGGACACATCACATTTTTCCAGTGACAACTGACCCTTTTTTCGCAATTTGTCTAGCTGTGGATATTGGACCCCAGGTTAGCTGGCATGTAGGGAAACCTAGCAAACCAATACATTTCTGAAAGTTAGACACCCATGGGAATCCAGGATGGGATGACGTGTAGCTCTCATTAGGTTCTGTTACCCAGAATCCCTTGCATACCTCCAACATTGTAAAAATACCCATATTTTCCTCACATTTCTGTGATGGCAAGTTCTGTACTCTGCGGGGAGCCACAAGCTTCTACCCATACAGCATTCCCCTAAGTCTCCCGATATAAATTGTTCCTCACTTGTGTGGGTAGGCCTAGTGCCCATGACGGGCAACTTCCCAAAATGCAATTTGGACACATCATATTTTCCAGTGAAAACTGACCCTTTTTTGTAATGTGCCTAGCTGTAGATTTTGTACCCTAGCTGTGCTGGCGCCTAGGGAAACCTAGCAAACCTGTTCATTTTTGAAAACTAGACACTCGGGGGAATCCAGGATGAGGTGACTTGTGTGTCTCTCACCAGGTGCTGTTACCCAGAATTCTTTGCACACCTCAAACTTTGTAAAAACAAAAACAAATTTTCCTCAGATTTCTTTGATAGAAAGTTCTGGAATCTGCTGGGAGCCACAAACCTCCACCCACCCAACATTCCCCCAAGTCTCCCAATAAAAATGGTACCTCACTTGTGTGGGTAGGGCTAGTGCCCGCAACAGGAAACAACCCAAATCACCACGTGGACACATCACATTTTTCCATTGAAAACTGACCCTTTTTACGCAGTGTGCCTAGTGTGGATTTTGGACCCTAGCTCTGCCAGCACCTAGGGAAACCTAGCAAACATGTACATTTTTGAAAACTAGACACCCAGGGGAATTCAGGATGGGATGACTTGTGTGGCTCTCACCAGGTTCTTACCCAAAATCCCTTACATACCTCAAACTTTGTGTAAAAAAACACACATTTTCCTCACATTTCTTTGATGGAAAGTTCTGGAATCTGTGGGGAGTGACAAACTTCCACCCACCCAGCATTACCCCAATCCTCCCGATAAAAATGGTTCCTCATTTGTATGGGTAGACCTAGTACTCGTGACAGGAAATGGCTCAAAACGCACTGTGGATACTTCAAAATTATCGATCACAAAAAGGACTTTGTTTGTGAGGGAGACACCTGTGTTTTTGGTCCCGGGCTCAGCGGATATCTAGGCAAACCTACCAGAAATAGACATTTCTGAAAAATAGCCACCCGGGGGAGACCAGGGAGGTGTGGCTTGCGTGGATCTCCCAACGTTTTTCTATCCAGAATCCTCTGCAAACCTCAAATTTTGCTAAACATTTTTCCTCACATTTCTGTGTGAGAAGTTGTGGGATCACCAGGCCACAAAGATTTCCTACCACCCAGCTTTCCCCCTAGTCTCCCGATAAAAATGCTACCGCACTTGTGTGGGTGGGTCAAGTACCCTCGAAAAGGAAGGGCCCAAAACATAGTGTGGAGTTATAAAAATTACCGTTCACAAAACGACCTGTTTTTGCAAGGGGGGTCACCTGTGTTTTTGGTCCCGAGCTCGGCGGCCATCTAGGGAAACCTACCAAAAATGGTATCTCTCTTGTGTGGGTGTGCCACCTGGCTGTGACAGGGAAGGACCCAAAACATATTGTGAAGACATCAAAATTATCTGTCCAGAATCCCCTGCAAACCTCAAATATTGCTGAGCAAAAAAATGAGCAAAAAATCTTCCTTACATTTCTATGAAGGAAAGTTGTGGGATCACCGGACTGACACAAATTTCCTAACACCAATCATTCCTCCTGGTCTCCCGGTAAAAATGGTACCTCACATGAGTGGGTGGGCCAACTGGCTGCGACAAGGAAGGGCCCAAAACATATTGTGGAGACATCAAAATTATCTATCATAAAACAACCTGGTTTGCAAGGGGGAGTCCAAGGATTTGTGGCTTGCATGAATCTCCCGATGTTTTCCTACCCAGAATCCCCTGCAAACCTCAAATTTAGCTAAAAAAAAAATCACATTTTTCTCACATTTGTGTGTGAGATCACCGCACTGGCACAAATTTCCTACCACCCATTATTCCCCTCGGTCTCCTGAGAAAAAGTATACCTCACTTTTGTGTGGGTGGTCCAAGGGCCTGCGATTGGAGAGGGTCAAAAACGTAGAGATTGAGGGGATAGCACAGCAAGCTCTACGTGCTATATTGTTTTTATATATCCTTTTAGGCTGACTCTGCATTGGACACCCACATAAGTGAGGTATCACTTTTATTGGGAGACCAAGGGGAAGACTGGGTGGTAGGAAATTTGTGACAATGCGGTGATCCTAGGGAGAAATGTAAGGAAAATTTGATTTTCTTGTCTAAATTTAAGGTTTGCAGGGAAGACTGGGTAGGAAAACATCGGGGGATCCATGCAAGCCACACATTCTTGGACTCGCCGAGGTGTCTACCTTTCAGAAATGTCTGGGTTTGGTAGGTTTCCCTAGATTGCTAAATTGTGATGTTTGCAGATGATTCTGGGTAAGAACATGTTGGGGTATCCATGCAAACCATACCTCCCTGGACTCCCTCGGGTGTCTAGTTTTCAGAAATGTCTGGTTTCCCTAGATGGCCGACTAGCCGGAGACCAAAAACGCAGGGAACCCCCTGACAAAACCAGGTTGTTGGGTACCTGTGTTTTTGTTCCCAGGCTTGCAGACATCTTGGAGAACCTACTAAACCCGGACATTTCTGAAAATGAGACACACATGGGAGTCCAGGGAGTTGTGGCTTGCATGGATCCCCTATGTTTTATTACCCAGAATCTGCTGCAAACCTCAAATTTAGGTAAAAAGTCAAATTTTCTTCAAATTTCTGTGTGAGGAAAGTTGTGGGATCATCGCACCGGCACGAATTTCCTACCACTCCGCGTTTCCCTCAGTCTCCCAATAAAAATACCTTACTTGTGTGTGTGGGCCAAGTACCTATGATAGGCAAGGGCCAAACACGTGTGGAGATTGAGGGGAACCAAAGTGGGTCCAAAAGGGCAGTTTGTTTATACATTTTTAGGCTGACGCTGCTTTGGGCACCCACACAAGTGAGGTATCATTTTTATTGGGAGACCGAGGGTAGCACTGGGTGGTAGAACATTTGTGCGGTGATCCTACAACTTTCCGACACAGAAATGTGAGCAAAATATGACTTTGTAGGTAAATTTAAGGTTTGCATGGGATTCTGGGTAAGAAAACATTGGGGGATCCATGCAAGCACCCCACCAGCCATGGGCCGTCTACACACACCGCCAGCCAAGTGCCATCCATGCACACTGCCAGCCAAGTGCCATCCACACACTTTGCTAGCCAAGCGCCACCCACGAACTCCATCAGCCAAGCGCCACCCACGCACTCCGCCATCCATGCACACCGCCAGCCAAGCACCATCCATGCACACCGTCAGCCAAGCGCCTATTCAAGTACACCACTAGCCAAGCGCCACTGCATGCACACCACCAGGCAAGCGCAAATCTACACACACCGTCTGTAGCGCGAGTCCACACGCACCATCAGCCAAATGCAAGTCCACACACACCAACAGCAAAATTCCAGCCAAAGCCAGGCAAGGCAGACCGTCAGCCAAACTCCAGTTCACACACACACAAACTTTCCCTGGTTTCTAGTGGTTTTCTGCTCTCGCTTAGGGGCAGATGAGCCTAAAAACGTCTCTGAAACAGCCAAAATGTGTGCCTAAAAAAAGATGATGTAACCCTTGACTTTGGGGCTTCTCCCTGACATGCCCATACACATATCCATGGTGCCTAGTGGGCTTTCTGCCCCCTTCTCAGAGGGAGGGGGCAGATTGGGTGTAATAACCAACATCTGCCCCCCGGGGGGCAGAAACACTGTGCCCATTGTTTAAGGGAGGAGGGCATCGGCATGCCAATTCTGTGCAGCCCTACACATAAAAAAAATAGTCCCTGGTGCCTACTGGGCTTTCTGCCCCGATCTTCCTCCCGGGGGCAGAAAGACTGTGGCAAATGATTTTGGGGGGTGGGGGCATTGGCATGTCCATTCTGTGGAGCCCTCACCCCAGAACTTCAAAACAAAATAATCCCTGGCTTGCTAGTGGGCTTTCTGCCCCCCGGGCGGTCAGGAAGACTGAATATGCTCATCATTTACAGAGGGAGCAAAAACCCTTGCCCAAGGGGCTGCTCACCCCTCTCTGGTGTCTAGTGGGTGAATCTCTGCTTGGGGATCGCCCTCCTGCAGCGATCCCCAAACAGTCATCCTGCTTGGAGGAGGTGTAAACACCTCCTGCCAGAGCAGGCATTGTTTCTGTCCTTTGAGAGCGGGGCTCTCGCCTTCTAGGCGGTCAGAGACTCTTCTATGCACACTAGAGGACTAGTTGGGTTCAGGGGGTACCTCTAAGATTCCATCTGGATGCATGTATTAATAAATCCATCACTGGAATCAGTGTGGGTTTATTAATATGAGGTGTAAGATACCAAACACCATAGGTTTCAGTAAATCTGTTATGTACCTGGGTACTTGTTTTCACCAGTGTCCAGTACATACCTTAAGGTGGCTTCCCTGCTCACTTGCAATATCTAGTAATAGAACAAGACATAACAGGGGCATATCTGCTCATGCAGATATATTGTCACATAAAATATAATGCACCCTGCCTTAGGGCACAAAAGCCCGCTGTAGGGATGACTTACATATGTTAGATGCAGTGACTTTGCCATGACACAGTGTCATGGCATGTTTTCACTCATGGTTTGCATCATGTCACGCAACCTGCAATGGTAGTCCATGTGGAATTTGCATGTGGGTCCCTTAAGGTGGCATAAGATATGGTGCAGCCTTTATGGACCCTCGTCAACACCCATGCCCTAGGCATCTGGGGCTCAATTTACTAGGGACTTACAGGGTCTCTAAAATCCTCAGCCAATTGTAGAACAATTGGACTTCACCTTGCTTTGGGGAAGAAGCACTGGTACTGAGGTCTGGTTAGCAGACGCAAAAATCAGCATCTAAAAGCTAAAAAAGGGGACACCTGCAACAAAATCACAGTTTCCTACAAGGAGCAAATACGGTTCCTTTTTCATTCAACCTATTAAATTACAGATGAGAAACTCATTGCTTGAAGCCATTTTCCATGAATCTTTTTAACTTTTTCCTCAATTCTAGAGGCTAATTGCCAGGAGAGCTTCTGTAAGGAGGGTATTCTGTGCTTATGGGTCTGTTCCGCAAAACAGATGGGGAGACAATGTGGTGTAACCGTCAGAGCTGCTGACCAGCCCATGAAAGGGTCACCGGATAGATGAAAACTAAGTATAGCCTCCCCTGTGGATCTTTTGGTGTGTCCTTGTACTGCCCATTGAGAAGACTCAAGGACACAAGAAGGTGTAAAATAAAAGGCAAGTCACAGGACTGACATGTAAACACCAGGCAGCTGTTTGCTTGTGTTCAAGCATCAACTCACCTAGAGGTTTAATTATTCGTATGGTGTGATGCAAGCACCTTTAATAAAAACTTCAGAACTTGTTGAGTTTCCAGGTTCGAGTCTTGGCGTCGGCTCAACATCCTGTCATTCTGGGCAAATCGCTTAATCTCCCTGTGCCTACAAAAAAGGAATGTGACTTGGTGTAATGTAATCAGTGCCCATGTAAAGCGCTCCAATTATTTAGGGTTAAGTTTGTGCTATATAAAAGGGAAAAAAGGAGAAGAGTTTTTTCCATGGTTGGGGCTGACACCACAGGGAAGAGTCTATTAAACGAAAATAATGTTTCAAAAAGGACAGCAGCAAAAATGCATGCAGTCAAAAATACATTGATTACAAAGTAAAATGTAGCTCTGGCAACAAAAAAACAGATGAATAGTTGAAAAGGAAGGAGTACTTGGTCCAAGCACCACAAAAAAGACAAACGGACAAGGGCAGACAAAGAGAAATCAGAAACCTACAGTAAATGATACACAAAAACCAATAAAAAGCAAGGAACTCATAGTGGCATGAAAGCCAACAAATGGTAAGTAATGGGTCGGCTCTAAGCCTCTTTGAAGATTTGTTTCTCTCTCTCTCCTTTTTATATGCGTGTATCCTTTGAGACCGACATTGCAACTTTCCACCTCTCCATCCATGTAAGTATGATGGCTGTAGAAATGTGTCCCAATACCATTGGTGGCGATCCACATTACAGGGAGTTCAGTAGCTTGCTCAGTGCAGGAGTGGGTGTGCGTGACAAAATACAGTTGTGGATTTCATCAAATGTAGTAATATTGCACATTGTCTTGTCCAGGGCTGTAAGCCTGACCGCGTCCACAGGCACCTAATTAAATTCCCTTTCAAATGAAAGGACTGTAGCGTTCTTAAAATCACAAGATTCATTAGCTTTTCTAATGAACCCTTGATACAGAGTTGAACACAAACGATTCATTAGTAAGCTTGGCATCTTGTGGATAAGAACATGGATGGTGAGGTCTAAAAGCAAATTGTGAGCATATCAAGAGGACTTTAAATTAATACATATTACGCAAATACTGCACAAACTGACAATGCAGACCATGAGCTGGACGCAACCCACACTGACATGACATAAGGGGCAAGGCCCACTGTCACTCTAAGCTAATGAGGACCAGTGCAGACAAACATAATCCATTGGAAAATATGAGTAAAAACATTTCTTTTAAATTGTAAAGGGCCTCAAAATCCATCATTTGTGACAAAATGTAACAATCTCCAATTGTATCTAAAGTGAAACAATACTCTGTTACTGAGGATGCCTGAGAAATATACGCTGGCAAGGTAGTTGACATAAAACGATATATGTAGACTACAATATGATCGCTAGAAATTTGACATTCCATAAATGCAATTTCATCAACACACCACATTCGTTACATTTTGCTACAGGTAGGCAACAAAGTTTCAGCACAGTCTATATTCAGGGCTGTCTTTCGTGGACAAAAAGTTGAGGAATTACATTTCATAGCATATTTGTTGTGTTTAGAAGCGCAATTAAAGCATACATCAGCATTTAACTATACATACACATATCAATTCCGTCATTAAATCACATTTCATGACCCTATTACATTGCTAATGCAAACAATAATATAGTGCAAAAATCCTGGACAATTAAAAAAATGAGTTAATCAGCTCCATAAAGCAGAAGAATGAAAAATATTATTTCCACAAATAATACAAAGTCCCCAGTCCACAAATACTACTGGGGAAAACCCCAGGAATACCCAAAAGGTATATGCATTTTTAGTGACTTAGTTTTCAGGCAAACATTGCACTGCTATTCATATGCCTAAAACTCTAAAGCAAGGAAGCAAAGCAACAAAGCTTTGCAAAAAGCCAATAGGTATGATGTTGGCAGGTAACCTGTTGGCTTTACCAATGATTGTTTTCTTTTGCGATGGTTTTTGGTAAACGTTATCACCAAACCTTTACAACAATGGCATCCCATGCAAGCTCGTACATTTGCACACTGGTAAACCATCTTTTAATGTTTTTTTCTAATAAAAGTTTACAAAAACCGTTCACTAGTTGCCACCCGTGTGTGTGTGTGCGCACGTGCATAAGCATAGACTGCCATCTTTGAACGGTGTTTATTAAAATAAAAAGCATTCAAAGATGGGCGCCCATGTGTGTACATGCGCATGCATGGAAGGCTATCTTTAATTGCTTTTTATTTTGGACTAAATGTACTAAACACTGATTGCAAAATACTGGCCATAATTTGCCAGCATTTTTGCGACCATTGTGGTATTTTGTGAACCAACCTATAAACTAATAATGTCAGTTTGTGAAAAACCTAATCGTAGCAGTTCAGCCTGCCTTATGAACACTAATGAGCTTGGTCGCAAACTGCAACCAATTACGCTGCCACAACATGTATCGTGACTTGCTGGGATAAACAGACCACCATGTCTGTGATTGCATTTTAATAAAGCAAATTTTTTTATTGATGCTCATTTTTCTTAAAGGAAATAGGATGATTGCATTTAAAAAAATGAGTTTCTATTTGTTTATTTAAACAAAACATTTTGACATTCACAAAGGGATATGGGTCCAAAGGGGGCTGCTTCCCTTGTGCGAAAGAGTACTACCTCCTTTGAGGTGTCGATAAAATATCAATGTGTTGCGAACAGATTTCAGTTGCAAACCATTCATACATAGCATACTGATTCGGTATTTGGAAGGGACACCTACAACAAGACCCTTTCAAATACCAAATGCTGAGTCTTTGTACTCTGCCGTGTTCTTGCTGCTGTCATTCCAGGTTTGTTATTTGATTCTGATTCCCTTATTTCTAAACATACTTAGCGATTTGTAAACACTTTTCCTAATTGCTAAATACATTTATTACATAGGAAAAATAGTTTTGGCATTCACAAACCCTCTGATATATCATCATCATCAAAAATGACTTTATTTAGGCCACTAGGGCCATAAAAGTACAAATTAAGATAAAATATACAATAATTAAAAACCATACATTTGCGGCGTAACAGGTTCTTGCTTCATATAACTTACAACTAGTTACAATGCAATAAGGCATAAAATATCTGGAACATGCACAGAAAAGAGGGGTTTGGTTCAGAGGATGTCAATAAAATTACAACCATTACATAATAAAAAGAATAAAACGGGGTGATCAGCTTGATGTAACGAGGGGGGGGGGGGGGAGTCAGTGCCTTCCTGCAGAGTATCCACATTATTGCACCCAGAAACTTGGCTACTGGGATAGCAAACATTGGGCTACAGTATGACCTCAGTATGCAAAGTGCTGCAGAATAGATACGAACACCCAAGCGTTTGCAAATAGGAGCTAACCTGGTTTTGCGCTGGTGGGCATAAGCTGGGCAGGCAAAAAATACACGTGCAACACTCTCCTCTGTAGGGGAACAGATGGGACATTCATCTGTAGCCCCACCTGACCACTTAGTTGTAAATGCTCTCAGCTGAAGAGTTCCTGCTCAAACTGGAAGTTTAACTTCCTGTCTATAGAGAAAGTCACCTGGTCTTTGTATGGCTCATACTCACTCAAAAATTTAAAGTCATCAACCAGTTTAGAGGACTCAGCCTTTCTAAAGTCACTGGCTGCTACAGTTGCCCAGTAAGACAACTTCAGGAAATGTACAGATTGAAAGTTGATAGTTGCAGGGTGTTCCCAAAGATCTTGCCGCCCAAGAAGCCGAAACAACTCTCTAATATTCACAAGCTAAGGGACTTTGTGGAATCGGTCAATGTCCAGTACATCCCGAAGGACTGTTGCATTGTACTCAAGTTCTGGGGAGGTCCATAGCCGGCGCCGATATAGAAGAGGGCTTAACCTGGCTTTATCAGCTATACTACGTAATACCATGTGCAGGCGAAGTGGGTGCAAGGGGAAGCTGGGTTGGGGGGGAGCAATGCTAACTTGCGTAAAAACCTCTGATTTACCAATTCAAAGGGTTTAGAAATTATAAAACTCTTTGAACATCTGGCCCTGTGTTTTGGGAAAAAGCACACATTACAGTCGTGACTCCTGGCACTGTAGGAGACTACTTTTTTGAGGTTGTGCACCTTATGCAAAAGCAGAACGCTATCACTCATAGTAAAGTTACCCAATGGCCTAAGTGGCTGTCCATTTTGACCCATGTTGTAGGCTTGAATGGGTGGAATTAAAATGTGAAGGACACAACAACAGACCATAGATAAAGAGGGCTGGTGTGTTTATATGAAATGTTTTATTACAATTAGGTGGGCTCTGCAAACACCAGCCCTAAAATGGACAATAATTGATGATAGTGCAAGCAGCAACATATTTTGCATGAGGTCCAATATACTTTTCTGCTCTATTATCAGCAGTAATGAGGAAGAGAACACATTTCTTCATCAGAAATTTAGGAAGATGACATTATCCCTTGAGATTGATTATTGAGCATAGTTGCATAGATACAATCAAACCAAGAACACAAATAATTACTAGTCTAGCTGAAACCAACTAAAGTTAACTAACTATTAGCCACAGAACTCTCTCACTAGATTTACTCCATTAATAATCACTGGACACATTCCATAAATCATTACACAAACTATTTAAGTCAATGGAATATGCTACTTCAAGTAGACAGTATCATTTTGTCTTGGCCTGTCAGTCGTGTAAGAAAGTGAGCAAGAGCTGAAATTATTGCAGGACCTGGACATACATTCATCCTAGAGCAAATCAACTCATTCCCGAAACCACAGACACTTTCTGGTGTCAAATGGCTGAACAGAGCATATCATGCATATTTATTAATAAAGCCAGGAGTAGTAAATTGCTCTCATTTGTAAAATTCAAATTCACGATCTATCACTTTCTGAAGAATTACTGCTATTATAAATGCTGTGCCATGAACCGGACTGTGATCAGCAACATAACAGAAAGTTTCGAACCTTCCTTTCTGTAGCGGCTGACTAGATGATCTGCAAAAGACAAGATGCAGAAGTGAAGGCTACCACACTGAAAGTAGTGGGCCATTCGAAAATATGAGTGTTTATAAAGATTGCCTGTTATATTAAATGCTGGTCCATCAGCAAATGCAGAAAGGTAAGCTGCAACAACAGAAACGGTCTTTCCACCACAGGAAGCAGCCCAAAGGCAGAAAAGGATAACGGCCTCTATTGGCAGCAAAGCCACTTTCCACAACAAATCAAAGACTGCTGTCTTCACACTCCTTTGGCCATCCATCCAGTGGCAGACACATTCTACTGTCACCTCATAGAGAGGCAGAACATTGGAACGATAGATGGGCTCTGAATATTGTGCAAAATATTTATGCTTGCATGCAGATATAGATATTACACAATGAATTAAAGCTTCT